>NW_017728931.1:87262481-87363541 GCF_001723895.1 Crocodylus porosus | reverse complement strand
ATGTCCCGCTCGGGCTCCGCTGCTGCCGCGGGTAAGCTCCGCTCCGTCTCCCCGGGACACGCCCCCCATAAAAATCCATGTTTTTCAGTAAGTAAAATGAAACAAAACACTTCTAGTGGCAGACGTACGACATGTGCAGTGCAGCAGCACCTGTATTCTCTCTCTTTTTGCTGCACCGCCATGCCACTGACCAGTGGTGGGGCCCCAGCAGCCCCGTGCCTCACCACTGATTGGCCAGAGCAAAAACTATGGCAGAAATGTGGGTTTTGCCTCTTGCTAATCAGAGATGAGGCACAGGGCTGCCATGGCCCTTCAGCACTCAGTGGTGGGTTGGACAAAAAAGGCAAATTCTGTATTTTTCCAAAGTTTTCCATGAAAGATAGATTTCAAGGATCCCTACTCATAAGTCATGTGTCCCAGCTCATCAGTATTTTCATTGCTCTTTGCTGGACTCTCTCCAATTTGTTCATATCCTTCCCGTAGTAGGGATCCAAAACTGGACACAGTACTCCAAATGTGTCCTCACCAGTGCCAAGTTGACGACAGGAATCACTTCCCTTAAACTGCTGACAACACTCCTCCCCCATTCAACATAGGGCCCACCCTTTCCCTGATCTTCCTCTTGTTGCTGACATACTTGTAGAAACCTTTCTTATTACCCTTCATGTCCCTTGCTAGCTGCAACTTTGGTTGTGCTCTGGCTTCCTTGATTTCATCCTTGCATGCCCAAGCAATACTGTTATATTCTTCTGTGACCCTTCTTTCAATCTTGATTATAAATTAGGCAGACAGGCCCTTAATACAAGAGCAACATAAGAAGACAGCTGGGTATTCATCCTATCCACAGGTAGGAACTTAATTTTTTTCAGGAGACAGAAAACTAATAATGTAGGCATTTTCAGGTATAAGGCTTCAGTACAGTGTTTATGTTTTGCCCTTTCAGTTGTTTTGGTTAGCTAATTTTAATTGGGTTTACAAAGAATGTAAAAAAAAAATTGCAATATTCTAATATTTTAAAACATAAAAAAGAAAACATGAATATGTGTTGAAATGATGTGGTAGCCATGAAGAAGAAAGCATTGCATGTAAAAGTTTTGATGCAGACAGTAGTGACAATTTTCACCCAATCTGGCCACAGAAAGCAGTTTATAGCCATTACCAAACACAAGTGTATGGCTGCAGACACTTTCAAATATGGCCAATCAGGTGATAATCTGAACCCTCACTGCATGAGGGTCAGATGAAGATGTTTCAAAACAGCATCTTCTGTAACTTCTGTCTATGCTGCCTGCCAGTCTGTCACTGTTTTCAGAATGGGAGGGGGGAAAGGGAGCAAGTGGAGTTTGGTCTAGTTTTTCAGCCTCTGCTGGAAGGTGGGATGGGTGTACTGGAGTCCCCAAAGGTGGCTGGGAAAACCCCAAAATGAGCTCTTTCTACTGCCTTTCCCCCCTCCCATTCTGCAAATTTTGCAGCCCCGCAGGGAGAAAATTTCCCTTAGTAATGGGCCTAGCTGAAGGTTCACTAGAACCAACAGTGAACTTCTGTATGGTCCCTGGGAATCATTGTAACTCAGACCACTTCCTGCAAAGCATTCGGGAAGCTGCACTTCCATCTTCACCCTTTGTCTAAGTCTATCCCAACCCTTCAGTTGGTCCAATAAAAGATATCACTCACAAAATCTTTTCCTGAAGAAATTAATCTCTTCCCCCTTTTTTTTACAATATTAATTCATCCACTCAGTATATTTTAATATTTCTAAGATTTTTCTGGGCACAACTTACCTTATTAAGTGGTGTGTCATTGCAGAAATCTTCCACACTAATAGATTTTCGACCCCATTGTTTTAGGTTTGTGGCATAAAATGAGAGAGGTTTCTGGGAATATTTTTAATGTTTCTTTTTATTGTTATTGATGTTGAATGAAAACCATAGCTTTTCAATGAAATCCACACATTTCAATTCTGGTTACAAAAGGTGCTACATCAAGGAATTTTGAAGGACAGAGATAGATTCTGAAATAGCCAATAGATCACACACTTGAGAGGTGGGAGACTTGGTCTTATTCTCTGCTCAGCCATTCTTCTACCAAATAAGTACTTTAACAAGTGAGATAAACAGGCAATATCTCTGGCTTGATTAATATTTAATTAATTATATAAATGGAACCAACCCCCACAGAAGAAATTAAGAGAAACCCAATCCAGCATTACCAGTGATTTAGCTACTCACCTATGATATGGAAGATCCCCAGTCCCATTTCAGTCCTGTGACCCTGTTTCCTGCACCCAGGGCCCAGGTGCTGTTAATTCTGCTATTAACTGCTTGCCCTTTTCTAGCCCCTGGGTAAGTTCACCCAGGTGGCTACTTTATCCTGCCACTTTTCCCTCAGGATTCTTGCACTTCCCCCCATACCTCTGTTACACCCAACTACGTATGTAAGGTGTTGACTTGATCTGATGTGAAACAAGCAGCATGTTCCAAAAACACTCTCCCACATACCCTTCTTTCTACTATGCTGAAGTCAGACTAACAGCACAGAATGAAAGATTAAGCTTTGGCTGGACACAACTGAACCATATATTTTGCTGATATATTTCACACATCTTCCTCTCTCAGTTTTCCTCTTCTCACACACATATACTGCTTTTTGTCCTTTTACATATCTCTACCTCTGTGGTAGATCTCCATTCTACTCTCCTCTGCTATTGCTTAAACATCTCTCTTAACCCATTTAAATCCACACTTTTGACTTACCTTAGTTCATTTGATTCTCTCCTCTTCATCCCAAACCCCACTCACTGCCATATTTTTCCTTTCTTTTTGCATATCATAATTTTACTTTGATGTCACTTGCCTGTCCAACTACTGCTCCTTTTGCTGCCAAAGTTCTTCAACATTTTTTCTACTTGCACTGATTTTCTCTGCATTATATTCTGTCTTCAAACCCTTTCAATCTAGTTTATGCCTCATCCACTCCACTGAAACTGCCTTATCAAGATCACCAATGACCTATTTTAGCTAAATGTCTAGGCAAAGTTTCTGAACTCATCATCCTCAATCCATTACTCTCTCCTCCCCTGTCTTATATGACAGGGTGTTTTGTAGTTTACATACTTCCTCTCTACCTGCCGCTTCAGTATATATCCCTCTCTTGCATTTAACCTCAGGGTTTCCCTTTCATACATTTCACTCATTTCCTCTTTCTACAGGTCATCCCTGATCCTTGGAGGTACCAGTCAGTCAAACATCTTCAAGTACTTTTATGCTAATATTTCAAAAGTCAACCATCCTAAATTTCTTCCATTCCATCTCACATCCTTAACTACCTCCCCAAGGTACAAGTGGACTGCCATGGTGAAAAATGAATTCTGCTATCCCCAGCCCAATCTTCCACTTTCTCAATCAATCCCAGCATTCTTAGTACCCATGTTCATAAATTCAATATAATTGTTCTCCTTTCTCATCACTAATCTTATTCCCTCTGCTTAGAACTTTCCTAGATGCAGTTATTTCCTATTATAATTATTATAACCTTTTTCATATTGATTCTTCCAACTCCCCAAAATATTGCCACAAAAAATCAGCTGGTTGAACATCAGCTCCTTGATTTCCTTGCTCAACTGCCTATTGTTTTTGACATCGGCTCTAAGTTTCTCGCTTTTACATTCTCTCTTTTTTAAAACCTAACTGCTACCTAGCTTAGTGTTGCCATTACATATTTGTCTACACTGTCTTCAAATCCCAAATAACTTCTATATCTCTCTGCCCTCCCTCTATGAATCTGGAAGTCTCTTTCTGACTCAGTTGTATATGCCTGCACACTTATCTTCTTCAAATCAGTCCTTAAAATGTATAAGTCCTTTGATAAACCCCAGTTCTCTGAACAAAGACATTGGATTAAGTGACCCTTGAGGTCCCTTCAAACCCTCTGATTCTATTACTAGGGTTCTATATCATCGTATAAACCTAATCTTAACAAAGGACCTGCTCTGTAAAAGAGTACTCCTGTGATCCAATTAATTTTTACTCAGTTTCTGTAAACATGCGGGCTCCTTGAGGGCAGCACACTTTTCTCCTCTTCCACACTAACAACATTGAATATACCATTAGTACTCAGCAAGCAAATGTAAAAGAGTAAATTGCAAGATAGACTACATTCACAGCCCATCAAATATTCAGTTACAAAGGAAGGTCTATTGTTTGTTTCATTCATGAACATACTGTGAAGCCTGATTATTTCTTCTGTTAACAGAAAAAAAAATGGCAGAATGTATTTTACTTTATATTTGGCAAAAGAGCAGCATTCACTGACACCAGTTCTCAGGAGGAGCATTTTGAAACAGTGAGATGCACCAGGAGTACTGTAGGGAAAAACAGAGAGCAAAAGAAAATTCCTTAACACTAGTGATAGTGAATATAAACTGAATATGCAAAATTGGTAAAATTCCCCTTTCTAAACAAATGTAGATATATGAGAATCTTTCCTATTATTTTTCATATTCCTTCAGTTTATTATCAAACACAGCACGCCGGTAGCCATGGGAACATGATTAAAGTTGTATCTAGTTTGCAAGCTAGGAAAGGACTTTTCAGTCCCATAGGCTGCTGCTCAAAGTATTTTATAGATTTTTGTGTCCACAGTCCAACATTATTGGTATATGCTGTATAGTGTGATTTATACAATTTATTTTTATAAATAATATAATTTTTTCACTGAACTTTTTGCATGATCTTCTCCATACAAGTTTTAAAGGAAAGCTATATTTTAACCAAAATCTAATATATTCTAATAGTTTTATTCCCCCCATAACATGTTCCATTTCATTTTTTCTGTTTACACTGTATTTCCTAAATAAGCTCTTGCAATCATATATTCCAATTACATGGGCATGAAGCCTGTGGGGAAACTGATATAAAGACTGAGGAGAGATTATGGACCAAAATGAAGCCCATACAATTAGTGTAAATGAATGCATAACCTGGCAGATCCCAAAATGTTCAGTTAACCCCTGCACTTTTAAATTTTTCATGCTAGAATGAGAAGACACCAGAGTGGGAGATGTTGTGTGGGGGATGTGGGAATTATACCACCTAAGATCATGCTCCTTGTTCATGAAGTCTAGTTTTATGGGTTTTAAGTAGGCCAAGATGAAGGCCAAACAGTTGCATACATTAGGCCTTGTTGCATCCTATGCTGTAAACCAACCAAATGTTAATCGCCTTAGTGTTGTTTAGCTTAGTGGATTAGTTGCACCCTAAGGTGAAAAACCATCTCTGATGGTCCTTTATCTGCACAGCTCTGACTTGCCACTAGAGACTTGGTTACCAGGGGCAGGACCGGTTCACTGCTCCTGCGAGGCAGAGTGAGCACTGCGGCTCCAGAGCGCACAGCAACCATGGTGCCTCCGCTACCACTATTTCACTGCTTGAGCTCCAAAGGGCCCGATTCTTTTTTTCTCCAGAGTTCCCCCCACATACCACCCGTGCCTGGACTGCCAACCAGCTGTACATCACCTGAGTTATGAAAAGGATCAGGACCCATGGGTTTGGGAGACATCTGTGAGTGGCACAGTCTCCCCACCTGCTCCGTGCAGCCCCAGCCCTGATGGGCAGTGTCAAGCTCCACACTTCGTGCCTAGAGCTGCTCAGCTGCTACAGGGTGTTCAGGGGCTTCAGGTGCCTGTCAACTGCAGCTGTCCCCCACCAGGTGGGGGGAGCCAGCAGCTGGGCTCTGCACAGCCCAGCAGATCATGGGGTCAGTGGGAATTAGCCCTGCCCTGCCACACTGCAGCATAGAGTGACCAGATATGTCAAGGTAGGTATTACATTAGAGTTTAATTTTTTGGAGGATGAATACCTACAGCAGTGTGCTTCACCAAAAAGCCAAAAAGAAACCTCTAATCAACCTCTGAGTTTGAAACATACTTTTGACATGAAGGGAACAACTTTTATTGGAAAAATGGAGAAAAGTAATTCCTACAGAAGAAATAAATGAAAGTATGCAAAGGAGATTCAGAAACTTAGACACCTTCTTATGAATAGATGGCACAACTTTTTGGAACACCTAAGGCTGTACGACCAAGTAATTAATTTATCAAGCTACCCAGGTGTGCAAAATGCCCTGTATCTAAGAGTTCATTTTTATCACCATGAACCTGTTCTCACCCATTCTTTACCCAAAGGAAGATATTCCTTGTTTTGTTTATTTACACATAATACTACTCCTTATATATGGTGAAATTAATTAAGTCAAATGTTTGTAAAACATTTCATAAAAACTATTGCTTCTTCACTTCTGCATCTTTCCAAACTACTCACTAGTGTGACTGGACATAAAAAAAATCACATTTAAAAGCAGAAGGTAGGACTAGAGTACTTTTAACATGAAGGAAGTGGCTCATTTCTCCATACAATATATTAAAAAATAGCTCTGAAAAAAACAATACTCAGCTATGGCTTTGTAAAATACTCTTACAAACCCAACTGTCTAATTCCTTATGCAGCAAACACACAAACTGCAGAATATTTGTTCTGCATTTTCAGGGAAACAACTAATTCAAAAAATAAATAGATTGATTGACTTATCATGTTATTATTTATTATTTATTTGCATTGCATTACATCTAGAAGTCTGCATCCCATTTTACTATCAATGTACTTATTGATGAGAGAGAGACGGTAAGATCCTCAGAGTGTAGACTGACTAGAGAGAACAAAGCAAGGGGGAAACCATGAGATAATGATAATCAATGTGATGACTGGTTGCTACTATAAATATATGTACGGTATACACCTTATAGTATATCTCGCTCTATACATAGGTACAGACATACAATAAAATTGATACACATGCACACACACATCATATACCATATCAAATCATTATGTGTTAGACTGATATCCAGTAGGGCTGTGTGAAGCTTTGGATGATGATTTGATTCAGAGATTTGGCCTGATTCCTGGCTCTATCCCCTGCCTACTCCCCCAGCTCCCCTGAGCACCCCCTGACACCCACCTGCTCTCCCAGACCCCTCCCATGGCTGCCTCACCCAGCACCAGCTCCTGGCTGCTGCTGCAGTTGTCAAGACTTCTGGGAGCTTGTGGCAGAGGCCGCCAGGCAGCACAGGGCAGTGAGATGCAGTAGGATTGCCTCCCTTCTCCCATGCCCCCTGGCCTGGCAGCAACCGGTGAGTGTGGGGCTTTTTATTTTTTAAGAGCTGGGACACTGGGGCTGGGTTGGGGGGGCCGTGGGAGGGGCTGGAAGAGCGGGTGGGGGATGGAGGCTCATGCCAGAGTTCCCCATGCAGCGTGGGGCAGTGGGGATCACCTCTCTGCCTGGCAGCAGCTGGTCAGTGGGGGCTTTTTTGTTGTTTTTTTTCTTTTTAAAGAGCTGGGACTCTGGGCCTGGGAGACCAGGTGGGGGATGGGGGCTCGTGATAGAGCCACTCATGCAGCATGGGGCAGTGTGGATCACCCCCACCTGACCTGGCAGCAGCCTGTGAGTTCCAGGTTTTTGTTTTTTTTAAAGAGCCAGGAGGCTGGGGCCGGGTGGGGCAGCCACTGACAGGGTTGGAAGAGTGGGCGGGGGATGGGGCCTGCTGGATTTGGAGATTTGGTCAATTCAGTGGTGGCTGAATCTCTGAATTGGAATTGGCCAAATCAATTTGGGACAGTGATTTGAATCATCAAACTGAATCCCTGTCCCCTGAATCAGCCAAATCCAAATCTGAAGTGAATACCAGCTACTGTGCACAGGCCTAATATTCAGGCATAACCCTCCAAGCCATGTATGGGGTCAGCACCGTAGATACTCTTGCACTCAAGAATGGTGCTTGCTATGTGTGTAGACCTCTAAGGCAATACTCTGTGAGTGTGGCTACATGAGACATTTACTGACTAGTTAGCTCCGCAGAAAATGTCTTAGCATCTATGTGTGCTTGGAAATTAGGCTGAAGCAAACTAATTAACTCCACAGCAAGATGGTACTTGTTGTGGGTACAAGTACCATCCTACTACAGAATTTTTTACTTCGCAGCATTGCATATGTAGACACTGCTCCAGCTGGCTGGCTGCCAGCTAGCCCCACACTAGAGCACCCTCATGACCCAGTCAGCTGTTCTGCAGCACATTGAGCCAAGAGAGAGGAGCAGACCCAGGCTGGCAGGCTGACCCTCAGACCCCTCTGCCAGCTGGGTTGCTCCAACCTGGCTTAACATGCCTGGAGTGATGAATGGCTTGGGCATAGCAGCAGACCCTTGTACCTGGTCTCTGATTGGCTGTTCATTATTGTCATGTCTGAATTCTACCTGTCAGTTAGAGTGTCGATGCCAGCAAAGCAAAAGACCATAATAACTTAGTGAGGATGCAAATCATAAAGATCCCTCAGCACTAGTAGCTTTATTTCTTTGCTAAAAGAAGCATTGCAGTTGGAGTTTGTTAAAAGTTTGTTCTCCACACTTAAGGAGCTTGTTGTCTGCAATGGTAAGTATTGCAGGTGCCAATCATAAGGTTGACCTTTTGAACCCACTGAGGGCAGTCAGATGAATAATGTATCTAGGTCAAATGAACAGGTATCTAGGTCAGATGAATATGTATCTAGGTCACTGGTATAAGAATGTAATTGGCGGTCAGTAAATATTCACAATTGGCATGAAGTGATTGGTCACTGCTGACTATAACTAAGAGCAGATTCGTGCCATTAAGCGGAGAACTCCATGCACACACCAAGGAGACGCAGTCAGCAGATTGGCCACCTGCAGACCTCTTTTCCCCGCCAGCCGATCTTCAATTTGGCGTATCTCGTTCTTCACCGGTTCGTCTGTTCTTCTCGTCAAAGAGCTCTCAGAAGTTTGCTGATCAAAAGTGCATTATAGTTTCTCCCTGTGTATGAGCTGTTGACCAGTTCTGGGACTACTGGGTTGGGCAGCCGCACCTAGCCTCCAGGTTAGAAAGCAAGGGCTCGGCTCAGGATCCCTGCGAACCAACAGACCCCTTTAGTTTGTTCTGTTTATGCACTGTAACTGAACAAGCCAGCTTTTCTGCCTACACTGCAACCATCGGTAGCATAAGTACAATAAACCTTTCTTGTAACCAATACGCTTCAAGCCGCCTGACTCCTACTCACCGCTAATCCCTGCCTGTCTGGTCATCGATTCCTTCTGCACCAAGCCGGTCGTGCTGACCCACGCTCACAGGTCAAGGGTACACCGGTGATCAAGGTGCAACAATTATGTTGGGTTTTATTTTGATGGGTAGGTTATAGACCTTAGGTCCAACATTATGTTCTTGTTGCATTATATAGCTGACATTGAGCACTAAGCTCATATGACAAGCACATGAATTCTGTGGGGAGTTGGAACCTGAGAAGAAGAGTGCTCAGAACACAACCAGTACTTCTGCACTGACCCCCCCCAGCAGAAGATGGGGCCCCCTCACTTACTCTGCCACAAGCTGCAGCCCAATGGCTTCCTGATAACAGGGCCATTGTTGTATCATTCAAATAAAGTTTTGGTTAAGCCTGGTCCTCAAGAAATTTTCTTCATCTCCCTGTTCCTCTCATTTCTTCTGGGTGAAGACAAAAAGGGGCAGGCGGGAGGGGACATAACAGGCAGCATGTAGCTTTATTGCTTTAGAGCTCAGGGAAAGAATGGTACTCAGAATCACAACTAGTTCCCCTTCCTCAGGGACAAGGGTGGAAAACATGGGAAGCAATTCACTGGATTTCTGACTGATTTCCTCTCTTAAAAAAGCTTGGCTCCACTAGTTTGGCCAGAGAGTGAGGAAGAAAGAGCATAGCCTTGACTCTGCCCCCTCCACATCCTTCAGTTTCCCCTTCCTAGCTACCTGCTAGTGCAAGGTAGGACATCAGGTCTGCTGTCTTACTCCACCACTCAAAGGCAGGTGGGTATGCTTTGGAATGGTCTGAATGCTTCCCCTTATCCTGAATCCTGTGACAGGGTTCCCCACTTTCTTTTCTGTTGAGAACCAGTGTAAAATTCCATGCTGCCATGACTAGACTGCTATTGATACCTGAACTAGCTATTTTAATGTTAGCTTGGGTATCACTATACTCCACTGCAGTCATAGTGGACTGCGGAAAAGAGGAAGTAAATCTGAACCACAGCAATGACTGTGTTGTAAATATACCTTCAGCCTGGGGAAAGCTAATCACAACTTGGTCCAGTTTGCATTACACTTGTCATATGTTGCAAGCTCCATGAAAGCTGTGATTTTAGCTATATACATAGCTACAGGCATGTCTCTTGTACAGAAGTCAAACTTCCTTACTTGGTAATATGTCAATGCATTAAATATAGGTATCTTAGTATATCAAATATTTATTTTCATTGCATGAAGAAATTGGTACTGAAAAGATATTAACCATAGGGATTTTCTCATTCAGTCAATAATTTCTTAGGTAATAAGCCATGGCAATGTAGAATAAGTAATACAAAAAATATAAAATTAAACAGCAACTTCATTATATAACTTCTGAGATGCCTTCATAATATCATACCCCAGTTATGTGGGTCTAATTGTAATTTAAAAGCTAAAGAATCCCCCCCCACACACACACACTTTTGCAATAAAAGTGATAGATCAGGAGTAATCAAGAATTAGACCCTTGTTTTAAAATGCATGTGATCCCTAGTTGTTTTTGTAATGTTATTAAATATTCCTCTGATATTGTGGTATATTTCTGGTAGGAAGATTCTCATTACACAAAATTATTTTATCTTGCATCTGATAATTAATCGGATTCAATTAGGCAAATTATTGACACCAATAATCAAGTACTGTTTGTAATTAGATGATATACAGTTTAAATCTACTACCAATGGCACTGAGCATACTGTTAAATCTATATAATATTGATCAGAAAATGCATTTTCTGAGCATCTGAGAACTAGGAAAACTCAACACAGCTGAAAACTTTATGGATAGCTTCCATATTCGGAAAATGAAATCTCTTACCCTTATTTGGCCACAGTTCAGTTCTCCATTAGTATTTGGACTTGTGAAATTCATCATGTGCCTATGTTCTGTATATTACATTATGCCATGCACTGGCATAAATTTTATACTTACTATACTCTATGGAACTCATTCATTTCTTACACAGAGAAGGACTCTACTGACTTCAATGGGTATTTTGCCTGTGAGACCATGGCAGTGGGCTCTTCAGGTTGTAATCTTGTACGTGCTAGCATAATTCTTTCTACTTTGTACAACAGTTGCATCTTGTCTATTGATTTGTGTTATCCATCCACCCACAGTAGATTCCATCTCTGGTGAGAGTTTGATTTGCAGTAGATTTCTTTTCTGTCACAAAGATGTGTACTGTGTATTACTGATTTAAGTAAGATATAATCCTTAACTTATTTATCCCTTACAGCACATTGGACATTAGATTTTAATGCAACTTGAGCCTTCCAATTCTGCAATACTAATATAAAAGTACCTGCTAATTTTAAGAGCATATTTCCCATTCCCCACCCCCCCATAAAGGCTATAAGATATGCAGTCTCATCACATGTTTATACATGTTCTCCGGGGGTGGGGAGGGGGGAGAAGGGACTTTGATTAGAGCTGATCTCAGAATGGCCAGAGCATCACGTGTATTGATATTGGCAACCCCACGATGAAAAATGGTGGTGGGTGCACTTTAACTAAAGCTCATAGAACAAGCTTTAGTTAAAGCACCCCCACCACCATTTTTCAGTGCAGGGATGCTGATACATAATACTATATTCTGCTGGGTTATGGTAGTTACCATGCTTCAGCAGACTTGCTTAATCGAGCCTACTCTGATGTGCTTTGCAACTTTGCTGCACGTGTATAGGCACCCATCATGCCTTTCAGTCAAAGAGAGTTTATCTCATTCATTCATTTTACTGTTAGCTTTTTTAAACGTCTGATGTAGGACAAAAATTCTGTTTTCTCATTTGATCTGTTTTCTGATTGAGTCAGCTAGTTGGCTATGCCAGATGCTAGATATTACATCTATTTTAGATATGGTTATTTAATTTTATAAGAAGCTTTTGTCACTTACAGCTTGTCTTGATTTGATCCCTGTTGGATATCAGGTGGTTAAATATTTGAAAAGAAAAAAAGAAACATTACAAAAACAGTTAGGGCAAAATTACATTTAAATCTCAGAGGCTGCAGTTTATACAGGTTATAGTGAACATTTATAGACAATTTTCTTTCCTAGATTTATAGATTGTAAGGGGCTGGAAGGGAGCTTGTAAGATCATCAGGTCCAGCCCCCCTGCACTAGGCAGGAAAGACAACTCAGGTTAGGTGACCCCAGCGAGGTGACCTTCCACTCTCCTCTTGAAGATTTCCAGGGTAGGTGACTGCACCAACTCTGGAGGGAATTTATTCCATAATCTAGACACCCTGACTGTGAAGAAGTTTTTCGTAGTCTAAGTGAGCATTTTGCTTTGGCACCAATGGCGTTAAAATGTTAACATCAAGACAACAAGCTGACTCCAGGCATTGTTTTTTGGGTACATTTGGAACCATCATTTATCATTCTTGACTGTTTTCCTTTTAGTTTAATTGCTGTGGAATAACAGATTTTATTAAATACATGCATATAAAATATTTTTAGAATTTCATATAAAATTGACATTGTAACAAGAATTCTATTCATTTTCAATAAGATATACAGTTCCTAAAAGTGTCTGCAACACCTTACTTCTCTCCCCAGATTCCAATTTACACTGAAATACTAAAATAGACTAAAAATGAAGGTGGGGGTGGGGAAGACTAGAAAATAAGACAAGATAGTAAATTTGCTCCGAGTTTTCATCTATTTTGCCCACGATTCCAGGTAAAGTGTGACCTTATTAAAATATGTGGCTTAACAAAAGAGCCAAATTAACTCACTTTTTATAGGGGATAGATAAACACTATTGTTATAAATATTATAGTCACAGTGAATGTACTAATATGCGATTTTTTACCATTTGATATTCTTATTATATACTACTATGGCACTCTATTTGAATTTCTTCCTCTCAGGTACTTCTCAACTACATTGCCCCCAAATGTTACAACATAGAGTCTGAATAAAGTTGCAGAACACATTCTTATGACATAATCATGGTCTTTTTTATAACACACACAAGTGTTATAACATGTATTAATTCTTCTTAAATTTCACAAAGCATTGTCTGTTAGTTCCAGCTTATTATATTGTATGCATATACAATACAAGTAACTTTGAGAGTGGCTTAACTTAATTTCTCCAATGTCATATAACTTAAAACTCATGAAGACTGCAAAACATAAATGTCCTAGTGCACACATGAAAAGTTTCATAATATGCACTTGCAAGTCACATTCCATGATGTACATGCAAAATAGGGTTTCAAACTTATGTATGTATGTATGTAATGTATCTGTTTAATGTATGGGGTCATGTCTCCCAGTAATAGCAGTCCCAGAAATTAGATAAGCCATTACCTCTGTAACCCTTCTGTCAGGCAGTGGTCAGCAGCATAAAGGGCTAGGTTCTCATTTAAGGGTATCTCACTATACCAGTGGCTCAAGCCCCCACTCAGAAATCTGGGAACATTAAATATGCTGGGATGTCCCATATAAACAAAAACCCCTCCAGGCAAGCAGTATAAACACAAATACCTGAATTAATTACAGAGAATAAAAGAAAACATTAAATATCATTTTAAAACACTATTAGCTACAAAGCAAAGTCTACAGGTGGCACACTCTTTGGGGAGGCTTCACCCATACCAAGGCAGTCTGGGTGTTGGGGTTCCCCAATAGGTAGTTCTGGGGATCTGAACTCCTATGCATGGATGGGTCATGGATGGATACAAACTGTTCAAGAAGGACAGGCAAGGAAGAAGAGGCTTTTATGTAAAATCCATATGATAGCTCAGAGCTCTAGTATAAAACTGGAGATAGGCCTGTTGAAAGTCTCTGGGTTAAGGTTAGAGGGGAGAGCAAGAAAGGTGATGTTATGGTGGGTGTCTGCTAAAGACCACCAAACCAGGAAGACATGGGGGTGAGGCTTTCTTCAAACACCTAGTAGAAGTTTCCCAATCACATGGGATACTTCAATCACCCTGACATCTGCTGGGAGGGAACAGTGCACAGGCAATCCAGGAAGTTTTTGGAGAGTGTTGGGGACAACTTCCTGGTGCAAGTGCTGGAGTGGCCAATAGGGCTGTGCGTAATGTCTGAGTTTTGATTTGGTGTTGGATTCAGCTGTTTCAGTCTTTTGGATCACTGACCACTGTTTCATTCTGCTGAATCTCCTCTGAATCTGTTTTGAATGGGCTGCAAGGCAAGCTTTGCACAGCCCTACCCAGCCAGGCAGGGCTTGGGGCTGGGGGCTGCAGGGCCTCAAAGGGGAGCAGGATGGGCCTGTGCATGGCTTGTCTGGGGGAGAAGGAGGGCCACTGTTCTCCATGTAGGCAAGGAGACTCCAGCACAGATCTCTGATCCCCATTATTCTGGGTTGCAAGGCAGGGAAGCAGTGTAAAGGGGTGAGCAAGCCTACTGGTCCCTGCCACATGACTTAGCTCCGCAGCAAGCAGATATCCATGCAGGGGGTCTCCTTACCACTGCTCCCTACCACTCCTTACCACAGCCCACACTGCCCCAGTGATGTAAGGCTGTGCAGGGCAGGCAGCAGTCATGAAGAGACCCCAGCACAGATCTCTGCTCCCTGCGGAGCCAGGTTGTGCAGTAGTGTACATCTGGTTTCCTGCAAGCCTGGCTCTGAAACTCTGAAATTTTCTGAAACTTTACAAAACATTTTGGATGCCTTGTTTTATTTCAGAGGTGTTTCTGAGCTTTCTGTTTCAATTTGGATTTGGTGTTCTGGGCACTGAAATGGCCTGAAACACCTCTGAAATGAAATGGCTGCTGAAATTTTGCACAGCCCTAGTGGCCAACTAGGGTCCATGCTCTTCTTGACCTGCTGCTCATAAACAGGGAAGAATTGGTGGGGAATGTAGTAGTGGATGGAATGTGACCACGAGATTATTGAGTTCAAGATTCTGAGGAAAGGAAGGATAGAGAGCAGCAGAGAAAGGACCCTGGACTTCAGAAAACCAGCCTTCAACTCGCTTAGGGAATTCATAGGAAGGATCCCCTGGAAAACCAGTCTGAGGGAGAGAAGAGTCCACGACAGCTGGCTATATTTTAAAGAAGCCTTACTGGGAATGCAGGAACAAACCACTCTGATGCACCAGAAGACTATATCGTATGGCAAAACACCAGCTTGGCTTAACAGGGAACTCTTCAGTAAACTAAGTCACAAAAAAGAAGCTTATAAAAATTGGAAACTTGGACAAATAAATAGGGAGAAGTCTAAGAGCATTGCTCAGGCATGCAGGGCTGAAGTCAAGCAGGCCAAAGTGCAATTGGAGTTGCAGATAGCAAGAGATGTGAAAGGTAACAAGAAGGGTTTCTACAAGTATGTCAGCAGCAAGAGGAGGATCAAGGACAATGCGGGTCTCTTACTGAATGGGGGAGGCAATCTTGTGACAGAGGATGCAGAAAAGGCTGAACTAATCAATGCCTTTTTCACTTAAGTCTTCATAGGCAAAGTCAGCTCCCCAACTACTCATCAGGCAATACAGTTTGGGGAGGAGGTGAGCAGCCAACAGTGGTGAAAGAACAGGTTATGGATTATTTTGAAAAGCTGGACATATACAAGTCTAGGAGACTAGATGGGATGCACCCAAGATTGCTGAGGGTGTCAGCTGATGAGATTGCAGAGCCACTGATCACCATTTTGAAAACTCTTGGCAATCAGGAGCAGTCCTGGATGACTGGAAAAGGGCAAACATGGTGCCCATATTTAAGAAAAGGGAAAAGGAGGAACCAGGGAACTACAGACCAGTCAGCCTCACCTCAGTCACTGGAAAAATCATGAAGCAGATCCTTGAGTAATCAATTTCTAAGCACTTGGAGAAGAAGAAGGTGATTAGGAAATGTCAGCATGGATTCACCAATAAAAAGTTATGCCTGACCAACCTGATTGTCTTCTATGATAAAGTGACTGGCTCTGTGGCTGTTGGGCGACCAGTATATGTGATATACCTTGATTTTAGCAAGGCTTTTGATATGCTCTCCCACAACATTCTTGCAGGCAAGCTAAGGAAGTATGGGCTGAATAAATGGACTGTAAGGTGGACAGAAAACTAGCTGGAGATAGGGCTTAAATGGTAGTAATCAATGGCTTGATGCCTAGTTGGCAGCCAGTATCAAGTGGATAGATCCAGGGGTCAGTCCTGGGGCCAGTTTTATTCAATATTTCATAGATTTCCTAGCTTTCATAGACATTAGGGCTGGAAGGGACCTCAGAAGATCATCGAGTCCAGCCCCCTGCCCAAAGGCCAGGAAGTCAGCTGGGGTCATAGGATCCCAGCAAGATAAACATCCAATTTACTCTTGAAGGTGTTCAGTGTAGGTGCTTGAACCACCTCCAATGGCAGGCTATTCCAGACCTTGGGGGCTCAGAAATTCTTCCTTATGTCCAGCCTGAAATGGTCTTGCAGTAGTTTATAACTGTTTGACCTCATCATCCCTTGCGGGGCTCTAGTGAACAAGCATTCCCCCAGAAATTGGTGGTCACCCCTGATAAAATTATAGGTGGCCATCAGGTCACCCCTGAGGCTACGCTTTTCCAGGCTGAAGAGCCCCGTGGCTCTCAGTCTGTCGTTGTAAGGTCTGTTTTCCTGACCTCTAGTGCATGGCTCTTCTCTGGACTCTCTCAAGCTTCTGCACATCCTTTTTGAATTGTGGAGCCCAAAACTGGATGCAGTACTCCACCTGTGGCCTCACCAAGGCCGAGTACAAAGGGAGAATGACATCCCAGGATTTGCTTGAGAAGCATCTGTGAATACAAGTCAGCATTTTGGTCACTTTACTAGCCGCAGCATCACACTGCGGGCTCATGTTCATCTTGTGGTCAATGATGACCCCCAAGTCTCTTGCTTCCATAGTGCTAGCCAGCATAGCACTGCTGAGCCTATAAGGATGCTGCAGGTTTTTCTTCCCAAGGTGGAGAACCTTGCATTTTTTGGTGTTAAACACCATCAGATTCTCATCCACCCATTTGCTGAGCCTGTCCAGATCAGAGTGGATTACCCGCCTATCTTCTGGCATGGATGCTTTGCCCCAAAGTTTGGCATCATCGGCGAACTTGGCCAGTCTACTTCCGACTCCAATGTCCACATCATCAATGAAGATGTTGAACAATATGGGTCCATGGACAGAGCCTTGGGGGACCCCACTGGTCACAGAACACCATGATGAGTGATTTCCATCAGTTACTATCCTCTGGGTCTGACCATGGAGCCAATTTTCCAGCCAGTGGATCGTGATGGACCCAAGGCCACAATTGGCCAGTTTTGCCAAGAGGTGATCATGGTATACAGGTGGAAGTCTTTTTTGAAGTCAAGATATATGACATCAATCTCTTTTCCCTGGTCCAGGTAATCGGTCACCTGGTCATAGAAGGAAATGAGATTGGTCAAACAAGACCTACCCACAACAAACCCATGCTGGGATATCTTTATCAATGACCCAGAAGATGGCATGGAATGCACCCTCAACAAGTTTCCAGATGACACTAAGCTGAAGGGAGTAGTACATATACTGGGAGGTAGGGCTAGGATTCAAAGTGACTTAAATAAATTGGAGGATTGGGACAAAAGGAATCTCATGAGGTTCAAAAAGGAGAAGTGCAAAGTCCTGCACTTAGGACAGAACAATCCCATGCATCAGTACAGGTTGGGAGCTGACTGGCTGGGCATCAGGTCTGCAGAAAAAGACCTGGGGGTTACAGTGAACAATAAGCTTAATATAAGCTAACAGTGTGCCCTCCTATCGATACTGAGCTGCATTGATAGGAGTGTTGCCAGCAGGTCAAAGGAAGTGATTATTCCCCTCTATTCAGCACTGGTGAGACCAGATCTGGAATACTGTGTTTAGTTTTGGGCCCCCCACTACAGAAAGGATGTGGATAAATTAAAGAGAGTCCAGTGGAAGGCAACAAAAATCATGAGGGGGTTGGGGGACATGACATAAGGAAACACTGAGGGACCTGGGCTTATTTAGTTTAGAGAAGAGGAAACTGAGAGGGGATTTAATAGCAGCCTTCAAGAAGTGGGGGCAGGTTCAAAAAAGGATAGAGCTAGGCTGTTCTCAGTGGCGGTAGATGACAGAACAAGGAGCAACAGTTTTGGAACCCAGAGGCATTCAGGCATGGGTTCGACCTTTGCATTTAGTTCAAACTGCATGCTTAGCTTGACTAGTGGTCAAAACTTGCACCCAGTGAAAACAGCAGATGGAAAAATACTGTCCCTGACTTGAAACAAATCAGGAAGTTGGCTAACTAAATCGAATAAATATAACCCAGGCAAAAGAGGAACAGTCAGAGCTAAATCTATCCCAACCTAAGAATGAAAGGATTACCTCAGAAAAGAGAATTCCAGCTAAAGGTAACCGTATTTGGCAAACAGAAGCAAGATTATTAATATGCATTAGGAGAAAGGGTTAAGTTAATTTTATGTATTAAAAATGCAAGCTATATGGTATATAAAAAGAGATGAGAGAGTGTACCCTTTGGAACACTCCTGAAGAAAGCCTGAAGAGATCCTGTCACCAATCCAAGATCCTATCTTGACATCACACATGGCAGCCAGGAGCCTGATCAACCAGTGAAGTTGCATTCGTAACATTTTGTCGTGGCGAGCATCTGTTTTGACTAGTTACAAACTTAAAATTTTTAAACTGTTACTGCTACTTCAATTTTAATTAGAATTGTATCTGTTAGGGTTCAATAAACTTGCTTTTAGTTTAGAACAACTGTGTCTTAGTCTCCTTTCCTGGTATATGACCCATTATACTGTCATAGGGATGCAACGACGGTCTCAAGTTGCAGCAAGGGAGATTTAGGTTAGACATTAAGAAGAATTCTTTTACAAGGAGGGTAGTAAAACACTGAAACAGGGAACCCAGAGAGGTGATGGAGTCTCCATCCTTGGAGGTTTTTAAGACCCAGCTAAATAGTGCTTTGGCTGGGATGATTTAGTTGGAAATGATTCTGCCTTGAGCAGGTGGTTGGACTAGATGACCTCCTACTGCCGCTGGTGGTGTCGGCAGTGGGGTGGCAAGTGGTGACCACCCACAGGCACCACCGACAGTGTCAGCAGTGCCTTTTTGTAGGGGGTGCACCACTATGCTCCAAGGGTGCACATACAGCTGCATGCACCCCCTACACTTCACCCCTGCTCACATTAGAGAGTCTTGAGCTGCTCCTTGAGTTCACTGCACTGCAGGGAGCTGCTCTAGAGTGTGGGTCCTTCAGCACTGCAAGGGGCTCCATTGCTCCTGGAGACATGGTAGAGCACCAACCTCCACTTCTGCACGGTAGCTTTGAGGGGTTAACTGTGGCTTTCAGCAGCAGACCACACCCCAAAATTCCTAGTCCCAATCCCAGCTCTATTGGACAAAAAACTACAAGAAAAGAATTCAAAGAAAAGGTCAGACCTATCTCAGCTTGAGCCTAAATTACAACTAGCACCCAACCACACCACTTGGTTGGGACAAACTACAAAAGGGACAAAAGGAGACCCAGGTCTATCTTGCTAGACCTGAACTAGGGAAGAAAGAAGCTGGCCAGGCCTATACTGTACTGAGGCCTGGATGAACAACAAGTAGTACCAGGTCATACCCTGGCTCAAACCATGCCAGACTTCACCTTGACCCAAGTCTGCCAACCAGACATATGGCTGGAGCTCAGCCACAGCTAAGCTGAAAAGCAATAGCTTTGGAACAGCAAAAAGCACCCAGGCATATGACTGTACCCTGGACATCCAGTCTCAGGTGCACCACTATGCTGAAATACTACAATTACAAAACAGTGGCCAGGCCCATGTGCCTAGTAACTGCTAGAATCCATTCTGGAGGAGCAGGAGTCAGTCTGCTCCAGGGGTTAACACCTGCACCCACAATATTATCTCATTGAAGGCCTGTGTGGCCAGTAACTGCCAGGACCCCATTCCTGGTCAGTCTGCTCCAGCGATCATCACCCCCACTCAAGAAAAAATAAAGGGAGGGGGGAAGGAGAAAGAGGGAAAAAATAGGGGTCTCAGACACTAAGACAGACTTTCTCTTCCTGTACTGTTACATAGCTTTCATTCACCTCTCCAAAGAAGGGGGGTGAGACCTTCCATGGGGAGCAGGTTTTCTGGCTCCCAATTCAGCTGTGCAGCTCTTAGCAGCCCCAGAAGAAAGTGAGAGAAAGCTTAGCTGAGTTATTCTTATATACCCGGTGTGACATCACCCAAGCCATGGTAGGGGGCTCAGATGTTGACCTTGGTGTTAAAGGGTCTGAGGTCCTTCCCAACTATCTGAATGTCCCAAATGTCTACACAAGTGATCCTCAGCTAGGGTGTCATGATATGCTGAGGTGCCATGAGAACCTTTTAAAGATGCATTAGGGTGTCACTGTGTGCAAACACTTACACATGACTCAAGATAAACTCAAGGTTTTCAAATAGGAATCCAAAGTGTCAAAAACTTTTTGACTAAACTGCTCCTTAACAGCTGCTTACAAAAGCTTGTGTATTACTGATTTAGCTTGCATATGAGGTGCAAATCTACTTGCCTTCTGCCTGACTTTGGACTAACATGGCTAACTACCTCTCTTCAAAAACCTCCGTCTATGGGGCAAAACTTGTGCTCCCTCAAAAATACTCTGTAATGCCTAGGACTTTTTTATTATTGCAGCTAGGACTGACTGTAAATTCTATGAAAATTTACCCACATATTCTTCCTCAACTGCCTTAAACATTTTGAATGCCTCAAAAATATCTATTTTTCAGTTTAGTATTTTAACAAATAGACACCCAAGTACAAAATAAATGCTCAGTAACCACTGCGCAGTAGTGGCTCGTGTGGACGTGGCCTGTAAGCAGGGAAAGCTAGGCAGGTGCTCCCAGAGCTTGAGGGAGAATGGGAATGCCTGGTGTATGCAGGATTGGGCCCATGAAGCCCTAGAGTACCTGACCTGCTCAAGCTGTCTGCGCACTCCTGCCACAGAGCTAATTGATGGGCGCAGCAATAAAATGACACTATTCAACACTACTTTTGGACAAATGTGACATCAGGCAGTATCTGTTTCTACACTAAAATGTAAATGGACTTTTACAAATTTTGACACCTGTTCTACAACAAATCCTATGCAGTCTGATCTATAGTGCCATACAAAGCCTGAATGGAACTCACTGCATAATTGAACATTTTAATTCACACAAACTAATACGTACGTTTAAAACTAGATATAAAATTATCCTGATTTGAAATAAAAGGGGTTGGGGTTGCATCTAATTAAATAAGTTTTGGAAGATTTGCTAATATGTAATATTATGTAATATGAAGTTGTCTCACGATAGCAAACAACATCTTCTGTTACCCTAAATCTAACTTTTGCTTTCTCTCACTTGCTCTCCGAATTAATTCAATTGACCTCTTCCTCTTTGATTTACCATATAATTTGGATAATGAGAAAAAAAAAATAGAGGACAGCAACTGAGATATTGAACTAGGTAAGAGAGCTGCAAATTGTGTTTTACAGTTTTTGAAATGTCTTCGTTCAATTACCTGTTAATTACTTTGGCGAAAGTAAGTCCTTCTTATTTTCCTGTTTGCAAGATAATATCTTACACGGCACATTTCTGCTAGCAATTAATGGCTTACATAATCTAGCAGATCAAAATAGCTAGAGGAGGGGTTTAAACAATTGTCATGCCTAAACAGAAAGAGCTGTAGCTATTCTAGCTCAGCATTATCAATAATTTGCATTCACAGAAGTCTGGAGATTGGCATATAACAGTGATGATAAATCTGCCAATGTGAGCTTTGTAAGACAGCTCTCAAAGCTGTCTCAAGTACAATAGTCAAACCTGTCACCATGGAGACTGATCTGGAAAAAAAATTTGCCATTTGACACAAAGGAATAAATCTGTGACCTAACCTAGGGCCCCTGGTCTTCAGTCAAGATCCTCAGAAACATTATCATCAGGTTGCTGAGCTACTGTGCTGCACCTCAGAGTGTACTTTTCTGTGTTGAAAACATGCCTTGGCATTCACGTGAGTGTGACTCAACAGTGCTAGCAGTCACAGTAAGCCCTAAGTGGCCTTTGTAAATCAACTTGAAGATTTGTATCCTTACTAAACACAGAGCATATTTCTTTGTTTTCCTTTCAGGAGCCCTAGAGTGATTCATTTCCTGTAAACAAAGAAAGGATTTACCAGCCTGTTTGTGAGACTAATGATCAGCTTCTTCTGAATACAGCTCCCTCAGTTCCTTTGTAAATGCAAGACATTCAAACACACTTTTTTTTCTTCTTTACCTTTTCTTCGTTCTTCATTTGGTACAAAATTATAACGTGCTCTCACTCAGATCTAGCTGAGCTGGCTTTCAAAGGCCATTCATGTCCTATGGAGGTTGCCCTTTTTAAAGAACAAGTAACTTAGAACACAAAGAATTAAAATGAAGATACTGCTGGCAGTCAGAGGTGTTCTCTGCGGTTGAAGAGTTGGGGAAAAAACCTTACTTTACAACTGCAGTGTGTCACGTTTGACATTGATTTGTCTTGTAACTGGGGACAGAGGGGTGTTTACAGTCACTGCTGGACTGCCTGCCAGGGTTGAGAGTGGGATGAGAGCATGTGTTGTGTATTACATTCCTTACATCTTTAGATTAGATTGTATCTTAGCAATTGCATTCAATATGGATCTGAATCATATCGACTCAATTACAAAGTCACCTTAAAAACATTAGTGTCATACTGATCACCTCAGCAGGTCTGAAATATTTCAGACTGTTGACAAAAGATCCAATTTCATTACCTTGAATACTTGCTTGAGAAAGTAGCAGTGCAATCAGTGTCCTAGAGTTTTATCATTTGTACAGTCCCTGAAAAATCATTATGTTCTCAGAGTATTAGTCCAGTTAGCTGGCCAGGGTAAGCAGTTTTTAAATTAATAGGATCTGCACAGACAGCTGATATTCCCTTATCCAATTATTTATTCTGAATAGCTCATAAAGATCCAATTCTGCCACAAATCGTCTCATTTTCAAAAGTGTCTTAAAGATACTACACATAATGCAGCTAAGAAGTTCAGTACATGCCTTGATAATGAACTTCAAGACAAACTAACAGAATAAAGAACTTTTGTTTTTTCCACAGATCATGACTCCAAAATGTCCACGTAGATGTGGTGCAGTGAATAAATGTGATGCCAATGCACTAGTTAAAGTAATGCCAATGCACTTGTTTTCTGTCGAACCACATGCCTGACCTTCTCTGTTAGTGTGCTTCCCAGTTGTGAGTTAGAACTCTTTATGCTGTAAAGAAAACCTGATCTTCCTGGATTAGTGTTAAATCTGCCAAAAATGGAGTTCTGGATTAACCAAATTATCTACAAATTGGTGCCCACTTTAGCAAACAGTTTGACCAGAGGAGGCAGGGAAAAAAGTTCATAATTATGAAGACACTGACTTTTTGTTTCAAATTCATGTTTCAATTTGCTAAGACAGAAAATAGAAAATAAAAAGATGGTTTAAAAACCTGAATATTAAAAGGAAAACATTACTGTTGCCCCAAATTTCTTTTTGCATATTTTTTTATACAATAAACCACTCCTACTTCCCACCTCAAAACATCTCAGTTTGGACAAATCTAAAACAATCCCATCAATTTGGCCACCAAAGTGAGAAATTCGTTTTTCATATGGCTCCAGCCAACACAAGTCACTTCAGGGTTGAAACAATGCCTTGGCCTGCCAGGACTGAATCCCAATTATACAGAATTGGTCCCCGGTACTTTTTATAGAAGGGTATCCAGTTTTGGCAAATGTATTATTACATGCGCTTGCTTCAGAGACATGGAGAGTGTGTGGAGTAAAACCTTTTGTTCTGTCTTGAATGCAATAAAGCTCTAAAAGTGGGGTCAACTCCTATTATTTACACAAAATAAAAACAGATGTTCATGAAAATAAAAAATGAATCCTCCAGGGTATATAGAACAAAAGATGTCAAGTAGTTTGAACCTGACAAAAGTTAGAAACCAAAAGAGGACAGGAGAAGTCAGACTCGTGCTCTTTTAATAGCTTTTTATTCTATAACAAGGGTTGTCAATCAGGGGTACGTATACCCCTAGGGATACTTAAAAAGGTCATAAGGGGTCTGCAGAATGAATGAGGGGCCAGAAGTGCAGCCTAGAAGCATAGAACTGCTGGATCAGCTGGTAAATCTGTTGTGGGGGGAAGGGCAGGGGGTGCACTGAGGGAGGGAGTGGGCAAGCACTGTACAAAGGTGGCAGGGTGCTGGGTGGAGCTACAGCTTGTCTGGAGGTACAGGGGTGGGGGGTGTTTCCCATCACTGCACGCACCCTGGGAGGGCATGGGGGCATTTGCCTCAGATCTGTGCACGGGGCACAGCGGACTGCCGCTGCAGGCTGGGACTGTGGCTGGGGCTATCCTGGGCTCTTCCCAGCAGGTAGTTGGGCCAGGGCTGCTTTAGGGTGGGTGGTGGCAGCTCTGGGAGTGGGGGCTACAGGGGAGGCTGCAACCATTCCAAAATTCACTGTACTCCCCCTGTGGCAGTGCCACTGCCACGCACCCTGAGTGAGTCCCTGGGCCAGTCCCCACACCAGGAACAACCCTCAGCCTACAGTGACAGCCCGCCCTGCCCCACATGCAGATCTGGGAGTACATGACCCCCCATGCCCTCCTGGGGTTCATGCAGTGGCAGGAGCCACCCCTCCTTCCCTGCACCCCCTCAGACTGAGCCACTCACAGCTCCATCCCCTGCCCACCCCAGCTGTGCAGCACCTGTCCCTGCCCCAGTACCAGCCCTACTCCCTCCCTATAGGCACAGGAAGAAAGCATAATGGGGGGTGAGTACATGTGCAATTGCGCATACACACATATGCACCCCCCCCCAGCAGGTAAGCCTGTCATGGGGAAGGTGCAGGGGTGCAAAATGAGGCCCCCACAGTAAGGGAGGGAGTGGGACAGAGGCCAGCAGGGGCCAAGGCATGGGATGCTTGGAGCCCAGGTGGCTTGTCCACAGATGTGGGGGGCTCCCACTGCTCCGCACATACCTAGGTCAGGCACAGGGGGCACATGCTCCCTCTGATTTGTGCATGAGGGTGGAGGTGGCTGCCACTGTGGGCTGCCCTCCACACCCCTCTGCCAGAACCCCGGGAGTGGTGATGTGCCTCCCGTTGCTGGTACCCTGAGAGTGGCAATGTGCCTCCTGCTTCCGCTGCACCTCCTCCTCGCTGGCTGCACCACCTGCCCAGCTGTGGTGTTATGTGGCTGGGTCAAACCAGGCCCAAACTGTTGTGGCATAACTATGATATATATATTTAACACACATAATAATGCATTTAATGTTAATAAATTTAATGTTAATTTGTATTATGTCATTATGTATTATACCACATAATTGGTAACATTAAAAACAAGAAAAAAAATATAAAGAGGTACATGAGCTGAAACTTTGAGACAGAAGGGGTACTGTTGTTAAGAAAGGTTGAAAACCCTTGTTCTATACTAAAGCTTCCACCCCTCCTGCTAACAAAAAAACACTTCCTTTTTCCATACAGGTAGATCCTTCTTAGAGAAACAGGTATGTGGGGTTTTTCTTATGAGCAAACCTTTGTTTCATCTGTGAAAAGTAGTACGAGGGCCAGACTAAGATAGCCAATAAGCTAGCTGTTAAATTTAAATATTTGGAGCAGAGACTTAAAATTAATTTCTTCCAAGAGAGGTTGGGAAGGATGCTCTAAGTGTTACCAATTATGAGGTGGTATGTGAGAACCCATATCTGCTCACATGTACTCTGGGCAGGTAAGGGATTGGGCCCCACCAACAACATAACTAGGGACAGGTAATTGGACAATCCCTCAGCAGGGGCTTTGACTTCAGTTAGGGCTCCAAACAACTTCTTAGGTGTAGGGGAACATTAATACTTAGGTAATTTTGGCCACGGATGGAAATAGAGGTGCTAAGTGCACATAAAATACACACAGGATTCAGCAATAACTGATTTGTGTTTTTAGTGGATAAATGGTGCCTAAAAACACCATTTTGACAGAAGTCAATCTAAGCAGATTTGTGAATTTGGGCCTTAAGGCTTCAGAAATATTTATGCTTTGTGATAAAAAATTTCCTTTCAAAAGAGGCTTTTGAAAATTGGATTAGAGCTCATCTCTACAATAAACTGTCAGATCTAAACAAATATGTTTTCTAAAAAATAAGTTCAGAAACTTCTTGAAACAAGCTATTTTTTTCATTCTTTTCATTGTTGTGAAACAGATTCTCTATTTCCTTTTGGATCTAGCTCCAAATTCATCCACCAATTTCCACTTAGTTATCATTATACCCACATCTTTGGTCTATTAAGTGTTATTAATAATTTATTAGAACCTCTATCAAATCATCCCTAATAGATGAGATACCCCTTCCCTTTTAGCATCCACAAACTGTTTAGAGTGAAGATAGGCTGTTTTCCCTTACAGAATGAAGTAGTTTCTGGTGTCTTCCAGGTTCCAGTTGGGCTCAAATTTTCCTTTTGTACCACAGATGGGGTACTCACCACCTGAGACACCTGAGAAGTAGCAGATAGCTTTGAACCTTAACTTTAAATAAGTGAAGACTACTATAGTAAAACCAGCAACAAACTTTCACTTTTAAGAGTGTAAATCTATCTCCAAGAGAAAGAGTCTGATTTTAAAAGTCAATTGTACACCTAAAGGTGCAAATAAGCACCTAAGAGCTTTTGAACCGTTCTAAAATCTCTCCCTAAAAGTTTGTCTCAGTCAGCTCAATGCCTTTTTGGTATGGTGGACCCCCAAATTTAGCTTTGTCAGAATTGTACATCCAATCCTACTGTGACCTATTGCTGCTTGGTTCAAAGTGTGTATTGATCTTTGATTTCTAACAGCAGTCCATTACCTCACAGGTTTATTGCTCTAGTCTGCAGCTTTCTTTCAGGTACTGAGCGGACATGTCTACATGTGCAATTAATGTGAAGCTTTAAACTCTTTATTCCTCCTGAGTTTATTGCTCCTGGGCATGCTCTTGTAACGTGTGCCCAGGACCACAGCACAGTGAGCCCGGTTGAAGTAGCCTCAGGTGGCAGGAGGCCCTGGGAGTCAGCTTGCCAGCCTAGGACTGCTGCCCCCAGCAAAATGTGCTGCAGAAAGACCGGCTGGGGCAAGAGGGTGCTTCATCATAAGGCTAGCCAGCAGGAAGCTCCTGCACTGAAGCACCCTCATGCCCCAACCAGCCAGGGCAGTGTCTACATGTATGCTGCTATGGAGTAAAACCCTCCACAGCAGGGTAGTACTTGTATTTACAAGCTGTTGAGTTTATTAGTTTCCTCCTACCTAATAGGGGCGCACGTGTAGATGAGCAATGTTTACTGTGGAGCTAAATAGTCAACATCTTATATATTATACAACAGCTTATAATTATACAACACCTTGTATAATTAGTTATAATTAGCTAATTAGTGAACATCTTGTATAGATGCACCTAGTGTATGCTAATCAGCAAACCTTTCAGCATTTAGATGAAAAGAGAAGTTAAATGCCTATCAACTACGAACTAAATGCCTATGAACTTAAATTGCCTATGAGAAGAGACTGATGTCATATATTTAAATAAAAAAAAACACCTTTGACTTGGTGTCCCATGATGTTCCCATGGTAAAATTGAGAACTGTGGCCTCAATAACCTTATGGTCCACTGTCTGGGGAACTGGCTCGGTGGTTGGACTCAGAGAGTCCATGGAACGGAGTGAACATGGTGCATGGTGACCAGTGGCGTCCCCCAGGGCTCAGTATGCAGACCAGTACTCTTTAATATATTCATAAATGAGCCAAATTTGGGTGTCAGAAGCAGACTGGCTAAGTTCGCAGAGGACACAAATTATGGGGAATTGCAGTTATGTTAGAGGATAGGCTGACAATTCAGGCTGACCTGGACAGGCTTGTAAGGCGGGCAGATCAAAACCTGATGACATTCAACATGGAGAAATTCAAAGTGCTCCACCTCAAGAGAAAAAACCCACACGATACTTACAGGCTCAGCAGTGCTACACTCAGTAGCACCATGACCAAAAGAGACTTAGGAGTCATGACTGACCACCAAATGAATATGAACCACCAATGCAATGCCTGAACTGGCAAAACAAATAAAACTCTGACTTGCATTTACTGTTGCAGCCTGTAAGTATATAAGGGGTGTGCATTAGGAACTTTGAGAACATCTGTTCACCAGGGCACCCCAAGGGAAGATGAGGTCTATCGGTCACAAATTGCTGGAAGATTGTTTTAGACTGGACATATGGAAAAACTTCTCTACCATCCAAGTCTACAGAATCTGGAATAGACCGCCCCCCAGAAGTATGCAAACACCTACTCTGATACCTTTAAGAAATGCCTGCATGCTTTTCTTGTTGGAGTGATCTGACCCCAGCTGACTTTCTGCCCCTTGGGCAGGGGGCTAGACCCGATGTTCTTGCGAGGTCCCTTCCAGCCCTAATGTCTATGAAATCTATGAAACTTGTCTTCAAAATTTCTAGTTTGAAAACTAAAAAACTGCCAGAAAACTATCCAACTCTGGCAAATTAAACACAGAAAAAGAGGAAACTTTAAATGATATTTTGATATATGATATGGGACCAAAATAAATGGTGATGGTTTACTGAAACAGATTCGAAACAATAAAATCCATTTATCCCAAACTATGTACATGAGAAGCAGTCTGTTTATTCTTACAGAATGGTTCAATTATGTCTGAAAAATAGCAATTGATTCTCATTTACCTTTTCAGATCATTTGTGGTGTATTTTTTAAAATGAAGGGACAAATTCTGTTCTTTAAATCTGAAAGGACACCCAGATAGGGCCTGTTAGTTTAAGTCACGGACATATCAAAACATGCATTAATGTGCTTTAGTTTTAATACACATGAACTCTAGAATCTCCATTGTGAGGTAATAGGAAAATATACATTAGCCTCTCTTAATGCACATTAACAAAAGAGCACAAGGCACTTTTACATGTGCTCTGGGGGTGGGGGAAGGGGGAGCGCTTTAATTAGAGTGACTCCAAAAGCTGCTTTAATAAAAGTGCTGCCATATCTCGTGTCTGGAATTCTAGCATGACAGAGCAGCCTCCACGCTTATGTATAGGTGCCCATTGTTTTCATGATGCTTTAATATGCATTAGCCTATTTTAATGTGCATTAACTAAAGAGCATGTTTTTTGTGATGCTTTAATGCATATAAAAATAGGCTAATGAGCATTAAAGCACATTTGTAGACACACCCATTAATAATATGAACTAGTGTGATAAGTGATGAGCTTTTAAACCTAATCCAAAAGGAACAAGACTCATACATAAATTGGAATTTTATCATATGCATGACAAAAATATGCAATAAGATACACTATCACCATAAGATACACCATATCCTACAAAAGCAAATTTATCCTCTACCTTGATTTCTGAGGAAAGGAAGCCAAGTTATTGATTCATATGTAACACATAATAACACATTATACAAATTGGATGTATTAAATGTTGACTTGATTAATTGATCCTAGATCTAGTTATCTTTAAAAGCCATTTTCTTAATGATAAAAATATTTCTGAATAGATTAGAACTAGAGACAGAGGTTACACATAAACCGGTATAAGTGATCAGAAACCAGTTTAAACCTGTAACAGAACAGAAATGTAATGCACATACATAATTTTCAAAATGGCCAGAACTGGTTTAAGATAAACCTAGTTGAATGTAATATCAGACTTAACTGATTTAGGTCAAACTGGTTTACGGAACTTCTGTTCCAGACCCCTTCATGGTTTAAATTAACTCTCAGTCCCCCAGCATCCCAGAATGCCCTGGGCTGGCCTATGCTGTCTGCTCCAGTGGAGCAGGGTTGGCCCCGCCCCTCTCTTCCCTAGCCAAAGCACTATCACTGCTTGGGCTGGCTGAGAAGGGGTGGGCATAGGAAACCCTTCTCCAGAGTGCTCCCCTTGCTTCTCCAGTAGCAGGAACAGGGGGAGTGGCCAGATGCTGGTAGCCTGAGGGGAAGGAGGGTTTAATCCCCACTTTGTCCCATCTCCCACTAGTGTGGGACCCCAGCCAGGGTCTGCCTGGATTTCCCCGCAGCGTGCCGCTTGAGCAGCAAGAGTGGGAACATGGTCAGACCCTGGCCCCAGGCCTGAAGTGAAGAAGTGAGGGATGGAGAAACCACAGAGAGGTGGGGCTGGAAGGAACCTCCAGAGATCCTCTTGTATCTAGTCCAGCCCCTGCCTGAGTCCTGGTCAGATCCTCCTATAGAAGCATAATCTAAAGAGCAGAGGGTTTGCTTGCAGCAACCACAACTGAGAACACACGCCAGGGAGGACTCTGTATTGCTTGGGAAAAAGCCACCAAGGGCATTCAACACCAGATTTCTCCCCCTGCCCTACAGTGGGCCCAGTGTTGTGCTCCTCCAGCCCTGAGCCCTGGGGCAGTGTTGTACAGAGCCCCCCAGCCCCCTGGCAGGGTGGGGGAGGTGAAAGGGGAGACCTCTGCCTGCTGCAGTGGCTTCCTGACAGCTTGGCTTGGCCTGGGTGTGGGGAGCCAGGAGCAATCCAGGTGCACATCTCCCATGGCCCCAGCCCAAACTGCAGTCAGCAGGGAAGGGACCTGCCTGGCATGGCCTGGCCCGGCCCTGCCTTGCCATCTGCCTACCTCTCCCAGGTCTGGGGCTGGGGCTGTTGGCCAGGACAGTCCAGAATAATTTCACAGATCCCACTGCCCCAGCCTGAGCTACAGCTAGCAGGGAAGGGCACTGCACCCACATCCCAGGCCCACCCCACCATCTGCCCTTCTTGCCCAGGGCTGGGACTGGGACTTGGGCTGCAGGGCTGAGATGAGCCAGCTCACAGGCACTGCTGACAGCAGACACAGAGGGGCAGGGCTGGGTCAGGCCATGGGGACAGGGCCCTTCCCAAACAAGTGCAGCTTGGGATAGGACTGTGGAAACTGTGAAATTGTCCAGGGCTAGCCTGGCCCACAGCCCTAGTCCCAGCTCCAGCCCCGGGTGAGGTGGGTAGATGGTAGGGCCAGGCTGGGCTGGGCTGTACAGTGATCCTAACCCCATCAAGGGGGTTGGGAGCTCCATGCAGTGCTACCTCAGGGCTCAGGGCTGGAGGGGCTCTGTGCTGGGCTCCACTGTGGGACGGGGGGGACGGAGGGAAAGTGGCCACAAGAAGTTCATGGTGACTTTTTTCCCCAGCAGTACAGAGCCCCCTGGTGGGCATTCTTGGTTGTGCGAGCCAATCCTCCTGTCTCTAGATTGCACTTCTACAGGAGGGTCTGGCCGGGCTCAGGCACGGGTTAGACTAGACATCTGTGATTCCCTCCCTCCTCCCCCCGCTTTGCCTCAGGCCTGGGGCCAGAGTCTGGCCATGTTCCTGCTCTTGCTGCTTGACCCTTTTGTGCCAGCTGGGGGGCAGGGTCTGGCTATGCTTCCCTCCACCCCACCGTAAAAAAGTCTGGCAAGGGCTGCTTCTGCCCTGCCCTTCCAGGCACATCCCATTGGAGTCCCTGCAGGACTGGGTGGGGGGTTAAACTCCTCCCCAGTCATACTCAGGCACGCCGGGGCCTGGCCATGCTCCCTCCTTCAGCTCAGCTTCCCTTGGCCAATTGGAAGGGAAGAGAGGGCTTGCTTTGGAGCCCCCAGCTTCTGGCCTGAACCACTGGCATGCATTTCCAGAATCAAAAATGAACAGCTAGTCACTTGCTTCTGGGTTGAATCTATGCAGGTCAGACTAACCTGTAAAGATTTAATTAATTCAGGCTTGGGCTTTTTGAATATTTGTACTTGGCCGAAGTGTCAACATTTTCAGGCAATCTTCATGCATTGGAGGTTAATGGATGCATCCTATAAATACATTCATGGGAAGAACAAGCCTTTATGTTAGGAATGCAAAGCTTTCTGTTATGGTTATTTTCTAGTGTAGGCATATGCACAGTGCAGTAGGGATTAAATGCTTCAATTGTAAATGTAACATTGAAGCTTACTTTCATCTTTATAACATTTCAAGAAAATTAGAAAGTGAAAAGCATTTTTGGTTCACAGCAAGATGCTGTTCTCTCAGGAGTAGTTATCTGCCTTTCTGGAGCCTGATCCAAAGCTCTTTGATGCCAGGGGAAAGAATTCCATAGTTTATCACCAGGCAGTAAGTAGTACAGCATTAAAACTTATTTTTTATTGGTATCTGGTAAGCAATGACCTTCTTCTGATTTTTCCCAAGCATGCAATTGTGCACTCAAGCCTTTCATTTATATCAGTGAAAGTTCTGTTCATGGGAGATGGCAGGACTGAGCCCTATTAAAAACATAACTTTTTGTTGTTATATGCACAGCTTTCTAAACATGAATCGAGTTTAATTTAATCCCCCTGTAACCCACCATAGACTAAAAACAATATCCAAAATCATAATGCATACACAGGAGCAGAACTTGATAATTGTTGAGTGCTTTAGGAGAATTATCCTGAGTGCTATTATACAGTTGATGTACTGTACAGGGCAGTGTTGCTCTATGGGTATGTATGCATGTCAAATGTACTGTGTCATTTTCAGTACTGCTGCAGGAGTGCCTTCAAAGACCTCCTGCCATGTACTACTTCCTGAACCAAAAACAGTATAGTTACATTCATGCACTGATGCTGGTGGGTTAATTAACCCTGGCATTCAGCAACTAATTAGGCCTCCTGCAGGGCCATGCAGTTAGCACACATATGCAGCAGTGCTTTGTGTATGAGAGCACTGCCGCTTGGCACAGTAAATTTACGTGGCAGTTCACTACAAGCTAACCTATATTTTTACTGCCATTTGTTCCATAGTAGTGCTTAGATGCCCCAACCAAGATTGGAGCCCCATTACAACATTAGTCCTTATACAAATATTTAAACAGAGTCACTGCCCCTCAAATCCTGCAGCCTAAATACATCAAACATACAAAGAAAGACTTATCCCCATTTTACAGATGTGGAATCGAGGCACAGAGCAATTGGATGCTGAACTGAAAGCAGTCCCAAACCAATGCCTTAAACTATCCTCTGACAGATCATCATGGTGAAAAAAAACATTGCTTATTTATACAGAGTCAAATGTGGGGGGGGGGGGGAGAGAATTCCAAAGGGATGCATATTTCAGTGTGAGCTAATAAAAGAAATGGAGGAGTGTTCTGTATCATAGGGATTGATTAGAAGATGTGGATTTTTGTAAACAAGTGACAGCTTATACCTAAGGCAGCAAATCAGTCAGCAGGTCTGCAAATAAGTAAGATTCACATTTTACATTTGTACTAATGCTCTTCAGCAGTTTCTTCCTTACCCTACCTTTCAACCTCCACTCCCAAGAGGACTATATTTTCATCAGATTTATTGATTGGAGACCACTTCAAAGAAGCAAACTTGTTTTCATACTGCTGAAAGCAGTGCACATTACCATTTCTAGAGTTTAAGGCTACTGAATAATTGAAAGTGTAGACTCCCAATAAGGTAAATCTGGAACTGGAGTGATAGTGCGTGGCACACACTCCAATGAAAATGGTTAGTTTCCAGTTGTGCTGTATTTGAATAAAAAATTACAGACTCAAGGGAAAAAACACTTTTTACTTCCTTAAAACAGTCACTTTATTTCTATTACTCATCAGATTTCATCTAGTCTAGTTAACCTGCATAACTGATAGAACATTATACTATAATCTAATTGTTTGTTATTTTGCCTTCTTCAAAACAAAGGTTCAAACGAGCATTTCAAATTGATGTTAAATAACTTTACAAAACACTTCTGCTCAGAGTAGAATTATCTGAAAAAAATTCTATCAACTCTGCCACCCCTTTTGTCTGCATTTACTTCTAATGAAAAATTTCCAGTGGAAATGGGTTTTTCTTTCTTTGTTTCTTTTCTGCCAAAGGTTACTGCTCCCCAACCAAACAAAGGAACATTAAGCAATAGAGTATTTTATGCAGGTGGTAGATCAACCTCTTTCTCTCCTTCCTCGTTGCTCCACCCACCACCCCCTGTTGTGCCTTGCAAGAAATAGTGGGGGAAGAAAAGAGGAAGTGAAAAAACAAAAATTATTCAGCTTCTGACATGCACCCCAATTCTTATGTTTCTTTTATTTCCAACTTTTCATAAAAAATAATGAAAGTTTTGCAGAAATTTAACGTTTGGTAAACCTGCTGTGAAATATATTTATTTTCCAGACATCTCCAGTTTAAATTAAAGAGCTAAGAGCTAAAATAAAACACTACCTTAGGTGGCATGAAAGCAATAGTTTCACAAGATGCCACAAGCATTTTGAGTTTCTCATTTTCAAGAGATTCAATATTCCCTCCATATTATTAGTCCCTCCATTATTCCCACCATGAAACATTTCTTGTTGCAAGAGACTGATATTGAAAATGTCAAATAAAAAAAGACTCTGAAGCAAGCCCCTTTCCACTCTCCTCCCATTCATATACACTGTATCGTTAAATCATGTCCATTTCTACCTGGAAATATCAGTAAATGCTAGGCCTGTGCGAGTAGGCAGGTACTTGATCTGGCTTCAGATCCAGCCACTTCGGATGGCAGGGATCCGATTTAGAGCTCCAGATTGGTTTGCTGCTTTGATCCAGCTGAAGAGGCTCCGAAGCTTTGGAGCCGCCTTGGAGATCCAACTATAGGCTACAATGGGGGATCAATGAAATATCTATAATTTCCTTGTTTTATCTCCGATTTGGGTGAATCTTGCAGGGGTGGTAGCCTCTGCTGAGAGCATGAAGCCTGCCAAGTTTCAAGAAGATTGGTGCAGGAGTTTCAGGGGAACTGCACCTCAAGCTGCTGACAGGCAAAACTCGTGACACAAATGACCCTGTGTGTGTTAAGGCTCAGCATCTGTCTTGGGGCACAGGGGGGATGAAATCTAGTGCAGGCTTGGGTGCTGGGCCCTGCCAGGCCACAAAGCCTGCCAGCTGTGTGTGTCTCGCTAGGGGAGTCTGTCTTCTGGGGCCCTGCATCTCAAGCTGCTGACAGCCAAAACTCATGATGTGGGTGGGTGACTGTGACAGGAGTATTGCTATCGGAGCCTTTTTGGGAGTGACTCTTCCCTCCTGTAATGGGCCAGCTGCCTGCTTACTCTCTTGCCACGCCTTGATCTTATTTGATTAATAGATTGTTGTAATCAGTGGGAGGCTGCCCATTTTATGCGCCTCGGTGACAGGGGGCACTACCTACAGCCCCTTTCCTCCCCTGCACTGCAGCCCAAGCCTCGCAGATGGTGCTGTCATGGTTTGACCTGCTATGTCTTGGCCCTCCCTTTTACTCCTGGGGCTCCTCACTGCCCCTCCTGCTCAGGGCTCCTTGCTGCCCCCTCCTGCTCAGGGCTCCTCACTGCCCCCTCTTGCTCGGGGCTCCTCGCTGCCCCCTGGCTCCAGGGCTTCTCGCTGCCCCCTAGCTCCAGGGCTGTGGCCGATGCACCCCACAAATGCTGCGCCCTCTCTGGCACCAGGATCCCCCACGCTACTGTGAAGTCCCTATGAGGCCTCCTCTAACCCCTAATAGCCTCACTCGGTCCTCCGGTCAAAACAGTGAACATAAGAACACAAACCCCCGGGCTACAACATAAAAGCTAGACTGTCCGGTCAAACAAGATTCATTCCCTACTAGAGAGAGAGAGAGAAAGGGAGAGAGGGAGAGCTCCCCAACCCCAGCAGCAATGGGGGGCTGTTCACACTGCCAGAGTTCTCCCCTTTGTCTGTCTTAGCCAAGTTCCTACTCCCACGGCCATCGGAGAGGGACTCCTCTCCTGGCCTCCTGCCTGGGCTTAAGAAGGGCTAAGCCCTGCCTCTTCCTGTCAGCTGGTTTTACTGGTTGCCCCGGCAACCAGCACCTGTGCAGCCCTGGTGACTAGCAGCTGAGCCTCCCCCTTCCTGCCACTAGGGGTCTCTCCTGAGCTGTCTCTGCTTTCAGGTGCAGGGCACTTGAGTGCACTGCGACAGTGACATGGTGTGTGTTAAAGTGCACCCTTCCTGGCACTGGGGCCTCTGCATGACATGGCAGTGTGCCCCAGTGAGGCCTCCTCATCCCCTACAGCCTCAAGCCTAGTCCTCTGTTTTACGTGACAACAGGTAAAATAACTTACCTGGCTCAACCCCAGTAGCAGCAGGAGCAGCACCAAAGGTACCCACTCCCCCTCCCCCCCACTCTCCCTCCCTCTTCTAACTTTCAGTTAAGCTGTCCGAAAAATCCGAAGCATTTCTGAAGCGCTTTGGATGCTCCAAACCACTTCAGACAGCTTAACTGAGCCCCCACTTTGATCTGGGCATGCTGCTTCTGACACCGAAGCGTCCGAAGCAGCCCCGGATCCAAACCGCAATCTGAAGACTCACACAACCCTGGTAAATACATAACAGAGGATTAGTCCACAATGAATGCAACATACTTTTGGCCTCCAAATGCATTCCCACTCTACTGTGTGACAAGTCCAAGAGCACTGCACCTACGCACTCCAGTTTACTATGTAAAACAGCCTGGAAATTAGGCAGGGTAGCTGATTTAGTTCAGTCCTGAGTGCATGCTAAGAAGCATGCCTGACTGAGTTGCTCTGGGTACCTACTCAAGGCCATGCCAAATCACCTACACTGCTTAATTTCCAAGCTTTCACACACACTCAGCAAGTGGGCAGAGCATTCTTGGTGGCACACCTGGACCCACCATAGAGGTACAGTATAGATCAGTGGTTTTCAACCTTTTTGGATTTGAGGCACCCCTCCATAACTTTTTAAAACTGAGTGGCACTCTCCAGGAGGAGGTAAACACAGTAATTAAAAAAAAATATATATATATATATATATATATATATATATAGGCTTGCCAAACAGAAAAAAATGTAGTCCCCAGTATAAAAAAAAAGCAAGTTGAAAAAGGCAGTGCAAGCATGTTCCACATGCCTGGATCTTTAGCACTGCGTCCCCAGGAGGCCCCCAGTACCCCAGGTAAGGCTGCTGGGGCCAGCCCAGGTGCTGGTCCGGGCCTTGCCTGCTTCATCTGGTGCACCAGAGAGCACATGCAGGAACATTCCCTGGGGACATGATGTGCCACTGCTATCTGTCCTGGGAAAAATGCACACGAGCACTTGTCTGGACATGCCCCTACTACCGCAAACCCATGCACCCTTCAATACCCCTATGCAACCAAGGATTATCAGTGGATGTCATAGTTTTCTATGCACAGACTTGTGTATTCCTCTCTCTTGTCCTTTGCCATACTATGCAGGATGCTAAGAGGAGCCAGGTCATCAGAATACTATGTTTCCCTCAAGGGGATTCCTGGCATGGATCTGAGGCTTTATTTATCCCAATTAGGTTGCATTAGCTTATCATGGAATAGTGGTCCTGCAAACAGCAGCTCCAAAAAATCAAAGAAGCAAGAAAAGTGAGCTTTATTCTTTCTTTGTGCTATCCTTCTTCCTTGGGCTGTATGCAGTTTGGCTGGACTCCAGAATCAGATGCATTATGGTCATGCCATCCTATCAAAAATGATGTCACTGTAAATCTAAAAGTCAAGTAGTAGAACAAGGCTGACAAGGTTCTTGGCAACAAATTGATTTCATAACCCTGAGGGAGAAAAAGATTGAGACATGCCAGCAGGATGCAAGGGGACCTCAAGGGAAAAGCCATTGGAATCTATAGGAGGCATCTGCCATCCTAGTTTATCTCATAGCACATCATCATGAGTGACTGCCATGGATAATAATAATGAAAGTGAACTCATTTATGAAATGACTTTCTTGATCACAGCATGGACAGAATGTAAAACTTCATCTGAGTGACAATATTTTGAACGTACATGGAAAAGTCACTTGTAATTACTACTGTGAGGGCTTGGAATATGCCACCAGGCAAGCAGAGGAGAAAAATAAAATGAGTGGGTGGGAAGCACTTTCATTTAAAGCTGTTAGTTTATGAGTAACTCCTTTGGCTATGATACTACTTCAGGGGAAAAATGATTTCTACTTTAGTCTGGTATAGATTTAAAGACACTTTGCTTTGCACCTAGAAGCTGAATTCTATTCCGATTCCCAGACAAACATGGCCCAACTGAACCAAGGTGAAGACATATGCAAATCAGTTGAAGACTATCATGAAACAACATGGCTAAATTTACTTTTAGGACATATGTAGTTAGAAAGGTGGCTGCCACATGTATCCCACTATCTGCTTCCAGTTGCGTCACATTCCTTTTATTCTGGGCCAAACCATATTTTTCATAAACACTGTCAGGCTCTCTTAAAATTGTTAGCTGTAGGCTATTATCTTATATGCATTTAACACTGATTGCAATCATTTTTTTCCTTTCCCCCTCACCCCCCATACAAAAGAATATCCAAAAAGCTTTCTTTATACCCATTGCTGTTCTTTCCCTCATTGTAATAGATTACTGGAAAAGCCCTGGGTTCTGTACTGCAATACGTTCAACAACTGGTATAAACTAGACATTTGTTTTCAGATACCTAAGCTAACTTTAAATGAAGCAGGTTGGGTCTATATGTGGCTAATTTATCCTGCCCAAAAATACGTATCTGGAAAATTAAGTAGTGCTGAGACCAATGTTTCTGTGGCTAAAACATTTCTGTAGCTCAGTTAAATTATGCCATGCTGCAGTTGTCAGTGTAGTTATGCTGCACATAATATGATCAAGGTGATTCTGGTGGATATACAAGGCCACTCTTTTAATGTATTGTAAATCTGGAGCAGCAAACTGTATCTGCCAAAACCTACTACAGCTCTCTCTATATAATAGTTAATTAAATCACTGTATCCTCCCAGTGTTAATGCAAGGACTTGAACTAAATCCCCCCAGAAGTTTCTGTTAGCCTTGTCTTATATTTTTTCTTCCTCTCAAATAAAGAAATCACATTTCCTTTCACTTATGTTTAATATAAAAAATCAACACCATAGAATATGAATTTGGGTTCAGAGAGCAACAAGGCAAAAAGCATTACCTTAGAAACAAAGGCATTGAAAGGAAAGGTTCAGCATAAACTAGGGCTGGGTTTTTCAAAAACTCTAAAGGGCTATATTCAAGAAAGGGTTTAGGCACCTAAGGTCTACCATGGTTTTGAGCTGGCATCTGCCAGATGAACTAAGAAGATAACTGGACCTTGTAAGAAAGAAGAAGTATTGTGTACAAACACTTCAACAGCTAAGAAATACTACTTGAAAGTAGGCTTTCAGTAAATGCAAACACCAACAGATATCAGGCAAAGATCTGATACCATCACCAAATTAATCAAAGCAGTCATCCTGCAGATGATGAAGAGTTTTGAGTATAACTTTAGTTTAAGGAATCAGAACTTGTGGTAGAGGTGATATATTTTATTAGACCAACTAGATTTTGCCAAAAAAGGGCTTCTGCCTTTGTTTGAGATCATTTATATCAGCACAGAGCCCAGAGATACCTCACCACATATGACATTCCTGCCCAAAAAAGCATGTGAAATATGAAACATCATAACAAGAAGGAAATATTATTACATCCTGCTTGCCACCAAACAACTTTGAGGTAAACAGACTATTCCAACTTTTCTCTGAGCCTAACCTGCATAAAATGAACTGTGCCAAACAGGAGACTACCACACCTTCAGCTTTCCTATGAAATATGAATTTTCATTTCTATCTGGGAGAAGTTTTACAATCTTTTCTCCTAAGCCTGAAGAAGGGTACTTGTGCCCAAAAGCTTGCGCTTAAAGACATTTTTTGCAAAAATCTAATTGGTCTAATAAAAGATATCACTTCCACCTACAGACACTTCTGTGTGTCAGTTAGAAATCTCATCTCTAAATAAAATAAATATAATGACTAAGAACAAATATAGAATTTTTTTCAGTCTTGAATATAGAATACACTTAAAAATAGGGGGAAACCATGGTTTCAGTATAAGTCATAAAAATACAAATTGATCATCTTTACATAATATAAGAAGACAAAAACATATGCAAAGCTTACCATTATTTGAATAATAACAGTTTAGCAGAAGTCTCCCTAAATGCTTTTTAAACCTCAAATGATGCTGAAATTATACCTAGGAAACAAGACTAATATTTAATAACTTTACGGAGTATTTTAAGTGACCATGTGAAAAATATATGCAATCAAAATGACATGCAAGGATATGAGCACGCTATAAAGAATGCACCTGTCCAAATGAGAATGGTGCTAGTGCTTTTGAATTACAACTCGTTTTGGTGCTGTTACTTGGATGAGATCATTGTCCTTACATCTCAGTCAAGATGGGCACCTCCAGTACAGAGTGTAGCAATTACTCAGCAGAGAAAGCACAATAATTTCCTGCTAGTCCATGTCTATATGAGACAATGAGCAGTAAACTAATTTTACTGTGGATTAATAAATCACAGGAAAAACCAAGCTAATGTGCCAATGCACAGTAGAATTAGCCTACTGCACATTAAGCATTGCAAGAAAACTGTGCGCCATTGCTTCTGCATATTAGTACTGGCTACTGTGCATTTATATAGTACCTCATATTAGAGGTATTAAACTTAATCCTCAGTAGCAATGGTGCATTAATGCACATGTAGATACACCCTGAGTTCATAAGGAGTCACTGAATTCACAGAATAATAGGATCACAGGAAAGTAAGGCTGAAAGGGACCTAATTTAGTCTAGCCCCCTGTTCAGGGCAGCAATCTCTGACTAAAGCCATCCCAGTTAAGTGTATTTTTGAAAATTTTCACGGACAGAGAGTCCAAAACTTTCCTAGGTAGTGTGTTCCAACGCTTGATCACCCTCGTAGTCAGAAAGTTCGTCCTAATCTCCAACCTAAATTTAGTCTCCAAACTAAATAACCCTATGTCTTTCAGCCTTTCCTCATCAAACTTGTTTTCCAGGCCTCTAATAATTGCTGTCACTCTCTGCTGAACTTTATCCAATCTTTCCACATCTTTCTTAAAGTGTGAGGCCCAAAACTAGTCACAATACTCCAGTGCAGCCTCACCAGTGCCAAATATAGCAGAAGAAATCACTTCCCTTGATTTGTAAAAATATGCTATTGGCTTTTCTTGCGACAAGAGCATGGTATCAGCTCATATTCAGCTATGGCCCACTGTTGCCCTTAGATCCTTCTCTGCAGTACTGCTGCCTAGCCAGTAATTTTCCCAGTCTGTACTTCTGCTGGCAATTATTCTGTCCCAAGTGCAGGACACTGCACTTTTCTTTCTGAATTTCATCCATCTGATTTTGGACCATTTCTCCAATTTATCCAAGTCACTCTAGATTGTAGTCCTACCTTCCAGGGTGCCTGTAACTCCATCTAACTGGGTGTCATCTGCCAATTTGCTAAGTGTGCACTCAATCCTACCACCCAAACCATTGATGAAGATGTTAAACAATACCAGACCCAGGAGCTGAGAAGAGCTACTTTCTCACCCCTTCACCTATGCCATGCAGACATCAAGAGCTAAGAAATTAACTCAATAGGCCTATGTTTATCAGGTGGTAAGGTAAGATTTTTGATGTCCTTAACCTTTCATTTCCCAGCTTTTAAATGATCAAGTTCTGTAAATGAAATGATAAGTATGAACACACTTGTCATTTACCAACCATAATCATTTTCTTAAATGCTTTTAAGGCATATTTGGAATTAGTTTTATTTGGGAGAGATAATATTTGGAAAAAATATCAGGACTTAGAGGACAAATGGACTGAAAATAATTTGAGAAAAGAAAAGGATTAGAAGAATGAAAGTAAAAATGACCAAGAGTTTTAAAGAAGAATGTCTAAAGCCCTAACACAACAAGATGAAAAATGTAACAAGGATATTAAAAAGGAGATGCAGACCTGAAGTGGAATTAACAGAATAAAACCTTAGATATTACTTCAAAAGTCAAGACGGGAGTCTTCTGTGGAACAGCACTTCCAACTTTCATGTGTGGGATGGTATATGAGCAAGTTTTTGGCTGTCTTCAGGAGAAAAAGACTGAGGCTAAACTAGGAAACTGGAATGTCAGAAAAGCTGTTGAGTTATTTATTATAACATTAAACACACATGGTGTCTTTAAATGTACACAAGAAAATAGATGGTACTGTGGTATAAAGGAAGAAGTTTCTCACTATGAAGGTAGCTAAGCATTAGAACAGATTTCCTAGAAAAGGTAGATTACCTAGAAAACCTAGAATCTCCATCCTTCAAATATTTTTAAGAGCAGGTAAAACTATTTTCTGGACTGGGTTAGACAAGAATGATCCTACCTTAAGGAGGGAGCTAGACTAGACTACCTTCTAAGATTCCTTCCAGGCCTCCTTTTCAAGGTTTTTTTTCTCTGGCTTTTGAAAAAATAAACTAAGGGTAGGTGTAAGCATTCACTATACCTGGTGATCAACAATCACAAGGAGCTGGGAGCTGCACCAGGGAGCTGCACCTAATCTAAGTAAGTCAGGGTAGGGAGAGGGGTGAATGGGATTGTGTGGGAGGAAGGGGAAGTAATGAAATCGAGGGGAGTGATAATTTTGCAGGGAGGGTTGTCTGTGATGGGCTGGGGAAGGAGTTGGGGCTAAAAATAGCTCAGTAGGGGTGGGGGGAAGAGAGAAGAAAAACAGCCCTGGGTCTGGGGCAAGTGGCTGGGTTTTCCCAGCCCTGATGCTGTACTCCAAATGTGTGCAGATATTCATTAGACTGAGCTAACCATTCCTGATCTAACTTAGTTCACTTCCTCAGGTGAATTAAGTTAGATCAGGCCAGTCATTTTTTACCCAATTTCCCCTCCTTGAATGTTTGTACAGATTAGCACTTACATCAACCTAACCCCAGTTAGGTCAATCTAAGTATACCATCTGCACATACCCTAAGATAGAGTTGGATCAAAAATGCAAGGGACTCTGGTTCCTTTTCTACCACATTTACCAGACTATAATATGATTTTGAATTTAAGATGACCCCCAAATGATTAGATTCTAAAAATGGAAAATAATACATTTATTATAATTTTCTGTAACTCAAATCTAATTATTGAAGGGTCATCTTTAATTTGTCGTCCCCCCCCACCACTGTTGTAGTAGGGACATACCAATGGTGGAGCAGAAAAAGTGGAAGCAAGGAGGCAGGTGGGGGTGAAGCAGAGGTGGAGGAAAGCAGTACAGAAAAGTGGGAGTGAGGAGCAGGAGGTGAGGAAAGCCAAGGCAGGGGTAAGCAGGAGTAGCAGAGCAGGTACCCTGCTCCTCATCTCTTGTCCCCCTGGTGACTACCACTCCATCATTTACCTCCTCCTTCCGATTTTTTCCCTGTTGGGAAAATTGGGCCCATGCTGCAGGACACAGCTGGGCTGGGAGCTTGGTTGTACACTGCACAGCTTGCTCCTTCCCTGCCCTGCTCCTTTCCCTCTTCCCATTCCATAGGGAGACAGGGGAAGAGGAAGTGGGGGAGGGAGCAGAGCAAGGAAAGATAAACCTGTGTGGTGCACAGCCAGGCTCCCACCCAGTTGCTTCCTGCAGCATGGGGCAAGCTGGAGATGATACAGCAGCAGCAGCAGCAGCAGACCTTTTACCCTGCCAGCAAGGGAGGGAGGGAATAGGAGAGGAGAGGGAATCCATGCAGGGAACAGGGCTAATGCTGTTCCTGCCCCAGCTGGGCTGCCTGCACACCCTTTTTCTCAGAGCTCCTAGCTGTGATACTTTGTTTCCCCCCCAGTGAATGGGAGGGAAAAAAACCTCATCTTAGAATCAAGTAAAAATAGTACTTCATTCTTTCTTTTAGGGTTATTTCATTTTGCTAGTTCAAACAATAGCAAAAATATCCCTGGGTATGTCTCTGTAGCAAAATGATGGTGTGATTGTAGCATATCGAGGTGTTGATTTTGACCTATAAGGGCTTAAATGCTTTGGATTTTAAATACCTACGGGGCTACCTTCTACCTTACACTCTGCTGCAATCCCTAAGGTCAGCTGAAGAGCAACCCCCTACAATCAGTATCAGTATGCCAAATCTACTTGACACAAATACAGGGCAATTGCTTCTCAGTTTGAAACACCCTCTCTTTTAAGGCCCACTACAGCCTTGGCCTCGCATCCTTCAGAAGCTCTGTAAGACCTTCCTATTTGAGCAGACATTCAGCAAATAAAGCTAAGCTATGTAATTGTCTAGGGGGATCTTTGTTTTAAATTGATATTCCCTTTAAATTGTTTTGCCTCTTGTAGCTCTCTTGTTTTATAAGCTGTTCTGTTCTTTTATTGTAGACTTATCCTGAGACTTTTTTGGGATGGGACAGCATATAAATCAAGCAGATAAATAAATAGATATGTTAACATACCTGTGCTGGCTTACTTTAATTACTATGGGTAAGAATAATATTGGCAACATAGGTTTTGGTATCTGTTAGCAACCACAGGGTAAAGCCTCCAAGGTGCATGCTAGTTGGTAGTTCATATTGAAATTGTTTTTGTTAAGGATAAACTACTGTGGTTTAGCTTCTACTTAGTGCATGGCATGAGTGTACACATGGGCAACTAATGCAGAGCATGTTAGTAAAAATCGCCACCCTTTTGATCTCATAATAAATTTTTCAGATGTCCATGCCTCAGCAAACACCGTAAATAACTTAAGGTTATTCTCAATGCTCAGCCAATTTCTGTTGTGTGTTTCTTTCTTTTAATGGTAATTTTTTTCCAAACATTCAGTATCTGAACCTAAATATTTTAAGAGAATTTAACAGTTTTATTGGCCAAATAGACAACTCAGTCGTGCATAAAGAAGGAAAAATCCTGTGTTTATAGCTTAAAGAATTCATCTACAATAATTTATTCATCCTGTTCCTCCCAGAAAAGAATATAGTTTTTGCTTTTCTCTCTTATAATGCAAATGAGAGAAAATGAGAGAAATGAGAGAATAATAAAGCTAATAATATTTGAAAGTTGGAGTGTACCTACCATAGTGACAGAGTTTCAAACTGGTAATTAAAAATCACAAAGTAACTTGTGTATTACAGTGAAATAGGAAATGGAATGATATCATTGGAAAAATACAATCATGATTTCAAAACCTAAATCATCATCACCACCAACAAATAAGTATACATTGATTACCGCAGGGTTTGGTCTTCGGACCAGTATTATTTAATATCTTCATCAGCAGTTTGGATGAGCGTGTGGAGAGCACCCTCTCCAAGTTCGCAAATGATACCAAGTTATGGGGCAAAGTTAATAAACCGGAGGGCAGGGAGCAGATACGGACCGACCTGGACAGGTTAAATCAACAGACGGAGCGAAGTAGGATGCAGTTCAACAAAGATAAATGAAAGGTACTCCACCTAGGAAGGAGGAATCCCCAGCACACTTACAGGTTGGGGAATGACCTCCTCAGCAGCTCAGAGGCTGAGAGAGATCTTGGAGTCATAGTTGACTCCAAGATGAACATGAGCCGGCAGTGTAACAAGGACATCAACAAGACCAATCGCACCTTGTCGTATATTAGCAGATGCATGACTAATAGATCAAGGGAGGTGATGCTCCCTCTCCATCCAGCATTGGTCAGGCCGCAGTTGGAGTACTGTGTCCGCTCCAGGTTTGGGCACCACACTTCAAGAGAGACACGGAGAATCTGGAGAGGGTTCAGAGGAGGGCCACTCATATGATTAGTGGCCTCCATGAAAGACCCTATGAGGGGAGGTTGAGAGATCTGGATCTCTTCAGCCTTCATAAGAGATGTCTGAAGGGAGACCTTGTAGCCACCTATAAGTTTATCAAGGGAGGACAACAGGGAATTGGTGATGCGCTATTTACCAGAGCAGGTCAGGGGGTAGCTAGGAATAATGGGTGCCAACTAGTGGAGAATAGATTTAGGTTAGACATTAGGAAGAAATTTTTTACAGGAAGGGTGGCTAGAAACTGGAATGGGCTTCCAGAAGAGGTAGTACTATCACCTAACTTGGAGGTCTTCAAGAGGAGGCTTGCTAGTCACCTGGCTGGGGTCATCTGACCTTGGTCCTCTTTCCTGCCAGGGGCAAGGGGTCAGACACGATGATCCATTGTGGTCCCTTCCGACTAAACAATCTGTGAATCTATGAATTACCATTTTAGTTAACAGCAAAATGTGTGGACTTAAGAAGTACACTTTGACCAAGAGAATCCGAAGTCAGTATTGCCTAAATCTCGACTGGCAATAAATTTTGACATTCATGGACAAAAATTGGTCAATATGTGTATTCTACTGTATAACATCTTTCTTTAAGGGGGAATGATTTTCAAGTTAAAGAAAATATATTTTACTTTAAAAAATGCTGCAAGAAGCAATGTTTTTGGCAAACTGCACAATGATACCTTTGCTTTTACTCCCTGATGCTACTTCCTTAAGCTCTATAATATGTATAGGAGTAATAAATATTGCCTTGGGAAGATTTTTAAAAATTGAACGTACCAATAAAACTTTAAAAAATCCTGATGAAAATAGGTTATTAAAAAGCTAATATGGAATATATAGAACACTATATTTAGATTACAAGTCAAAGGCTCTCTGAAAAACAATAATGTGACTCGATACTGAACGACAGTATCATAATGCATATACACATAGGGAATGAATTTAAGTTGCATAGGTAACCTTTATTCTGGCATTTCTTACATTTGCAGTACTCGCCTTTGCATCCCTAATGATGTTCTTTTAATGTAGTTTTTGGAGATACAGTTTCGTGAGTTTTTTTAAAAAAATGAGTGTGAAAATATCTCCATTACTTCCAGTGTGTGGAACTACTGGGCTCCAGATTCAGTCATTTGCTGTTTTGGGTGGGATTTTAAAAGGCACAGCACTCCACTTTCAGAGCTGCAGAAGGCTGTTATATACTGGGCAGATAAGACAATAGAGGGATAGATATAATTCATGTCTTCCAAGAACTTTAACTTCTAGCTGCTGACAATAGAGTATGGGTACTCAGGACTCCTTAATTAAAATTCAGAGTTCAAGAGAAGACTATGTTCTAATGCTTATAAATCTCTTCTGTATCCATTCCAAAAATTTGTTTCTGTGGCCTTTATTTCTATTCACTGGTCCCACCTCTTCCCTCTGCTTTTATTCCCACCCCACTAATTCTTGGTTTAAGTCCTCTGTTCCTATCCAAATCCCTCCCCAAACCTGTGTATTTTTATCAGATCCACCAAATTTGCCCCCATCAAATCCTGTTACTGCCCTCATTTCTTCTTGTCTGAGTTTGTACCAAGTACTAGGTAATTAAGCACAGATTCAGACCTGAACTCAATTCTGGATATAACACAATTTTATTGATAAGCAAAACTAACTTAAGAGCCCTTGCTTTCTTAATACCAACAAGTGGCATCAAGGTGCGGCTACTCAAAAGTCAGTCAGTCTCACTCACATATCTTTTGAGGCAAAGATACCAAACCGGCACAAGTGCAAAGTTACATTGAAATCACACATCTTCTATACTCTTAACTAATACATAGTCATTTTCTAGTCTACAAATCAAGTTACATGGTTTTAAATATTTCGCAATTTTTACGGTTCCTATTAAAATGAGTTCTCGCTTTTAATGCAAATTCTACTTCATTATAATCTACTTATACCATCATTATAATATTGCCAAGCGGATATGTGCAGTCAACAAGTTCTCAACTTGCGGTTATTTAACATCCTCTTTCTTCAACAAGTTCTCAACTTGCAGTTATTTAACATCCTCTTTTTTCACTTCATTGCCATTTCTTGCAGTCACTTAAATGCGTAAGCAATTTTTCATAAGCAATTTTTCTAAAGGTCAGGTGGTGACTTAACCAGAATGTCTATCAAGCATTCCTGCTCCTCCTAGAAGCATTCTGGGAGTTTGGTCATTATAAGGCCTAGCCTTATACCATCTCACATTTCTCCATAACTTACTCTTGGTAGATCTTCTTTTTTAAAGTTCAAATAGCTGAAAGATGCTAGAAATTTGTAAAATTTGCTCCTGTGCACAAATTCAGACTAGAGACCCAGAATGAGAAACTTCAGCCTGAATAGTTAAAATCTGGCATAGTTATCAAAACTGAAAAGAAGGTTTTATATTGAGAAATGCCAGGCAAATAAGCATTGATCACAGCTCTAGGTATAATAAGTGTATTAATGTTTCAGCTTAAATCTCCAGGTGGCATCAAAGGTATATAATAGGTCTTTTATTATTTATTGAGATGCAATGAAATGCATAGGAATTGTAAGACTGCTCTTAGCCAATTATGCTGCAGTAAAACTTTGAGTATATTATATGACCAGTACATTAGACGTATACTAAAATATAGTATATCAGCTGTATCCATCATTCAGGATTACTGCACAGTTACCTAATTGATTCCCATTTTTTCAGTAATGCTACCTTGTAAAATTTTATCACTCATACCCTTTTTTTCTGATCCACTCAATAATTATTTCATACAGGTTTACACCGTGCAAGACTCATCTCTTATTTTTTTATTTAAGGAATATTATTTTACTGTCTCATCTAATGAATCTTTCTGTTTATGAACAAGAAGAGAATGCTCCATTAGCCCTTACTATATTACTCAAAAGACTTGGATTTTTATCAGAACACCATAACCCCCGAATCCAAAGTCTACTTTAATTTTGCCCCTTGTAAAATATAATCTTCTTAAACAATGCATTTTCAGGTATGAGAAATCTCGTTGCAAGGGATTAGTGATGTACGTGTTTGCTAACTTGCTTATTCTGTGTTTCATCTTATTGTTTTCCATTGTAGTAAAGTATTTTTACTGTTTCCATTAAAGGCTTTAAATGACAACTATTTCAACATTTCTCTGCAGTATGTTTTTGTTCTTTATATTCTGAATCATTCATATTAAATGCATGATCAACTAATGTTTTGACTACTTCAAAATGAACTGCAGGATGATAATTTGATTCTTAATTTAAATAGGCAACTGTGTAAGTATCTTTTCTATGAACTGTGAAAGACAATTCACCATAATCTTTCTTAATATTTTACATCAAGAAATAGAAATGTGCCATTATTATCTCCTAGATCAATTCTATTTTACTGTATATATCATTGTTAAATATAGACACTCTCCATAGCTCTCAATTTTATTTTCTGTAACTACTAAAGCATTATCCATATATCATTAGTGATTTTTCTGTTTTGAGCATTTAAGATGTTCTTTTTACATTTGTAATTAAAAGGTTTTAACGTAGATTGTTGCTAAAAGCATCTGTTTCCTAGTCATTGTAAAATGAGACATGAATAAAAAAAATATTTTGCTAGATCACCACATTGTACACAGTGCCTAAAGCAGACCATTAGACACAAATGATTCCTGAAGAGCAGACTGGATCAGTGAGTGGAGTTTAACATGACTCTAAATAGTCCTCAATTCTAAAATGGGAGAATGAAAATCTGCGATTTAAATACATTCCTTCCTCAGGGAATTTGGGAGAGAAAAAAAAGAGGGTTTCAAACAATGTCATTTGAATCTTTCTCATTTTCAATGGAAATGAGGCCAGTTGAGTATTTATAGATTAGAATTGCTATGATGTCTGATTTTTTCAAAGTACAGTATTGCTACATGATGAAGAGTTGAGAAATTCAATGATAAAACTTCACCAAACCGTCTGAAGGAGCTATTAGCTGGGTGGGAAGTGACTGAATCTCAAATATTTTTGAGATTCAAAATATTGTCTGTTTCACATCAGAATGAGCCAAGACCTTTCAACATTTTCCATGAAAAAGCAAAGGACCTCAACTTCCCCAAAATAGACATTGCTTAGGGCACTCTCCTAGCAGTGATAAAGAGCCAGGCGCCTGCTCTGCCCAGCAGTTCAAACTACCCTTACCCATTGGGTTGTAGGTACAGCCTCTCACTTGCTCAAGTCCTGGAGGAAAGAACTGGAAATATCCAGTGTAAGATAGACAACAGACTGGGATGTGGTAGAGTAAGCTCCAAATCCTTTGTCTGACTCAAGCAGATACTAATGATAGTGTAACTACATGGCCATTTGCTCATCCAGAAAGAGAGACTGAGTGAGCTGAGTCTCCCTCTTGCCTTCCTCCTGCTTCCAACTTGATCAACACTGGTATTGCATTCCTTTTCTTAAGTTTTAGTTTGATAGACTTTACCCCTTTCCACCTGTACTCCATCAGCACTTCCTCCCCCCTCCCCCACCAAAAGGAAGAACACAGCTGGAGTCTCATGCACCCCTCAGTTTCCCACACTTGCCTATGGTATCTCATACTCTTGGTGTCTCACACCCTCATATATGCACTCACTCTCAGTCACCATACTCACCATACCACTCAAACCCCGAGTCTTGGATAGGATCCCTTTTATACATCCAAATCGCATAATTCCTGTCAATTACAAACGGACCAATCACATGCCCGTGAACACATTACCACACTATTGCACACAACACCTTCCCTTGCACATGACACTCAACCTATTAATCACTCAAGCATATTCATTTCGTTTCACTTTCTTTCCCACCAAAACGTGGGCACCACTGAGCATGCTAAGCACTGAAAAGTAAGTTGTTACCTCATCTGAGGTTCAGGAGTTCAGCCCTTCCAGAAACCTCTGGACCTGGACTCCACTGACCATACCCAAATTTACTCAAACATACACAAAACTACAAATCATAATGTAAGCAACTGAAAGAGGGAACAATTCTGGGAATTCTCCCCTTACAGTATGCAGCTTGATTGCTCAGAAACTTTAGAAATCTCCTACCTCCAGACATAAATGCTAATTAGCCATAAACCAACCATTATATATAGTTAAACATTTCTCCTTTTTATTACATACATGGCTGGGTATTTAGCCAGATGTGTACATGAAGCATTTTTATAAATACACTTTGATATCTAGATGTGTGATTTTAAGAAACACTTATTGATTCTCACAGTTTACAAGAGATCTTCATAGAGTCATAGAGGATATCTAAATGTGCCAGCAGGCATAACACAACAAAAAAAAAATAGAGTCAAAATTTCCTTAAAGGGGAAAAAAAATCTGCCTGATAAAGATCCACTGAAAATTCCCTTCCCTGGCACTTTAATGCTTCCTTGCACCCAAGACAAAATATTTTCCCCCATGGATAAAACTGTTTCTGCCTCATTACCAACCTTTCTTGTAGTTTCAATTAGAATGGAAGCATTTTCTCACCAAGCTTCTCTTGGGGCCCGACAGCAGAAGTCATAGTAGGGATATGCTCAAACAGCACATCTTTCACCCACTCTGGAAGTGCTCTTCCTTGCCAAGCAATAAACTGCACTTTAAAGGCTATGCTAGATCTCCATGGGGACCTTGACAAAAGTGACACCTTTGTCCTGTCAACATGCTCAAATCTGGGTCCAGAAATGGGCACATACTATTGCTCAATCTCTAGCCTTAGAAAGGTCCTTGAAGGCACATGGGTCTCTTATAAGAGAGCAGGCCAGCAGGTTGTCTGAAAGTTTCCTCCACATTTATACATGGTGTTTGCATCGTTGGAATACCCCCACAGTTGCATGTTAACTTTGGTCTTGCTGACTCCTGTTAGGAGGCAGTTCAAGTTTCTTTATGTTAGCCAGTCAAGCTCTACACTTGCAGGGAGGTATTTTACAGTTTTGATATTCATCCTAATGCCCTCTTAGGTCATCTCTAATCACGATTACCACATTTTTACTCACATTGCTGTCTTTGTTCATCCAATGGCTGCACAGTACAGGGGAAACTTTTCTGTGATTTTAGTCTACTGGGAGCTGCAATGTGGCAATATAGTGAGTGCTTTTGTCTTCGATCTGCCAGATGTGTTGTATTTTGTTACTGCTCTCTTGATGGCTGATGGTCTGATTCCAGCAAGCAGATGGAGATTATTGATAGTCATTGATTTAAAGCAGCAATGCATTTACAACTTTTAGTTAGTATATCATCTAGCTTCTTTACACATGCTGGCCAGAGCAAGAGCATTCATGTTGCAGCTCCTGGCAGATCCCTCAAATCTGTAAATTTTGCTACACATCTATGACCTCAGTCAAAGCCACTATTGGCATGTTTACATGATTCATGCTGTACTGTGCTGAGACACCCATGTTAGCTCTTTTAGAAATCATATAGCTACGTTAGATCCGCACCAAACTAAAACCTGCTTTGATACAGATGTAATTAGCCTATACGCCACGCCATTCTAATGATATTTGATTGTTGCCAATACTAAAGCTAGCTTATTCAGAATTAGCTCAGGTATCTCTAAAGAGCAATATGTGGCTCCATGTAGATGTACACAGTGCACTACCCGACATTCACCCACTAAACATTCTGTACAAGCAAATGTGAATTTGGCTCACAGTTGTATAACTCACCTTCCTCATTCTACAAATCGTCAGTAAGAAATACATGAAACCAGTATATTACTGGTATTATTCTTTCTTTTCCTTTCTCTTCACCAGAGATACCAGCATTAGCAGAGATTATTAATGGACCTTTTTGCATTGTGTATAAAGTACTTCCTTTCCATCAGGAGGGGTGGGGAGGGCAACTTCAGCAATCAGCAATGACCTTTGATTTTAGTTCTCCTACTCATCTTGAATGCAACCAGATGAGAGGAAATACAGCTTTATTGTTTTGGACCTGCTCTTCCTATTAGGAAGTCTCTCTTTTTAATTCCATTGTTTCACCAGTGAGAGCTAGTCCCAGTTAGTAGATTTTTTCGCCAATGTTATTTCTGAGAGTACGACAGGCTCCCAATCCTAGATTTCCAGTGAACCAGGAAGTCAGCTCAGTTACTGGGCTAGCTACCTTCACATCCTCCAGCTCTCTCAGCTCAAAAATGTACTGAGTGTATGTCTACATAAAACACTGCAACTAAATCAGCTAGTGGAAGTAGTACACCACATTAACATGGCATTCTGCTAAGTCTAACTAGCTGTGCTGAAAAGGAAGCTTGCAATGTAAGCCTACCCTCACTGAGGGCTAAACTAAATTCACAAACATCACTTTTAAATCACATTCATGAAAGATGATTCTTGTGAAAACCTTATACTGCAGGCAGAATTGAACATGACTTGATTTTTTTAGAAGGATAAAATATTTCTTGTACATTCAGCCAAATATGTGAACATAAAACTTCCCCTGGGTTCACATGAGTCCAAATAACACAACATGTAGAAATAATCTGTCGTTGCTGCCTCCTAAATATGCAGAAGAAACAAGAGGGGGTGGGATGGAACAGCTTCTATAGGAATACACCTAAAAGGCAGACAAATTATTAGCTAGACCTCAGCCACCTGCTACTAATTACTTTAGCTACAGGTTCTAAGATAAACACAAAGCTAATCACCAGAGAAAGAAATTCTCTACAGAATGTAGAAGAAACTATCCTATCCATTACTCCCTCCTTACAATACCAGGCCTAGAAGCTAATTGTTTTGAATGGGACAATTTAATGAGGTCTGTTTATACCAAAGTTTAAAAAAGGTGAGAATTAAGGTAATGTTTCTATATCGAGAAAGAGCTTTAACCAAGCTAGAAGTGTGTATGTGCATCAGAGAAAAGAAGCAAAATGGCTACACCGCAAAGCACTTTCATAACACAATTTGCTAATAAGTTCATAGAACATCTTGAACCAGAATGATGCAGGGAATACTTTGTACTGAAAACCAAATTCATCTGAAAAATTGGCATTAGAATTAAAAGGACTGCTTAGTATATTTTCTAATGTAAAAAACTGACCGTGAACATCACCTAACAAAGTTAGGTGACCTTGAATATTACATACAATTTTTTTATCGTTTTTTAAGCTGCAGTACATATCACATATATTTCCATTTTTGTCACTACATTTTTCATTAAGTGAAAAGCAGTCCTGACCTCTCATGATGAAGGTAGAAATGTTATTAAAAGCACAGCCTTTCTTCAATGTGGAACTTAAAATATCACTTTGCTCTCTGGCTATGATAAAAGAAAGGGACTTTAGCTAGAACCTCACTTGCTTCTCCAAAATGAATATTAATACATACATGCAACTTTTTACTTCATATCTGCCATCACAATAAGTACAAAGCTGAATGGAGGAAAAAAGATAGCACATGCAGGAATAGTAAGAGTCAGTGGGTCTACATGTGCAATTATTTGAGGGCATTTTGAGCTGGAGCAAACTACTCCTGGATGCAGCATCCCACCTGCTGCTTTGTAGCTCTGAGCAGTGTCAGCCCTTACTGTTCTGCTTTCTGTGCCTGGCCCCAGTGATGCACATGCTGTTCCTTGGAAGCCCTTGACTGGGGCTCAGGGACTGGGCAAGCCCCTTCTCTTCCAAGTTGCCTCCCCCTGCACAAGCTGCTCTAGGTGGTCAGGGGGGCTCTAAGCTAGGCTCTAGCAGCCTTTCCCACTGGGAGCACTCCTACCAGGGCTGAGGCAGTGTGTTGGGGCAGCAGAGCAGGGACAGCCATACAGACACTCTGGCTGGGTGGTAGTTCATCTCTTTGGAGAATCCAGCCTCTGGTTGCTTCAGGGCATACCATCTTTTTCGGGCATGTTTTTGTTTTTTGGGGGGTTTTTTGATACCAGGATTTCCCAGTATCAAATTTAGAGCCCGTGCTGCAAATATGCAGCGTGCAGAACTTTTTTGTTCCTAGCATGCCTCTTGCAGCATCTCAAAGTGCTTTGAGGTATCACAAAAGGCACATGCTCACTCATTTGGACATGCTCATTGTGGGTAGAACTCACTCAAATGCCTATCTACTACTATCTAATGCGCCAAACTGACTGACTGATTTGGACTTTATGAAGACAGGCAAAATAGGTAGTACATATCTTAATACAGAAGTTTTAGTATTCTACTACCTGCTTTCAGCTTCAGCTACCTGAGATGTGATGAATGTCAAATCTGTTCATTCTGGCATTTCTGAAAAATCATTTCACATATAATTCTATTATCAACAGATTAAAAAGAAGCTATGGATAGATGACAGCAAAGTTCAATATCTATGACAGATATAAGAAAGGATTTTCCCTTTATCAACCTTCAAGGCATAGTTACAATAACTAAGGGCACAGTGACATTGTTACTGCAGTAACCACTGCCATACATGCAGCATATGTTTATTTTTAGCAGCTACTTCACAAAGAGGTGTGCTATAATGGGGGAGCATGCCACTATGGTGAAGCAGCTGTTAATCATGAGTAGACACCCATGGACACTATGTCACCATAGTGCATCACTACAACGATGTAACATCATGTGTAGACATGCCTTAAGAGAAAATAATAGCATAGTAATAATAGTTTGCTCTTCTATGGAACTTTTTATCCAGTGACCTCCAAACGCTTCTCAAAATAAGGAAGCCCATACAGGATTGTTGGAAAATGAAAAGATCACTAACATATGAAGGAAACACTTCACTCCTCACTAGAATGCAGCCATGTTAAAGGAATACCACTCTTCCAGGTAATGCTGCACAACAGTGATAGGAAAAGAAAAGAGGGGAAAACAGCATGTCTAATGGAAACTGCAGGGGAAATTATCGTAGGTAAGTACCAGGTAAAGTCTTCAGAAAGTATCTTTTGAAACCAGAACTCCTATCTCTATTTTGTTAGAGACACAGAATAGTTAATGAGTACAAGTTGCTGGTATTTTAGATGTGCGCTCTCTATGAATACATAAATCTGTGCAGAAGAAAACATGTTGGGTGAGTGGGGCCTGAAGGATATATATAGATATATGTATGTATATAGTTGTTTCTACCCTATTTGCTATTCAGAAGTCTGATGAAAAACTAATACAGCCTCCAGGCAGAGTGTGTTTATTGCCATTACCCTTAAAATTAGCTCATTTGAGAACCTGCTCTTATAGATCAGCCAGTCCAATCTCTCATTGATTCACAAACATTGTAAGCATATCTTTGTCAGAGAACAGAAGATAAACATCAACGTCTTATGTTCACGGGTGACAAAATGGGTCCCAAATATTGATTATATGAATATTATTGTAAATAAGATATTCCTAGTAGGAACTAACATGTTCCATTATGTATATGTATTTTGTAGGACAAAAAAAACGCCCACCCCTTATATCGCATAAAGGTATTATCTTTTTTGTGAGGAAAGGCAACAGCTACTGGCACAGGAAAGGAAGAAAAGCTGGTGTTATAAAAAGTCTTTATAGATAATCAAAGAATTAATGCTATCGGGAAAGGTACTAAAATTAAGAACGGACTAACGGTTTTGGTTCATTCATTTCAACTCACAGCAAGCAGCAAAAAATTCCATTGGCCAAATGAGAACAGAAACCAACAAACAAACAGATAAACTGAAAAGCCACCAAACCCCAAATATTTTTTATAGTATGTTCAAAACTGGAAGGAAATTAGAGTTGTTCTTTGTAAGTTTACTTTCAACAGAAACAAAAACTACACTGGACAGAAAGTCGTACAATATCTGTCTCAGGTAAAGTTCATCTTATTTATTTATGAAACACAAAAGAAAAAAACTATTGAAATATTGATATTAGCAATGTACATGCAAAATTATGAAGTTCTCTGAATATAGGGAGTTGCAGTTGTAGTTATCTCATATTCCAGTGTTTTTTTGGTAACCTGTTAAACATAGGCTCTTGCTAGACTTTAAAATGTATTTCTGCCTTCAGGAAATTATGATCTTGAGGCAAATTTGGAGTAATCATGCAAATCTACTGCAGGTGTAAATAGGTAAATACTCCATCTAACTGGGATGAAGCAGGCAACTTCTTGTTCTAATTTGCACAATTCCCAGAATTGTAATTAATATTACGATTACAGTTGCAACCCAGAAGCCCTGATGAGCATCAGGGCTGACTGCACTAGCTCCTGTATAAACAGGAAATACAGTCTATATAGACCAGACAGGGAAAGGACAGGAGAATGGAAGTATTATCCTCCAGTTGGGGATGGGAAGTTAAGCAAAGAGATTAAATGATTTCTCCAAGTCATTTAGGAATGTGCATAGCTGGATTTGTACCTAAATCTGCCAAGCCGCAGTCTTTCAGCCACAAGAAAATCCCGTTTATTTAAACTAATAGACTTTGAAAAATTATTAAGAGTGTTTTGCAGTTTGTAGTTTCCCCTTTCTATGAGTCCCATTTTAACTTAATTGCAAGAAAAACTTGCACATCTAGCATTTATGCCAAGGAAATATATGGTACAGGAAGCTAGGAGTTCTTTTGTGCACTTCGTTGGTTTGGGGGTTTGGTTTGCCCTGCCAAGCACATAAAATAATTATTTTGCTGGATCATAGTTTCAGATAAATGCATTTCAATTGGGGAAAAATGCAGTTTAAATTAAAGCTTTTGAGACACAGAGTGTGCAAGCTAAGTATAAGGAACATCAAATGCTAAAAAAATTAAGCAATTGCAACAGGTACAGATCTAAGGCAGAGAACTACATCAAGCTGCAGAATCTTAGATCAAATACTCCTGAGTTTCCTTTCACCCTTTGGGGTCATATCTCTGATAAATAATTCACGGACTGCAGTGCAAAGTAGTTTGCATACTGACAAGATTAAAAAGAATGCTTTGTCTGGGTTAAATTTACAATCTGAAACCTTCCTTTAAAATGTCAAGAAGGTAATTAATTTAAGATGGTTTGCCAAGCAGAATCCTGACCCTGTCAGAATAATTTCATTTCTTGAGGGTGAAGGGGATGTTACGTTTATCTTCATGGAATCTCTGGTTTATTTCCTTCTCTTCCCCAGTTTCTGTTTATTACCTGCTTCACACCAGCTCGATGAAGCAAAAATTAGCACAGCAATTTTCCTCCTGAATTTTGTGAAGATAAAGCAAACACAGGCTGCAAATTACCCCTGAATAGGGAATGGAGTACAAGTCAGACCTTTGACTTGAACAGAAGACAAGCATTTTCCACGGAGAGAGCTCTCCCCTGCCTAAACATTCAGACAAGCATTTTGAGTAGCAGCAGGAAATGCATAAATTCAACAGCATGAAGATTCGCTTTTGGCATAGCAAAACATCCTGTCCCACATATGCACAGCAGTGTGCTTTCTTATGAATGAATGCCTAAACGCATGACAATCAGCAGGATTTTTACATCTGCTCTTCAAGCCAGGCTTACTGGTGTAAAATTTTATTAGAAATTGTGTCACCTCAGCTAATCCCTGCAGGCAGTGTGAAAAAGACTAAACAATGCAACAGCACCATTTGGAGATTTAACTCAAAAGTTTCTGTAGTGGGGGGGGAAGAAAAGATGCCAAAAAGAAAATTATAATGAACTCTCCTCAATGTATTTGAACTTCCTCCCAAAAGTAGGTTCTGACTTTGTGTACCACTGGGTAAATCAAATGTCATTCCAACAGATGCTAATCAAGAGGAAATAATTTGATCTCTAATTTTCTTCAAGAGGGAGAGGTCAGCCAAAGCTTGGCTTCATTTAAAATCAGAGGAAAAAGTAAATCAAACATTTATTAAGTTCTAAATATAAATCCCAAGATGTATGTCTCAATTTTTATGCAAATCTAAATTAGAGATGTGCTAAACTATTTGAAATGGTTTGGATTACTTAGCAGTCCTCTATGCTGGCTGAGTTTTTGAATCTGACAAAGATTTAATCATTCTTGTTGCTTCCAGGCAAGTAGTTATTTTGCCCTGTTAGATTTGTCCATGCACTGTAATACACAGAAGTTGCAGAACATGCCATCTCTGTATAAATACATGGGAGTCATACTTTAGTTCAGGAAAAACAGGAACTATTTTTGATCCTATACCCATATCTCAAGTGTAACCAAATATATGAAATAATTCATATGTGATTTCCAGTGGAGGCAATGGTGCTTGAGTTTATTTGTAAGGCTGATATGCTATGAGGGCTCAATTGCTCTCTTTAAAAAGTTGCAACCTAAATTTCCTTGAAGTTTACTGCTGGCTACATGAGCTCAGAATCACCAAATGATAAATGAATCAAATAAGGGTCAAATCCCCTTCACTTCATCACACATTAGCATCCATATTCACATGCCTAAGTAAAAGAAGAGACCATTTGCACAAAGAAAGAATGTTATGCTCCAAACCCACGACCTCCCATATACTCTTGCTATTTCATGTGCAGTTTCATTCTCATTAGGCCAGTCTTTAACTAATAACCAGTTTATTTTGGTAGCTGCATGGGAAATAAAGTTTTTTCCTTTCTGGCCAGACACTGTCCATATAGGAAATGAAATGAGCCAGTTCCTCAGGGTACATGTAGATGTTACACTTAAACTGACCTAACTAGGGTTAGATTGATCTAAGTGCTGATATGTACAGACATTTGGGGAAGTTAGATCAGGGAAAAAATGGATGGCCTGATTTAACTTAGTTCATCTGAGGCAATAAATTAAGTTAGACTGGGAACAAATTAGCCCAATCTAATGAATATCTGCACACGTTTGGACTGCTGCCCAATGCTGGGAAAGCCTAGCTACTTGTCCAGGGATTGTGCTCTTCTTACTCCTCCCCCCATTAGGACTGAGCAATTTTTAGCTCCCCAACTGCTTCACTCTCAGATGGACAATCCCACCCCAGCTGCAGACCTGCCACCCCCCACCAACCCTCCCTGCACCCCAGCTTATTTAGATGGGGTTCCTGGCATCAGTGAACATGTGCACAAACCACCCCTTGGTATATAATTGCATGGCTTAAAGCAAGTCACATGTGACTGTAGATTGGGCACGGTGAATGACTGCATGTACACACAATTGATTGAAAGCATACAAAGCATCTTCAACTCCGTGGAAGAATGGGTAGATCCTCTCTGATAAGACAGAATATATTTGGTCTACTCTACAAAAACAGTTCATTGAAAAATAGATTGTGTTTTTTCACAATACTTTTTAAGCGCATACTTCATTCTTTAGTAATGGGGAAAATTAAACATCTAATGACACTGAATGAGAGAAACCACATGCATACAAGGTACTGGGGTAGCCCAGTATCAAATATATATTCTAGTTTCCTATAAACATTTGCTATGCACTTTGCTAAACATTGTTCTTTTAAGGCCCTCATTTAGCAGCATGTACCTGGCTTCAGGAACGTGACTCACTGAACAGAAAGCCCGGCTACTAAATTAAGCATATTCTTAAAGACTTTCTCAATGGAATTATTACCTTCCAAAAATGTTCTTGTCATACTTTATATTATTGCTTGAACCGATAATCATCTTTCACTCTAACAGTACGATTTTTGAGATACCCAGAAAGAATGGACAGCTGTTCCCATTATGTGGTAAAAATTGTGAAACAATTCACCTACTTTAGAGACATCACAAGCATCTCAGTCCTTCCTTGACTACCTGCTGTATTCCAAAGTATCTATTAGAAGAGTATCAGTTAGAAGAGTCTTGTAGCCATTTAAATGTTTATTTCAATTATATAATTTTTCTGGAAACTTCAGATGTATGCTTGCAAAACAAACAGGAACCTATGCAAAATAAAGACCTTCATCCTCGCTTTAAGACAGACACCTTGCAAAATGACAACTTGCATTTTTTTTCTAAATAGGCGATAGGTAAATTTAAAAAATCACATCCAAATAACATATCAGAAAAGGAATCATTTTAGTTGTTTGTCTGACCATGATGATAGTTTAACTTCATCAGTGAGCAACTGGTAGTAACTAGTCAAGAAGACAAATGTAGTTAATGTAAATGCAAACAGTATGTATTGGAAAATGTTTTCTGACAAGCATGCATGTACATAGGTTACCCTATAATTGTTATTTACAGAACATTTAACAACATTTAACAATTCCTGTGTAAAAGCAACTAAATTACTTGCTATGCCAAAACATCAAGAATAAAACAAAAGAGTTTTCCTCATGAGTGAAAAGGTAGATAGCCTGTGAATTTTAATAAGTTGTCAGATATTCTGGATAAATTATAAACCATATTTTTATGATATTAATAAAAACATAACTTCTGAGGATCCAAGCCTAAGAAATTGAATTAAAGGTATGACAGACAATATATACACGAATGCTACTTTACTTATATTTTCTGAAAAATAGTTCACTATTTCTCCCTAATGTGACTTTTCAAGCTACTTCTACTTCCATTTACAATACTTTTGCTATGCTGAATAACTTTCTTATTGTACAACTATTTTTTTACGATGCACCTTAATGAGAAAAATATATAGCACACATTCCATAATAAAAATGGTATGCATACTTGCATATCTTCAGTATAACCTCATCAGCAACATGAAAACCAACAGAAAAAAATGTTTATTTTTACTGTAGAATTTTATTTTAAGCAAATGTTGTGCTTGAGAAAGGTAAAAGATTGAATTTAGTATACCTTCTATTCTATACCCAGCTTCTCAGCTCTGTCAGGTTTATCAGCATTACAGTAGTGAAGAAAAAGAACATGGTGTCTGTCATTTACCTTTTATTTCCTAATCATGGGCTGGCCTCAACCCAAAACTTCCCCAGCATAATTTAAAGCAGCCTCTGGGCATTTGCTGAAGCACCCAAGGGGATGGCCTGTGGTTTTTCCTCAAAATCTGGTCATTTAGTTGAAAATTTATTTATTTTTTAAAGAAGGTCATAGGTGGCTAAAAATAAGGTTAGATTGACAGAAACTTTTTATTTCTCGCCATACAGATCTTGTTGTTTTTCTCATGAAGTTTACAAGTTTTACCTGTATTCATTTAAATTATCTTAATACCTAAATTCAATCCTATGCACTGGCCCAGGAAGCTAGGACTCATTGAGGAATGGTGTACAAAACATGTCTCATTTCTGAACAACAAATTAGAGAAAAATTATATCAAAATAACAGAATTAGAAAACTTGTTAAAAAGTAGAATGCATAGTTTTTCAAAACTGTATAGTTGAAAAAAATAGCTGACCTTCTCAAATGACCTTGAATGATCCCATATCATTTTGCCTAAGAGTAAAAATAAGAAGAGAGAAACAAACTAAGGAGATCTTTTTAGAAAGATAAATTGGAAATACAAATTGGGGCTTCCAAATGGGAATATCCTTCAACTTCAATTATGGAATTAGTACCATGGCTCGGTGAGCCAAATACCCAGGAATTGTGGGAATCCTCTCCCAAAGGTGGATTGATTCAACTCCTACCTCTTGCCTTGGGGTGAAGAATCCTCATTTTGGAAGACAGAATTCCTCTGGGAATCTGTCCGCTGAATCTTTTCTCCAAGATGTTTATTAGTGAAAAAGAATCACAGTGTCACTGGAAGGATCTAACACAGTTGTTCTCAATCTGTTTAGACTTGAGGCACCCCTTGAAAAATTCCAGCTCTTAGGGAGCCTAAACGTGCAAGAGGCTGCTCTGATGTGCTGTATTTAAAGCATGTCAGAGCAGACTTAACTGAGTCTGCTGGAGCATGGTAATTACCATGCTCCAGCAGATCCCAGCATCACGTATATCGCATTGTCCTCGCACTGAAAAATGGCAGTGGGGGTGCTTTAACTAAAGCTCATTTAGGGATGCTGACGCACAGGATGCTCTGGGTGTTTTAATTAGAGCAGCTCTCTGAGCCACTCTTAATCAAAGCATTCCCCCCCCTTCTCCAGACCTCCCAAAACATGTGTATATAATGCCCTTAGTTTTCCTTCACTTTTGACTATGGAAAAATAATAGAGCAATTATTCTGTTGCAAAGAACTCAGAAAGACCACAACAGATCACAATTTTTTTGTCACAACATATGCCTATTTGAAATCTCTGGATTTATCTTGTAAATCAGGTTTGTGCGCATTGTGGTACTCTGTGGCATCCTTGCGTGACGGGCTAGCTGGTAGTGACCCCCTGCCCAGGGATTTTGAAAGGGCAAAAGATGATTGGAGGACCAATCAGGCCCCAGAGACTCACCCTTCGTGTCCCCTGATTGGCCCCTTGGGTCACCAGTAAAAGGGGCAGCACGGCTGACTCAGGAGAAACCGGTGAGGGACCACAAGGAAGGAGGTGCAAAGAGCTGAGCCAGCGGCGTGGGAGCAGTTGCCTTAGAAGAGCCTGCAGGAGCGGGACCTGCAGGCAGCAGTTGAACCCGCAGCAGCACGGTGTGCAGCTGGCAGGAGAGGCTCCCCACTGGGCTCCAGGATCCCCTGGGAGAGGCTGCAGCCAGCAGGAGAGGCTCCCCAGCTCCGAAAAGGATCTGAGCAGTGACCTGAGGGGTTCCCAGCTCTGCTTCCAGCTCCTCCAATCAGAGGCCCGGCAGCTCCCCTGAGCAATGTAGCATAGCACTGGTGGCTGTGTGGCCATTTCTGCCTACCACATGGGAGATCTGAGTTCAAGGCCTAGCTGGAGTGAGTGACAGGGAGAGGGGCCATTGTGTTTTCTACCTTTCTCCCCCTCCAGATACCTAGGCCCTGTATTTCCTTGTTGTTAGTTTGTTCTGCTGTTTGCATTTTACATTTTGGTTAACCGTGTCTTTTGTCAACAGGATGAATACGTCTGTGATTGTAAGTGTCTGACCTTTGTTGAATTCTGCCTCCTTGGTGCATTGTAGTGTCCTCTATACTTCCTGGTTTATACTGGTTATGTTCCCAGTATTGTTCTCTCATTAAAAGGAATATGGTTAAGTCCCCATTGGTGGTCTGGCTCTGCTCTATAGGGGGAAGAGAGTTTCTACACCATCCACAGTGCTTGTGCACCTACTCTGATCCCTTCAATTGGAGAGGCGGTACCTCTTGGAGTATCGCCTGGGTTACACTTGAAAAGATCTCAAGGCACGTCAGGGTGCTGTAGCACGCTATTTGAGAGTCAGCGGTCTAACACAATAATGAAGGGACCGTGACTCCATTAACATTCAGCTGTCCAAATGCTCCCTGCAGGATCAGGGTAGTCCCAGGTTAGAGCCCCTGCTTTCTCTTTGGTGCTGATCTCTGCATTCCCATCTGTCTTCTGACTACTAAAATCTGTAGTGTTATGTGTTATAGTAGTCTAAGCAAGGCAGATATTTGCCCCGCTATGAAGCCAACTGAAATTGTAAAATTATATCAGTGAAGCCACTGAACAACTGTAAGTTGGCAGTAATGACTTTCTATCACAGCTAACACAAGCTAGTAATTTGGTGGGAAAATACATCTGATAAACCTTGAGGAAACCTTCAAGGACATTCACGAACTAAAATTTATTTTAATCCTGTTTCTTGGTCATTCTAATTTGGAGGGGAATCTATATCCCCTGAAGTGGTTTTTCTGTATCCTAATAATATAATATGAGCTAAAAGAATAGAGACACTACTAAACAGGTCATAGGGTTGTGAAGAACAAACCTATTTCGTTTACTGTGGCACTTTGTGAAACATTCATAATTCATAGGTGAGACCATCAGAAAGCATTTTCCTGAATTGTTACAAAATTCTGTCAGCTCCTGCAGTGATGAAAAAGTACAGTATTTGGAATATGATTAGGTGCACTGGAATCTAAGGAAACCATCAGCGGCTATTCCAGCTTTCTTCACGCTCTTGCAACGCTGCAGCCAGAGAGGAGGTGCAGTCTGACACTTGATTTCACAGAGTTTTACCTAAAGCAGGATATATTCTCACTACTAGGGATATATCAAATCCTCGACCTTTGCTTCTTTTCTCTCCTTTACCTTTGATTTAAAAGATTAGAAACACTGTAAAAATACAATCTTCTCAAATGCCTTGACAAATACTTTGGAAAAATCATATATAGAGGACTAAAAGCATTCTGCTTAGCACATAAATAGACAATCCACTGACAGAGAGATTATTTGGAAATCTCTAGGTCCTCACAATTTGATCTCTTTATAGGGTGAGAGGGTCTTGTGTGTGCAAAGTTGCAGCTCCCAGATTAGCACCTTTCTACTAGCTGTTTTATTACTATATCTGTACTGCTTTAGTATATGCTGCTAGTATATGATTCTAGCTATAAATATCCTACTTTTATTTAGGCAACAAATGGTTATAATTGACTACCCCCAAACTAGAATATGGCAGACCAAATAAAATGACGTTCTGGCTATGGCTGTTAATTTCAGTATTATTTATACTTTTTTGAGAATTACAAAATCATAAAGTACCTTGGTATTATTTGGTGGGCATTTTATTTTCCTTTTAATAGCATCAGTAGAATTAATCATCTTTACAGGAGATAACAGTGCAAGATTCACGGCTCATTTTGCATTTGATTTCCAAGGAAGAATAGATACTGCAGGAAAGGATGAAAAGTATATAACATGAATAAGATGTAGATACTGTAGGAAAGAAAGTAAGAATATAACATGGCTAACCTAACTCCCTGAATCTTTCCCTTTACTTTTGTTGCTTGTAGGAATAAGAGATTTTTGTTAAAGTATTTCAGAAGTTTACAATCCTACTTAAAACCTGAACCTTGTTGGATTTCAAGCCATGCTTACATCAGTGCAGTTGCCTAAATGCTTTTCTGTTGTGATTCAACTGAATGTATCTGATCAAGGACATATTTACCACGTATAGCTGTGTAAAGGATCTGCAAAAAATAAAGACTGGCTTATCCTGAATTGAGTCCAGGTTCCACCTTCACTGGCACAATTGTCCCAGGTGAAAGGAACCAAAATGTAGAAAAGGAAGAGATAGATAGATTGATGGCGCCTGTTCAAAGGTTGAGAACTACCTGCCTAATTCATATTCTAACTCATTTCCAATTGTGGGATAGGGTACAGAGCAGGAATAAATGTACGGGAGAGCTAGAAGTTTCACCACATCATGGCTTCTCCTATTTCTTCTCTCCTTCTGTCACCCCCAGGAAACATACAGTGAAGCTAAAACTCCTCAGCCATTGACTAACAAAATAAAGTAAACTCTGTTGCGTGGCTCCCTTGCCACCCTGGCTTGTAAAGGAAGAATCCATCACTCCCACCATGGAGATATATATATCCAGTGGACATCTCAATACTCCATGACTCGGGCTGGGTTCTTCAACTTAGTCCTTCAGGAGGAAACCTCTATATTCCTTATAAGGACCTGGTGAATTATCGGGTAAAATTCAAGGACAGCTGCCCTCTGCTGTCTATACAGACACAGATGACAGCCAAAATGAAACAAATAAGGAGGAAAAAGTCAGAGTATAAAAAATGAGTGTTTAATAAATCTTTTCCCATCAAACCCAGATTCTTGTACCCTCTAGCAAGCATGTAGGAATTGCTGCCTCCTCCCCCTCACACTGTCAAGTCATTAGCACCATTTCTTCTTCTCATCTGCAAGATGCTCCTGTAAATTATGTCTCAATGAACTCTCACTTGTGAAAACTTCAAGGAATAAATTTTAAAGGCTTAACATTTGCAAATGTTCAACTCAAACTTGTTATTTGTTTGGTTTTTAGAAAGATGCTCACCTTTGCTTGTAGAAAAGGAAGAGCTATCAGCAGACTTGGAAGAAAAAGAAGGAATCATTTTCTTCTTTGACAAGTAACAAGATTCTTAAAAACAACAAACAAGAATTTACTGTCTTTTACAAAATCCATGGACAATAATCAGCACAGCAAGAGCCAAGAGCATTTCACGTGTGAACTCTCAGCAGCGGCTCTGGTCTGCAGCTCAAGTCAGTGTCAATCATTCAATTGGCTCTGCTGAGACATCTGTTGTTTTGGAAGAGAAACCTGGGCTTGAGACAACCAACCATTAGAAAATGAAATCAAATCGAGCAGGCTTTCTCCATCTTGAGGGGAAAAAAGCCCTGTGAATGGAGATATGTTGGAAATTCCTTAAGGTTCACCTCAAGGCTCCTTGTCTCAATTAGCAAGTGATTCCTTATCTCACACAAGGAAAATAAAACAGTTGAGAAATCCATCAGAAAGCCAGGTACACCAAGGAGTCTAGGCATGGAGCAGTAGACTGGAAAGCAAACCAACTGCTCATGAGCTTTGGGGCCTTGCACAAAACATTTCACCTTTCTGTACTTCTTTCCCCTCTGTCAGCACTTCACGGCATAGTGAGCTTAATATGGGTCCATACAACACCTTATACAATGAGGTCAAAATCTTAGTAATGCCTAAAGGTACTCCTTTAATGAGAATAATGTATAATGATAGCAAACCTTATGACTGTAAATCCCATAAAAGTCAAACAGGTAGACTGTTCTTCCTCACAGTAAATAGGTCCATCCCTCAAAAAGAACTTGGACTCCCAAAAGCATTGTTCAGCTGTAAGTGTTCACATCACTGAATTAATTTTAAACTAGTGAGCTTGGGTACTCTTAGGAGTAGTTACAAAACCTGGAGATTAGCACAGGCTGAAAAATCTGTTGGCATTTTGAGTAAATCCCCAAGCAGTTAGTTTACACTGAACTCCATGCTGTTACAGGTACTGATGGCATCAATCCTGAGTTAGCTAGTTTTAAAACTATCTTGAATGTATCTACATGACCTGTTGTCACACCTTGGAATAGCACTATAGACTTTCCAAGGAGCCAGGAGTTACAAATGAGGTTGGGCAGTTTCAATTCCTATGTGCATTTTTCACTGAAAATGAATTGAGTGGAAAGAGGAGTATGTTATAGAATCACAGGAAAGTAGGGTTGATAGGAACCTCACAAGGGCCCTGCTCAAGGCAGAATTGCCCTAAGTCATCCCAGTCAAGTGTCTGTCCAACCTGCTTTTGAGAGGAAAATTCTCAGGGATGGAGATTCCACTACATTGTTAGGTAGCCTGTTCCAAAGCTTGACAACCCTCATAGTTAGAAAATTCTTTCTATTTGCCAATACAAATTGCCTTTGCTGCAGCTTGAGTCCATTGTCTTAGTCCTGTCCCCTACAACTGCAGAGAATGGTTTATCTTCATCTTCTCCAAAATCACCCCCCAGGTATTTGAAGACTATTCTTCAGATCTTTCTTCATGGGCGACTGGTGCCTCCTGAGTCTGGGGGGGGACCAGACCACTGACTGCGGGGGAGGTCCTCCAGCCACCAAGCACCAATTGGGGTGGGGGCCCCCAGTGGTTGATCACCAAGCCAGCGGCGAAACCAGAACTACACTTCTGGTTTCACAGCTGGTGCTTCCAGGGGGTGCACAGCCAATCTTAGGGGGTACACGTGCACCCCCTATGCATTCCCATCATCTTACTATATCCCAAAATTGGATATAGTACTCTAGTTGTGACCTCACCAGTGATGAATAGAGGGGAAGAATCACTTCCCTGGATTTGAAAATGACACGCTTATTAGTACTTATTAGTGTTGGCCTTTTCTGAAATGTACACTGTCAACTCCTATTAAGCTTATGGTCTACTGTAACCCCCAGGTCCTTCTCTGCAGAACTGTAACCTAGCCAGTCATTCTCGCAAATCACAGGAAATGCACTAGGTATGGAGGGGTGTCATGCAGAGCAGCCACCATCCTCAAGCTCATCTCATCTTGTTTGATCATTCAACTCTTTAACTATGTTGCAGATCTGAAGGGGCAACATCAGTGCTAAGAGGAAAAGGCCTACCAGACTTATTTATTTTCTCTTCTATGCCTTCTGCTCCATCCTTCATACTCCATCCTTCATACTCATAGCTCAGCAAAAACATTGATGGAGCACTGGGCATAATAGTAATGAGGAGGAGTAGTGAGAAGAAAAGGAGGCAGATCAATTTAATCCATTAAAAACAGCATGGGTTTTAGAGCCTGTATTACAGCTAAGAAAAATGTCTATAGTCAATATAATTCAACTAAAATTTTAAATGAACATGAATTTCATATCTTGATTTAAACCTAAGAGAAGGTACTGTACCATTGTCCTATTTATTTTCAGAGATTTTTTTGCCACCCACAGATGCAGTTATCATGGCTGATAACCTGAATTTTCTCTAGCTCTCCTGTTTTTATAATTCAGAAGCACTAGCTTCAGCAGTTCAGAGTATACTAGCTTTAATGAGATAGCATGCCAGTGGCTTGAAAGAGACCTATTACTCAGAGAAAGAGACTTATAACTAACTTACCAATTGTGGTTTGCAAAACCCCAAAGAGAGCTGCTGCTCTAAGGGCAGAAACAATGACATCAAAACCTGCATGTAAATTATAATTTCATTTGTTACCCAGCTTTCTTTCTTGAATAGGTCATCATCACATTGGCTGTATTTTAAATACTTCTGCATTTCGTTTTCAAGCAGCAATTTAACATTAAATAAATACTGGAAAGATCCACATGGCACAGTCATTTCCCAGCATGTTTTTGTGCTGCTCAGCAAGTAATTTCACCTGCTGAGGGAACTCAAGAAAGCAACTAAGCAATCTCATACGATTACTAAATCAGTGTAAACACAACTGTATTTAGATTGGACCCTGGGACAGATTCTTGTTCATAAAAAGCAGAGATTTGCTACTTGGATTTTAAGTTATGATTTAATAATCAAACTTACATTTCAGCACAAAACACATTTTCATCCCTTCAGTTCTGCATCATTCTGTTTTTAAAATCTGTACTGATAAAAAGGATATGAAAACATTTATTTCCTGACAAATGCTGTACTGCGCCCATAAAATATTTTTGTTTTAATGTGAAAATGTTACTGATGTTGAATCTTATTATCCCTTATTAGTAAATCTTTAAAATGCATACCTCTGACATAAATAAAGCCCTTTTCCATTTAAAATTGTGCTGTGCAAAAAAGCAGACTTCAGGATTCTTTAGCCTTGATATTCCTGGCATGGTCTGGACTCTCATTTTGCATTTTTGCTCTCTTAACTATTGTTTTTGATGCAAACTCAATTATTCCTGACAAAATCATACAAAGCAAAATGAAACAGAACACAGTCCTGCTGCAGTAGCTCCACACCTTCTTATTAAAGATCCAGCAGATGGCACTGAAGCACTTCCAAACTCCACCTATACTGTGTGTGTGCGCGTGCACGCACACACATGCTCTAGTGGGCTTTAGTTGAGGAAGTTAGAGAATAAAAGCATCTGCCTCCATGTAGGTTTGCCTCCAGCCACCAATTTAACTAAGTTGGTGGTTCACTATCTTATTCTATAGTTGTGCACTAAATGGTTCTTGCTTGGACCCTGGAAAAAGCACAAACTGTTCCAAAACGGAGACTTTGTTCACTGTGTATGTTATTTCTCAACACAAGTATGATTTTGCCTTCACATATTTCACTATATAAACATGGAACTGGATGGAAAGAACTTTAAAGGCTCAGCATGCCTAATAAAACTAGCTGTGTGGTGATATCTACTTAGAGTATAGTTCTCTTCTGGACACAAGTAAAACACAGTTCCAATTAATTTTTTTTTTAATGCGTCTCAGAACCAAACAGAAGTCTTGGGCAGATTAAGCTTTTAGTACGGTACAAGAGTACAACAGAGATATACTTTTTGACAAACTGTTGAAATATTTTGATGGTGTTTGTTTAAGGTTACTCAGAGGTTTACAATGTCATAGTTGCAAGAGAAATTAATTAGTGGGCAGAATGTACGGGAAGTGGATTGAAATGGTCTAAGTTTCACAAGGAAGACATTTTATCAAAAAAGCAATTTACAAGATAAAAACGCCCACCCTATCTGTGCTTTATTTCCAGTTAGTGTAGAGAAGGCAGCTAGTTGTAGGTGTTTGACCCAAGATGGACCAGCCTCGTCATAAAGTATAAAGAAAGTTTCTGCTCTAATTTATGCTGCTAGAGTTTTTTTATGCTAGTTAATGAAGAGATGCTGTACAGATAAGCTCTTCTACACACTGTCTTTTACCTAATTCACTATTTTATTCTATAGTTGTGCACTAAATGGTTCTTTCTTGGACCCTGGAAAAAGCACAAGCTGTTCCAAAACAGAGACTTTGTTCACTGTGTATGTTATTTCTCAACACAAGTAGACTATTCACCTGTTCATGGTCTTCCTCCTCCTTTATGCTGGAGTAGATAGGGTTGTCAGCACCAACTATAATTCCATCAGCTCTGCTCCAGTTGGAATATGTCATAACCAGAGGGAAAATCTCCACTAAAAGTCTTCCAACAGCTTAAAGTTAATTTTAGTAGCCTTGGAATGGAGTATGTGTGTGTAATGTGCATACACATACAATTACACAGAAACACAAAATATACAATTTTCGTCAGCATTAAGGTCTGTAAATCCTAAATGAATCTGAAACATTTAACTTGCTGTCCAGGCTCCAGTAAAACAACATAGAACAAAAATAAATAGGATATTTACCATTGTCCTTTGGCTTGTGCTATATATTGGTGTGCTAAACCATCAGAGCAGCACAACATTACCTTGATGGTGTACTGCTAAAAAAAAATAAAAATGTCAATATGGATCTGCACCAGCAAAGCAGTATTTTTCAGACCTCTTAATGTAGGAATGTGAGTCAAAGTGACAACTGACAAACGTTCAATAAGAGGTCAAAAAACAACCATGCAGCCGGATTTGTTACGGGCTTATGTTATCTATTTTTGATAAGTGAAACAATTGGCCTAAGTCATGTCACCTGAGGCTCTTCACGTCTCAGTGAAGAGCAGTCATAGAGTTGAATGAGATTATAATGATTTTTTTTTCTCTGTGACCTTCTAGGAAAACCTGCTACACAGCTTCAAAGGCATAGAAAATTTCAAATAAGAGTTTGCCTGAAATAAATGCTAAAACTCCCCTTTGTTTCTTCTCTCTAAATACATTAGCATGTATGTGAATATAACATGTATTTGCATTTTCAGATATGCTAACATGTATCAGTGTATCCTATTGAGATGAATATAAAACAGCTTCCCAAGTTCAATTGACTGTTACACAGTAAATAAAAGTAATAAGCTGAGTGCAGTGAAACTCAGAGCATCTTAGTACTTGGACCAAACAAGTTGATAAATAACACTGCTTTATAAACTGCATTTTTCACTTAAAACACAGGTGCTTGTGCAACTTTTACCTACCTTTTAACTAAGTGACAGGCATGGGATGTCATCTTTTGCAGTGCATCTTCTCTTGGGCTGCGTTGGCAAAACAACTATCCCTAACTGCTGCTTCCCAAGAAGATATGTCTTTCCCTGATCCAAGGCGAAGATTTTTCCTTAGGTCATTACATTATGTCTGAGCCTTTGGGAGGCAAACACCAAAGTATCTTTGTGGATCTGAATTTTAGTGGCCTCTGAGGAGCATGAAGTGTCTGTCCTTAAATGCATAAAAGGCCAGAGCAGCAGGATACAAATAAATTTTCATAGGTCCTGTTGGTGTTAGAATGGAAGTGAATGAGGGCCTTGTTACATAGTAATTTTGGGGAGCTCCTGGAGTTCTTAACCCCTGGATTGTCTGCACATTAACACCTTAAAGTGGTTTTAAGCATTTATGCGACTTAAAGTTACACCACTCCAGGGAAGGATTCTCTCAGATCCATACTACCCAGCTCCTGTTTCATTAAGGTGTAGCCACTCCCCACAGATGTAATGCCCAAGGTGAAGTCCTCCAGTATCTCAGGATTACAAACTTTGGTTGTAATTTTGCATTAATGTTTCCTGACCAGTTTTACTAGATACACCAAAGTTACAGGATCTAGCTTAATAGGCACTTGCCTTCTAAATTTTTGCTGTTATATGGTCTATAGGCTATCCACTGGAGTGAATGTAGTGGTTTGTGAGAGCTCACAGAGCACGTTGTATGTATTTATCATTTGGGAGAAGGGATTTAAGAGGTTCTCAGGGTGTAAATAGGTTTCTCATTTGACCGTCACTGGTAACTGGCCACTGAAAGCACACAACCTCACAGGCTTGTCCCTAGAATGAACTACAATAACTGTATAGACATACAACAGGAAAAGTATTAGTGAATTTTATCTGGAAGTACTTCAGAAGTACTTAAAGTGGGATAATGGATGTGCATGTCTTGACAATCCCAGGACAAAAGGTTTACTTCTTGGACAAATGCAATGTCTGTTCATAGTGTCAACGGCATTGGCTGAGACTGAGTGGTAGACTGGGTAAGGTATTGAGGCTGCACTTGGAACACATAATGTGCTATTTTTTCAAACATTTAATGTAAGAGAATTTTAATTTTTTTATCTCCTTTTCCATAATGATTCATGCTGTAAACCTTCAGAAGCATACAATTTTTTTAAAACTAAATTTAATTGTTTTACAGTAGTAAACTTACTTCAAAGGTAATGGAGTATTATTCTCTGTTAATTTGGACTAGGACGTGATTCATACATTTTCCAAGCCTAGAAACAAAGGCTTGGAATTTAATAAGCAGATGCCAAATCTGCCACAATAAGAGTATGGTTATGATGCATTTTAAAAAATGGAGCTCTTAAACCTATAGCTCCTTCTATCCTTTTGCCTTAGGTACTAGTGACTTACTTCATACTGCAGTCGTGAGCTTGGGTGGGAAATACAGAGTAGAATGATGAAGAGTTTGCAGCTATCCAAACTGAGGAGCATCTAATTGAATTCCTAGCAGATGGGAAATAATTAAATCATTTATTATCACTTCACAATTAGTTAACTCACAGGTATCCCTCAGACAATAAAAAGGTTTTATTCAACCTTCTGCTAGGGATTTAAAGTTTTTACCTCATTCAGAACTATTCCTTCAGGGCTCAGTTTAATCAACATGGTAGTCAAAACATTAACTATCATCTATATCAAGGCCATTCAACTTCCAGGCAGACTGAGGGCCAGTCATTGTACGGATGCCCCTCCCCAGGCTCTCCCCAGCCGTATAGGCAAACTAGAGTGCCCCTGCCTCCCCCCGCACCATGTGTGCACAGGACAGGTGGCCAGCTTCCCCTTTCTCTCACACCCATGTGTCCACCTGAAGTGTGGGCAGCTGAGCTCTTTTCTGTCTCATGCACAGTGCGAGCGGCCCAGCCCAAACCCCTCTCCCATTGCACATGAAGCATATGCAGCCTGACTCGCCTGCTGCACATGCAGGTCAGGCACCAGCAACCCCCTCCTGCTGCATGGCCCCATCTCCAGGAACAGGGGCAGGAAATAAAAGAGGCCACACAAGGGTGGATGAGCCTGTGTCACAACCTGGCTGCCATGAAAAGAGCAGCAGCAGGGGGGCAGGCAGTGGTGGCTGTGCTGGAACTAGTGGAATCTAAACCCCTAAGATGGATTCCCAGACAATTCATACAATTAATGGGGAGAATTTAGCAACTTAGAAAGGGATCCATAAAAGCTAGTCCACTGAGAAGAATGCCAAATGTCAAAGTAAAGCAGTAAAAGATGAGGTGAGGGCTGTACACCCTGCTCACTGAATAGACTCTGACTCCAAGTTGCAGGTAGGCATGTGTCTCTGACTAGTCTTCACTACCACAAACCTTCTCCTGGAGTCTCTTCCACATATTGGGTGGTTAAATGGACTTGGGAACATAAGTGTGATTTTATTACACCCTGCTCAAGTCCCAGAAAAACATGGAATTCAGAAGTGTGGGGGTCTGCCTCCTCCTTGGAGCTATTTTTGTGACTCAGTAGTAAGGCTGACATGATGGTATATTACAAAAGTAGATGCACTGATGGATATTCAGGACTCATGCAGGGTGAAATAGAATCAAACTGAGGTAGTCCAATTAGCCCTGGAATAAGTGAAACAGAATTTGGTCTCAGGTGCCTAAGCCAGCCCTTCCCCAGAAAACATGACCAGAGGATGAAACAGTGAAAGCTATCTACACAGATGTGCAGAGGTTAGAGTCCCATTTCTGCTTCAGACTGAAAGCATTTGAAGCCACATTCCCAACTCACAGATGAATGAGCTGACTACCAGACTCCACATTATTCTAAATAGGAGCTCTTGCAAATCCACCTCATAAAATTGTTCCACTTTGCATTGCATAATTACACACCTAGAAGATCAAAGTGGAATAGCTTCAACAGCAGGGATTGAAAGAGACCCTCTTGAAAATACCTGTGGGCTTGGTACAGACTTTCAAAAAGCCCAAAGTAGAATCAGTCTAAGTTTCACGGTTTTCTGTAAGTGGTGTAGTTTAGATTGGTAGTGAACCTTTGGTGGTATCGGGTGAGGAGGAGAAATCTTAACAGGTTCCATAATTTATAAATCAATCTATGTGTGATACATTTTTGTTCTGTTACAGGTACAGACCCATTTTGTTTGCCAAACTTCTGTTCTGTTAGAGGCATAGAACTGGTTTCCAATCACTTATACCAGTAAAAAGTGTAATGCCTGTACCTGGCCATGGGCATTAACCTGGAGATGGAAGATGTGAATTAAAATTCCTTTAGTTAACAGAGGGAACTGAGCCACAGCTTCCTTCAGCTTGGGCCCCTGGCAGACATTATATTTACCATGTCACTAAAGCATTTGTTGCTGTGTAGGGTCAGGCCAACTCTCTAGATCTCAATATTGCACTGTTAGACAGAAGGGTGTGACACAATTGCACATATACAAACATACAAATCAATTAGGTGCATATACACATACACCCACACCCACACCCACACCCACACACACACACACTACCAGCTGAGGCACATACATATCCGAACCAGCCTAGGCACATGCATACCTATCACCAATTCAAGCACATACACTGTACATCCCAAAATTAGACACAGATCACTAATTTGTATATCATGCACACAATGCCATATATATACACACACACACACACATATATATACACACACACCAGTTCACACACATACAACCCACCTACTCATACACACAGATAAGTTCCTAACTTGGATGGTACAGTGTGTATGTGTGTGCTTGGGATACCTGGGATACTTGGGGGAAGGTTCAGGTGAGAGAGAGAGAGCTAAAGTGTAGGGAGTGAAAGTTGCCAGAACCAGGAGTAGAGCCAGTGGACTACAGAGAAGCTGGCTGAGGAACTGAGGCTTGGGTTTACTTAAGGCAGACTGGGGCTGGAAACTGAGGCAGACAGCTTAGATGGGGGTGGGGGGCAGATAAGTGGTGGAAAGGAGGAGACAGCCAGGAAAGAAAAGTTAGGGGGGTGAGGAGCAGAGATTGGAGCAGGGCCAAACCATAGTAAAGCAAAACCCAACTTAGGGGGCCAAATAACAGTTTTATTACACAGACAACACACTACACAGCCCCATGAAGTTACTGGTTCACACACACACAAGCACTCACAATGGCAGCAGGAGAAAGAGACTCAGTGGAAGGGCTGGAGTCCAGGTAGGGAAGAGAAGCAGAGTCCAAGTCCTTGGTTGAAGAGGGGGTGGGAGAGGTGATAGCTACCTATCCAGGCTGGAAAGGAGTCCTTGTCCAGTAGGTGTTGTCCAGAGGGGGGTCACCAGCAGGGCCTCTGGGTGGATAGGTGGTGTGGCATGGTGCTGGTCCAGATGGAGAGGGCATCTCACTGGGTCTGTCTTCACTGCCTCTTTTTATAGGGGCAGACCTTTTGTAACTCTAGTGACAGGAGTCATGCCCAGGCAAGGGTCAGCCCCTGGCTTATTGAGCATGTGTGCTCCATGCAGGGATGTGCAGTTTTGGGTGACTGTAATGGTGGGGTACAATGGTAGAGTTGCTGGTTCTGCAGGGTCTTTTGTCTTTCAAATGCTAGTTTCTTGTCTCTCTTCCTGGGGGAGGTCCATGGTTCCTGGATGAATCAATGCGAGGTGATGGCCCAGTCAGTACAGGCCATTCAGTAGAGGCCTGCTACCATTGTATTTCAATCATTCCCAATCACTCTCATTCATCCAGGAACCAATTTACATGGGAGGGATACATGACTCATACTGTTGCGACACAGGGGATGCCTGGGCAGAGGACACAAGATGGAGACTTGGCAGACAAAATGGAAACTTGACATTACTTTGGTTCACTTACAAACAGAGGCCTAAACCATACAATATCCATATGAAACAATAAAAATCAATACGAAAATGATAATAATACAATATACAACAGTAAGAATCAATACAAACCTAATAATAAGACAGTATAAAACAGTGGATATCCAAAACCAAAAACTTGCTACCAAAATAAAGATCTTAAAGCTTATCCTAAGTCTAAGCTCGCTTAGGCTTGTCTATAGGGAATAGAGAGGGAGAGAAAGAAAAGCCGGAAATAGTTGGGGAAGGGAAGGGAATGCATATCTATCTTGTGTGTGTGTGTGCGCGCGCGCGTGTGTATTAAAAAAGAAAAACTGGGGGTTTTGCTACACATTAATATTACAATAACGTGTAATACACCACACTTGCAAGTAATTTATGATATCATAAAATAGCAAGACAGCTATAAAGATGTTTCATATTTGATTTGGAACATCTCTGTGGCTGGTCTGTATCATGCTTTAATTTGGAAACCTGAGATTTCCAAACCTGAGATTTCTGTTGCTTTAATTTGGAACCTGAGATTGGGAAGTCACTCTGTGCATGCATATGCAACACAGCTGCATGGGTGCCTTTTGAAAATCCTGGCACAGGAGGAGACCTAGATCAGGGAGTGGTTCTGCACTGGCAGGGGGGATCTCCATGCACCAAAAACTTTATAGAGATCCATATACAGCCCAGCTGCAGGGAGCCACTCCCTGATCTCTCTTCCCCATAGACCAGGACCTGGGCTGCACAGCCCAATGCTAGGCTACAGGGGCTGGGAGCATTTGTGTCCCAGACCTAGGGAGTGCTCTCTGCCTAATTCTGATTAGATGATTGGCAGCACTGGGTAGGGGACAGCCTTATGACTGGACCATAACCGCTCCCTGTCCCTTGAAATGAGCACCATGCAGCCCAGCATCAGGGAACTATTTTCCCAATGCTGGGCTGCACTAGTATGCAGGATGTCCTGGATCCCAGTGCTTCACCAAGTTGAAAGGTGCCCCATGCAGGCTGGCACTGGTTATTATGGTGATAATCAAAGGCCCCAGTTAGGATTAGCTGTGCAGTGGACTTCGAAAAACAAAGACGTAACTAGCAGGTTTTTCACCCTGAGCAAAACCCTGCGGGGGGTGCCATAGGGGTGAGGCAAGACCTGGGATTAACTCAGTTGTGGGGAGTGGCAGGGAAGAGGAGAAGTGTGGAGGTGGGGAAATAAAAAAAATCTGCATTACCTATGTTGGGAACTCCGGGTCTTTGGCAGCCTGGTGCAGAGCAGTCTGCCTGGCCCCAACTCTTGCTGCTGAAGTTACATCCACAACCTGGCATCCCTACATCTGGCTGCAGCACCAGCGACTCCCTGAAGAGCCACCATTCTGCTGCCCTCTCTAAGCGGGCTCCTAGGGCTAAAGCCTGCTCACCCACCCTAGGTTATGCTACTATTGGGAAAAAAAACATCCAAACAAAACAGGAAAAACAAGTTTATGGCGCTGAAGGGATTATAATTTATTCCTTGACGAAGATAACATTTTGCAAAAGAAATCAATAAGGTTCGGTATCTTACAGAGATATCAAAGAATCTTGGTTTTGGTGTCCCTGACCTGTGATGTCCAAGGTTACTGGTCACCCCCATAGAAAATGTGGGTCTATGTGAGTAGTGTTCAAAGAAGGCTTGCAAACAGTAAGTAAGAGAATTACCAACAGGTCTTCTTCAAATCAGCTTTCTAATTCAACAAGTTTTTAATCAATTTAAACTGTTCTCTGGCATGGCAAGATAGATATTAGCAAAAGCAGTTCAAAGTACCTGAAGGAATGCAATGTCTCATTTTTTAATTACCCAAAAGCTGCCAGGATTATAGAGAGTTGTAGGCATCCAAACAAGCTGAAGCAGATGACCCCAAGCAAAGAAAATTCTTTCAGCCTTCCCCCAGTGGTGGCCTAAAAGTGACTGGGAAGTCCTTACGCAATTCTTAGCTTGACCTATTTATGAGTCAGTGTCTCCTGCTAGGGAGAGTGTCATAATTCACCACTGGAACACACCTGATAAATACAAAAACACAAATCCTAACCAGAGACGGAGGAAAGTGAAGCAACTAAAAGTGATCAATATGTAAAAATGAAAGAATGTGACTGAAGTGAGATGGGAAGAAATCTGACTCTCCCAAGAGAGGTTAGCATCCTGAAAAGACCATAGGAAATACACAGATAAGGGATTTGCCAGTTGGAACGGATGTTTTCCTTGTAGGATTTCAGAAAAGGCATAGAGTGCTTTTGTAGAAAAACACCTGTTCCCTATGCAACAAAGCTGTGCCTGGAAGACAGCATTGCCACATATATGCATGTTCTCATTAAATCCCTGCAAATTTGAAAGCAGCCATAGATTTTACTTGGATCCTGCCTATTGATTTCTTCTCAGGGTGCAAAAGGAAGGCACCCATTGTGGACAGCTAAAAAAACTCAAATGAGCTTTTCCCTTTGCTTCTAATTGCAATCACCTGGTACAATTAAACTAAATTATCACCTTTTTTTCCTGCAGGGGAGGAATGGGGAAGGGGGTGGGAATCAATAAACAGATGCACAAATGACAACTTTCTTGTTGAGCCTCAAGCTCCAGTCCTTTGCTTCATTTTTTTTTTTGTAGTGAGGTAGAATTTTATCACCAATGCCATTTCTTCATCCATCACAGCATAAACTGATGAATGCCTTTCAAATTAATTTTTTTTTTTTTACTTCATTCATTCCTTGTTCTGGCTCCCCAACAAAGCTAACTGCATTAAAATAATAATAATAAATCCACAGAGAAAGCACGCAGTTTTGTTTTCTATGTAATTATCAGGATTTTTTTTTTTAGTGACTGGGTAGTATGATTTGCTGAAAGTGCCACAGGCGCCCATTCCCTTATCATTTAATATAGAGCTTGTCATCTAATCATAATTGTTCCTGGACAGATGGTCCAATATCTCTCAAACATACAAAAAAACTGGAAGACATCCTCTGGTTTTGTGCCATCTTGAATTCAAGTGCTGACCTGGCATTATGAAAGGAAGCAGAATCTCTACTTGTATTAAACAGCAGACCTCCAAATCTCAGGAGCTGTGATTTGGGGACACAAAATTGGCTATGTACATTATAAAAGAAGGTCCCTATTCTCCCATAGAAGGACAAGAGTAAGCTCAGTGAAGCCATCAGCAAATACTTCTACTGCACTTGTGGTAGGGATGTCTACCAGTTTTCACCACCTAAACTGCGGGTATGTGCAGATGGTACACTTAGATCAACCTAACTAGGGCTAGGCTGATCTGTGGGCCAAAAGGTACATGTGTTCTGGGAGTTAGGATCAGGCAAAAATGGCTGGTCCACTCTAACTTAGTTCACCTGAGGAAGTGAACTAAGTTATGTCAGGAATGGATTTTCCTGATCTAATTAATGTTGCCACGTTTGGAGTGCAGCCCTAGGGCTGGGAAACCTGAGCTCCTCACCCCAGCTATGGAGCTGGGCTTTTCCTACCCTTGTTCCATCCTGACTGTGCTAATTTTAGCCCTTTGACCCCTACCATCTTTGGGCAGACAACCCCCATGGTCCCACCAGCCCTCCTCACCCAGAACTGCCAAAATCCCCTAATCCTGCCTGTCCTTCCCTCATCCTGATTAAATTTAGCTCAAGTTCCTAGCACATCTCCTGGTGCCAGAGAATGTGTGCACAAGTGGGGATCCAATTTACAATCACACATCTTAAAGTAATTCACATGACTGTAGATCAGGTCCTGTGAACATGTGCACACGCCCTGGTTTAGTGTTTTGCAAATGATATGCAGCAAGAGACCCATTTTATTTTCTTTTGACCACATAAAATGCCACTGGGAATTTATCATGTAGTCATAAGCAAACATCTACTGGAGAATCACAAAATCTGTCTGCAATGTGTAAATGTTAATGATGGCCAATTTGGGAAGGCTGATGATTTCATTGCCATAAAACAAAAAGACCAAAACAAGGGTAGGAGTCCTGGATCTGCAAAGAACAAGTTTTTTTATGTGTTTTTTTCAAGCAGCTGTACAACAGAATTTGCAGAAGTTTCAAACCTGCTGCTGGAAATTATTTTTGTTTTTGAATGTGTTGCTTGCTAGTTTGGGAGATAGTCTTCTGAATATAATACAGTAAACCAACATCTCACTTGCACTTAACTTGCTCCCAGTATAGGGGTTGTTATGAAATGTTCAGGAAAGGATCCCCAATGTCCAGACTGTTATCTGCTCAGAGTTCATAAAGCCAGGTATTGGAATGAAAAAACTAAATCAGTAACTTCAAAAAACAATGAACAAATAAACTTACATGAAGTACAGTCAGTGAGCAAGTAATGTTAGATTTAGCGAGCATTCTGATTCTATTCTGAGCCACGACAGATTTATAATGTCCCTTTGTGGGTGATTTCTTTGGAAATGATACATAAAATACATTTTCCCTACCCCTCTCCACCCTGACTAGGCTATTTTTAGCCCTCCAACCCCAATCAGGTGATAAATTTATGTTTGCCAATAACCTCCAAGCCTACATAAAATTCCTGCTTGGATAATTATATTCTTTCAAAATGATCTAGAAGGTAAAAAATGATATGGTATTTTCCCTTTAAGTTCACATACTATTGTATCATCAATAACACATGGTTACACTTATTGATGCATGACCCTATATGATGCATTACTTTTCTTCTTCTAGGCTTTGTTAAATACTAAGGGCATGTATACATGTGCTTTGGGAGTGGTGGGGAGGGGTACTTTAATTACAGCCCCTCTAAAGCACCTGGAATGTCTTATGTATCAGCGTCCCCCCGCTGAAGCATGGCAGTGTGGGCACTTTAACTAAAGCTTGTTGAATGAGCTTTAGTTAAAGCACCCTTACTGCCATTTTTCAGCACGGGGACACTGATACATGTGACGCTGGAGTCTGCTGAAGCACAGTAATTACCATGCTCCAGCAGACTCGATTAATTAACTCTGCTCCAATGTACTGTAATTACAGTGTGTTGGAGCAGCCTCGCTGCATGTGTATAGGCACCCTAAAAGATTAAATTTAATACCAATACTCAAAGAATCTAATTTAAATCCATCTGTACAGATCATAAAGGCTACAACAAATAGAATATTTTATTTTACTTTAGAGTTCCATTCTAATCCTAAAGATTCTTATTTAGCTTTAAGATTGTCACATAGATCACACTGATAGTAACAAACAGCCCATGTGCTTTGTTCTCTCAACATAACCACCCTTTCTTGTCATATTGCCAGTGCCATTGAGAGCGGGACTGTATCAACAAATCATCATATTCTGTGAAAAGGATGGGAGACAAAAGTCATGTAATTATTCTTGTTATATTCTTGTTGAAGGTTTTTGGTAAGGATGAAAAACAGCTTTTGTAGATGGAAAATGTTCTGATCTCAAACAGCTATTTGTTAAGAGAAGCTTAAGAGTTTCATTTCATGTGTCTGTTCTCAGTAGGCTGGCACTTTGTTTACTCAGTGCAACAAAGAACGTGCCAGGGAACAGAGGAGGGGAGGAGTGTAGAGCAACAGAAACATATACGATGAAAGATGGAACAGCAGGTGTTGGAGGAGGATAGCATAACTTCATCAGTGTCAAAGCTTAAATTGGGCTACTAACTGCACAAGAGTCATGTCATGTTCTGAGACAGCCTCTCAACAGGCTCAGCAAAACGACCACAACGTTAGGAAAGAAACTAGGAATGGGTCTCCGTTGCTGTGATGGCACAGTGGAAGAAAATATGGATTGTGGGAAAGGCCATATTTGTTTTCCTTTTTGCTTATGGATGGATAGGGGCAGATTCAAATTGATTTTTAGGAGCTTAAACTGGACTTTGGTGACATTTAAGCTCCAAAGCACAATTCAGCTTATCCCTGTGCTAATTACTACTACAGTAAGTGCCTTCTTTTTGGATGGCAAAGGTTTTTAGGCTTCTGCACATATTCAGAAGCAATTCAGATAGAGGACTCAGGTGCTCCCTGGTGCCTCTCCCCTAAGCTCTGTTGCAACTTGGGTTATTCGAGGAAGGCACCTAAACTCTGCCTACAACCCTAGAAATCTAAACAGACAAAAACTACAACTAAATCACCTTGATAGCATCAAGGTGGTATGTTTCCCAACATTTGATCAAAAGTTTAATATTTACAATACTTGCCCAGGACATGGGAGATCTGAATTTTCAATTGGCCTTCACTCTAAGGAGATTTGAATGAAGGTCTCTGTCCTTACCAGAAGACTATCATAATCATTCAGGCTATACTGTAGGCTGGGGAAAGGCACTCTTTATCTCTTGCTGAATTTGAACCACTAGGCAGGCAAGAGTCATGGGGCCATATGGAATACAAGCATGAAGCATATCTCTGAGCATGGTGGTTATGCCTCTCCACTGGGATGGGGGAGTTCGAGTCACTGATGCAAGGGTTATTTATTTATTTTAAGCAAATGACAGTGTAATGTAAAATGAATAAACAGTATTGGCCAGAACCAGGACTCCCTCCTCTCACAACACTAGAAGAATCTGACTGGATCATGTTCAATCACCTTCCAGAAAAGGCACTCAAAAGTTTTAGGCAGAACAACACACCTACATCAAGGTATACCCTGTGACACTGTGAATCCTGGTCAAACCATAAGAAAATCAGTTAACTTGTACCTCTGATCAAAAGACCTTGGCTAGTTTTTGCTGGGCTAATCAGGCCTTTATAATTACTGGGAGCATTTGTCCTTAAGACCATGTAAACATCAGTAGAAAGATAACATGTAACTAGGGATCCTTTTTATATTTTTTCCTTAACAAAGTGGGAAAAAGATCTCTAGAAAAGGCCAAGAGTGAGACCATTTTTGCCTAGCAGATAACTGAGTCTGTCAGACATTTAAACTATTAATACAGTGTTTAAAAGTGAAGCTGTAGCCCTGCATGGTGTGATCTATTGGCTAAATAGGCACTGTGACATTTTGCAAAAGCCAAAAGAGGTAATTATGATGCTAAGAGCTTTTAAATTGGAGGCTGGAAGGCAATAATAAAACTGAAGAGGGAATGAATCATTAGGAGCCTCTACTGTTTACCACCCAGACAAAGTCCAAAGCTTTTTCTTTAATTGAAAAACTTCTAGTTTCAGGTTTTCTTTAACGCTGGATAAATTCACCTATCTCATGTGGCCTATAGGGAAATAAATAGACTATGAATTAACATTTCTTCACCTATTCTACATGTATTCAGTGGTTAGTTTCTATGGAGAAAAGGTAACATACTACTTAACCTTTTCATGACAAAGCAAGCAGAATATTCAAGACTCTGCACCAATATCATTCTTCTAGTATGTTGGCTTCAGAATAGATCAAAGAAGGAGAAGAACACTTGCACATGTATGAATTAAGATCATACTTCGGCCATATTTCTTTCTGGTAAGTTGTTCATCATGGCTATAGAAAAGAAAGTTGATAAATATCTTTGCCACTTAGATAAGAAAGCAGGGCTTTTAATTCTATGAACCAGTAAATTATGGCACCCTCTGAGTTTTGAATTAATAGGGGATTTTATTTTTGCAAGAAGAATTAGAACATTATAGTAGTTGGATAATTCTTGAATTGTATACATTTGGCATTATGCAAATTCAGTTCTAAATTATATGCTTCTGTACAGTATAATTTACAACTTTTCCCATCCCAACTTTTTTACCCCTTTTACTTCAGCCAGCTTCTTAAGGTGGAGATTTTTTAAAAATTGCAAATCTGGGGAAAAGCTCACAAAATACTTGAATATATTTTTGTGAACAGTTTTTCAATCAGCTCAACAAATAAGCTTGAGGGAAATGAGAGAAGTTGGAAACAAATGAATACAGAAAAAATGAGCTGAATTTTTTAATTTTTAAAAAATGTATTTATTACTAATTATAATAAACATTTTATTATATTTAATGAGGCCACCGCTGGAGTACTGCGTCTAATTCTGGGCTCCACAATTCAAGAAGGATGTCGAGAAGCTTCAGAGAGTCCAGAGGAGAGCCACGTGCATGATCAGAGGTCAGGAAAACAGGCCTTATGAAGACAGGCTGAGAGCTATGGGACTCTTCAGCCTGGAAAAGCACAGGCTCAGGGGGGACCTGGTGGCTGCTTGTAAGTACATCAGGGGTGTGCATCAGGATCTGGGGGAACGTCTGTTCACCAGAGCACAGCAAGGAAAAACAAGGACCAATGGTCATAAACTCCTCCAAGACCATTTTAGGCTGGACATAAGAAAAAAATTCTTTACTGTCCAAGCCCCCAAGACCTGGAAGAGACTCCCTCCAGAAGTGGTGCAGGTACCTACTCTGGACTCATTCAAGAAGCGTTTGGATGCTTATCTTGCTGGGATCCTTTGACCCTAGCTGACTTCCTGCCCCTGAGGCAGGGAGCTGGACTTGGGTCCCTTCCAGCCCTAACATCTATGAATCTATGAAATCTAAAAATAAAGGATTATGCCTTGAATAAGTAGCAAGGGAAAATTAAAATGTCCTACAAAAGTTTATGTTCCTTGTGATAAAAAGCAAAGAAGGAAATCTGAAAAAAATAATACCAGAATTATTGTTTCCCTTCTTCTAACTTTTGCAGATTTCTTCTGATTTTTGTAAATTGCACACTGTCTGAGAACCAGAACCACTTACAGTTTTCCAAATCAGGACTGAGGTACCCAAAATTACTGGTTCTTTTGAAAATTTAGTCCTTAATTGTTTCAGTTTTGGGGAGGATTAAATATACACGTCTAAATTACTCGCTCACGGACCACTGTAACAAATACCATAAAAATTCTGTATATAAAGAATTGATCTCATTTTCATGAGACTGCATCTCTTATCTCTCGATTATAGGCCCAGGCTCCATATTCAGACATACCGTCTCTGCTTCTGATGTGCTACCTACCAAACTAGAAACAGTAAAGCCAAGCTAGGGTGCTTTCAAGTTAGAGACATAACCTTAATGTTTACTCTAACCAAGTGCTATCTTATCCCTGATATCAGCCTCAGTGATTCAGAAAAAGATCTGACCAGCTGTACTCCCTGAATCTACAGTACCTTTCTGGCTAAAGAGGACTACAGTAAGCTACTACAAATAGAATAGCGTGAAAACATTTTCATCCATGGTAAAATCGGCAGCACCATATAGCCAACTGCCTTGAGGCCCAAAACAAGGTTTGCAGATTAAAAGAGCCTTGACTCTTTTATTAAAGTATTAAATTCACATGAAGCAGATCTTTTAACCTCTGATGTGGACCAGTTTCCCTTCATGATCACAACCTGCAACATTCACGCCTTTTTCACATTTCTTCATTGCCTCAAGTTTCCCATATATTTATTTATTTCCTTCTAGATTTGCACAAAGTCTAGGCCCTCAAAAATGGGAAGAGGTCAGTAGTACCATCTGCCTACAAATTAGAAAAAAACCCCCAACAACTCCACTTCCAAGTTACAAGTTGTAAAATTATAAATTGTGCTCCCTCAAGGGAGGAAAAACGTGAGGTTTTTCCCCATCTACAGTAAATTTAATAAAAATAAAAATCAATATATGACTTAATTTTTAAAATAAATTTGTTAGCTTATCTCTAGCTTATTGCACCATGGGGCTGGCAGACTGCCAGAAATGCAAACAATCTGTGTTGTACAGAAAGGTTGAGTCCTTAATCAATACAACAGAATACTTCCATAGCCTCTCAGGATGATAAAAATCAGGCAATCAATTATTTTGTCATAAGCCTGGCCTGCTATAAGCATGATTAAACATATTTTTGAAAAAAGTCACTGTACACTGATTAAAAATCATAGAATATTTATATAAATTTAAAGAAAAATACCAGCATTAGAAGTAGTAAAGGCTTGACATATAAACCCACAAAATAGGAATGTCTGGGGAAAGAAAGTATCCATCAAAAGAAAATCTAGACAAAAGGTGATCTTATTCTGTTCTTAACAAGCCCCATTGTACAGCTGCATTGAAACACATAAAGCCAGTTACGATCCTTTAACTTGGTGCGGGAATATGCTTGCAATAACATTTTTAATTCATAAAAAGATTCTGGGTTTAAAATATATTCCTAGAGATTAATATTCCATAAAATGCTATGTTCTGTGAAAACTTCTCCGTTAACAGAAGTCTTGTACACATCTGAGCTGTTATTCTGAATGACATTAAGGTCAACAGAACTTACGGATGCAGGCAGCACGCTCTACAGCAATGCAGTTTTTTTTTTACATGGCTAAAATTGTCTGGGCTAAAATTCCAAGGTGAAACAGTGAATTAAACTAATCCCATAAAAAAATCATTCCATGAGCTGGACTCTACAGTAAGCTCAGGCCCCACTGTTGAAAATGTTTAGATTCAGATACAAATTCTGCAACTCATAACATTAGCCAGCATTTAATATTTGTGAAAAAACTGGCCACATACCAACTGTTGTTAAATGGATACTCCACATGGCCCATGCCATTATCAGGAAGTATCACAAGAGCAGCAGGAAGAATAACAGCAAGGTCAGACTGATAATGGAATATTATCCCGGAGCAGCTAAAATGGGCCAAAATGGTAGTACCACGCATGGAAGAAGGCATTACCTACCACACCTTTCCAGACAAACAAAAACATACTTTTAAGAAGGTGCTATCAGTGTCAACCTGAACTTGATAAGAGAGGGAAAAAAAAGTTTTTTTCCCTGAACAGACTCATCACCAATGTTAATTGACATTTACATTTTTAAAAAAATGTATGTTGAAGTAAATTTTCTCCTGCAAAGGAGATTTCACGAGAGAGCTAGTTAGCTAGCCTCAGCCCAGATGTGCCCTTTAACAATTGTCAGGCTCTAGATTGTGCCAATTACATAGCACAATAAATGGACCCCATGGGAAGGGAAGAGGTACTTTCCCCACTTCCCTTTCTATCTTTTCCACTTCCCTTACCTAACATGTTCTCTTTAAATTTTGAAAGAGGAGTGCTAAAGTTGCAAGACCTGAAAGTAAGGCAGATGAAAGGAAAAATCACAAGAGGGTAATTTTCTGTTCAGAATTTGTGGCCAGATTATGGCAGTCTAGTACAATCTAAGTGATGCAGAGAGGCCATGATGCATTAGTGCAGTGGTTCTCAACATTTTTAGACCCAAAGCACCCCTTGAGGCAACCTTCCATAACTTTTGAGAATTGAGCAGCTTCCCATTTCAAATGCTAATTTATGAAGTCTTTTAGTTTCCAGTTCCATAATTTAAGAAGCATATTGAAAAGCCTGCAGATTGTAACAGTCCTTGTAATGATTAGACCATGATGCAGTCCCAAATCATTCAGTTCTCATGGAATCATAATCCTTTCCTCTCCCTTCTGAGAAGTTGTTCCTTATTCAGAAATTATAACTCAGTCTAGTCTTTATTCTCAGTTCCCAACAGTCGGTTCAAAATGCACATTATTCTTTGTGTGCAAATGCCTTTTAAATTAATTATTTGCACAGCCTATCAGATGTATGTATGGGGTACCTTTTCAGTACCTACAGAGTCATTTGTTGTTGGGTTTTTTTCTTTTTCTTTTTTTTTGCTAAGCCATGTTGTTCAATGAGAAAAAATAGTTGGAAAAAAATTGCTACTGACCCGCCTTGTTTTAGCAGTCTTCAAAGAAAATAAAATATCATCTTATTGCAGCAGAGACTCACCCTGTGGAAAAAAAAATCCATAAAAGATCTAGTCAACTGCATGTCAAATGCAACTTCCTTACATTCAGGATCATGGCTGCATGTAGCTGTCAGAACCCTGGAATGTCAGCGGTAAAAAGAAAAATTGCTATCACTCAGGTGCCTGTAATGCCAGACCCAAACCTACAAGCCAGTGGTGAACAGAACTCCTAGTTAAGGCAAGGAGAACTTGCTGTGTAATCCAGGCTTACAGTATTGGATTCTAAACTGTAGTATCAAACTGTTCTGCATCTGGGATCTAAATCTTACTTAGTAGGGTTATGTTCCCTAAATTCAATATGGACAATAATCTAAGCCTTAGATTATATGTCTATTTATAAATAAATTACTTGCACTAAATTACTTAAAGTCCTGGATATATTTCACTTTGATTTTCTTTTGGTTTGTGAATAATTCATTATGCCTTTCCTCATTACAGTTTTCTCATACAAGTCATTTTATTTCTTCTCAAGCTGTTTGATACAAACACAATATATTTCACTTCTTTTCTAATTTAATTCCCCCAGCACCATAGTCTTTCTTAGTCATTTCTTATGTTCATTCTTTCACAGCCTGAACTACTTTGCCTGAGCATGTTTTCTATCATTGTTGGGGATTTTTTGGGTTTGTTTTGTTTTTCTGCCTTAAAGTATTAGATCATAGACTGCACCAACTTGAAACAGCTTGGGCTCCAGTTCAGAAGAGAACGATGGGTCACATCAAAGCATAGCAGGCAAATGGTAAAGAAAATATTTTCCCACAAATGTATATAATCTTTATAACCAATCTCAGAGGCATAAACTTGCTAATAACTCAAAATCGTCCTCATAAATAAATTAATACCCTAAATATACTGTAAATTAAGGTTGTTTCAAGTATTTTGTTGCACCAACAAACTATTGATGTCAGGACCTGCAGGAAGTGGCATTACCTTAACTGAGATTTATAGCTGATGATGGATATTGTGTTACAATGGCACCCAGCTGCCTTGCTAAGTGGAAAGAGCTCTGTCAGTGTTTACTAGGGATTTATCACAGAGATGCAAGGTTTTAGGAGGGAGAAATGCACCATCTGGTGAGTAAGATCTTTTATCTAAAAAGAAAAATGCCCTCTGAAGCTCATGAACCCACCCATAACATTGAATTTGAAAAAAATACCTGCATAAAATAATGTTCTTATTTTGTTCCAAGCTCACCAAGCTTTCCTTTCTCCATAATTGATCTCACTCAGCTAAAATAATGGACAGTTACCTTCCAGTTTTATTCTGTCCCATACCAGGTGAGCAAAGACTAATAAAAAATGTAGAGCTATTCGAGGCAATAGTGAGAATCTTTCATTATTATGTATTTGTATTACACTAGTGCTTAAAGGCCTTTTCACATAATAAGGGGTGAAAGTACCCTGAGTGTCCATTATTGAATAAGCAAAGAATATTCATATATTTTTCCTCTCAGAACAGGGCTATGGATCCAAAGTGGTGGTGATGACGCTGTTGCAACCTAACCTTTAGAGATGGCATGTAAATTTGGACACATTTCAGTGCTTGGTATGACTTGTTTAAGCAGTCTTTCAGGGCAGTATGCTAGCTATTGAATTCCCCTTCTGGGGCTGTCTATGAGAGCTGTATATATGAGAACTCTCTCTGAGCTATAATTTAGGGCCAAATCTAAACAAGAGCTTTAGCGTATATAAGTAAGGCCCCATAACACCTACTGCCATATTTATACAAATACAAGACAAGGTTTTTTCCCTCAGATGGCATGGGGGAAAAAGCCCCTTGTTTTATAATCACATATAAGGAAATCTCACTAAATTTATTGCCTTTCACTGAACTGCTGCCAAAAGCAGCACGTGCTCACCAATGGAAACAAGCTATGAGGTTGATTAAATGTGGCCAACACTGAACATGATTATAAAACACCTGGGCCACTTAGGCAAACATGCCTATATCAAGAAGAGGTTAGCATAGCGCATTGTATAAGACATATGATAGTGCCCATTACATGTCAACTCTTTTTCAAGTCATGGTGAGCCATGAAACTACATACAGTTCATCCAGAATCCATCTGTTACCTCTACTCTCAGCCTGGCACATACGATTAGTCTAATGTAACCATATTTTTAATATCACAAAGGAGGACAGATATTAGGGGGAAGTGGGGGGTGGGGCAGTGATATGCCGGAGCCATGCCTCTGTCCCTCACTCCTAAGACCCTGTCCCCCCAGCCCTGCCAGCCCCCGCCTCACTCCCAACCCCCCTAGCCCTGCTGGTGCCTTTCACTCCTGACCCACAACCCCCTGCCCCACAGCCCTGCCAATGACCCACACTCTGGACCCACAGCACCTTGCTCCCCCCAGCTCTGCCAGCGCTCCTCACTCCTGAACCACAGCCCTCTGCCCCATCCCTGCTGCCCAAGCAGCTCCCATGTGCATGCTAGCATGCACGCACGCACACACACACACACACACACACACACACACACACACACACACACACACACACACACACACACACACACACACAGAGTGTCTCTTTACCTGGGAAGTTGCTGGGGGTCACACACACGGACCTCATGGCCCCCAACCCTGCCCGCTGCTCTCAGCCTCAAGCAGCCAGCCCAGGAAAGCAGAGGCAGAGCAAAAACCTGGACATTTGCTCACATTTCAAACACCTGCCTGGACACAAGGACAGGGGGGCAAAAAAGAGGACATATCTGGGGAAGCCCAGCTGTATGGTAACCCTGTTAGTGTGGCCCCACCCTCCATGAAGTGAAGCCAGACCAGCTTGCTCAGTGTGTCATCTCCATATAAATTCTTGGAGCATCCCAGGACTTCCAACAAAAACACCCAGTTTCAGCCATGAATGGGGGCTAATTAGCAAATGGATCCTCTGTGGGGGGTATCTGGAGTACTCGCATATACTGAGCAGTCCCGAGATGTGGGGTTACCATGGCTTGAAATGCTGTTGATTCTGATGGGGCCTACTCCAATGAAGTATGTGGTAAATCTTCACATGTGAAGATTGTATGTGGTATGTCTTTGGACTAATATGCATAGTTTGTACTGCATATAAGTAGCTAAATGTACTGCTCAAAAGTGCTAAAACCTGCAGCAGTTTAAAAAAAAAATAACATGCATCAATTCTGGATAAATTAAGTGCATATGTAAGCTGCTACAGCCATGTTTAATTTCAAGGTTAATATTTTCAAATTTACTTCACTCTTCCATGTGTTCAGGGAAGGACTGCAGGGGAAAAAGTTGGGGGGAAGCAGAGAATAAAGGGCAACCTGACCCCCAAGGTTTATTTTCCCTGCAGTAGCAGTGGGAAGGAGACAAATTCAAGGTGAACCTCCAATAATTAGATTCTGTACCTGGAGAATTATAAGAAATTTACACATTTTCTACATATAAAATTTAATTACTGGGGGGTCATCTTATAATCAGGGTAGTCTTCTATTTGAGTAAATGTGGTATTTAGGTGCCCAGTCCTCAGATGCTCCTGAGAATCTAAGTCCCAGAATGACTTGGCTAATACAGTTCCCCTCAGTTTCAGAGATCAAAGTAGCTGAGCCCTCCAAGGTAGCAGGTTGCTTTAAGTCAAAGAAATGTGAAACTTCTTTTTCTTCCTCTAACCTGTGTCACCTTCAAATTATCTCTATGATAAAGTTGTCAGGAGAGAGACACCAGAGGAACTACAAGCCTGAAAATTCAAACCACTTTGCACTGCCTTCATGGCAGGGAAAGAGCTGTTCCTGGGAAATTGATGGGCTAATTTCTTTAACTGTTTTTAGTGTTTCTATTGGAATTGTTTCTTTTTAACTTGCAGCAGATGTGTCTTTAAAAAGTATTTTAAGAGAATGCCTATAAAATGTCTAAGTCAAAAATAAGAATTTTGTGGACATTTCTAAGGAGCTATGTTCTTCTGGATATCAGTTGCTGTTAAGTTATGCTGTGTCACTGTGCTGAATCATCCAACATATTACTGTGCCAAAATGATGCAAAGCATCATCAATTTGAAAGGAAAATGTTGTTTGTGTGTTTGTATGCCAACTGCCTACACACTTAGCCAATATAGAAACCATACACGCTCAGCGATTACAGGAGGTGATCCTCAGGAAAAGTCAATTACACACTACTATATAGAATGAACAGTTGGCAATCTGAAGGCACAATATTAAAAAAGTTATTACCCTAATCTCATTTTGAGAATGGACCATAATACAGAGTCAAACAGATAGGCTGAAACCTGTTCAGATGAATTTAATTAGGGTGTTTAGTGCCTAGAGTCTCAAATTCAAGGGGAAACCTAGAAGTTCAGTCATAATTTAGGGCTGTAAGGGCTGGTAACACTTTGAAATAGAACATTTCACTCTGTTCACTACATCTACCTTGTAGCTCATTAATTCTGCCTGTGAATGGCAGAAATCACTGTCACTTCTAAGAGTAACAAAAAACACTCACCGGTGTAACTGACAATAAGGAATGCAGTGTTTCTTCAGATAACACCTTTTATAGAAGCATTGAATAACCAAGCTCATATTCCTTTCTTTGAAGTCAGTAGGAGCTTGCCTGACTATGGACTGAATAAAAAAACCCCATGCCTTGATTCTCTTGCCCTAAATCACATTGTGCGGTGCATTACTTTGAGAGTAATTTGATTTACATCAAAAAGTCACCCTGAAATTTAATTTTAAAATGTTTGCAACTGCATCCATCATTGCAACAGCATCAGAGGGTTCAGTCTTGTGCCCTCTAAAAATCTAACATCCATTGACTTTAATAATGACGGATCAGGTCCATAACTAACCTAAGCTTTCTGTAAACCAAGTTAAAAAAACTCATGCCAGAGATCTTCTTTGCACATGGCTACTCTAAAAATTTGCCTCGGTCACTTTTCAGTGAGAAAAATGGCACAGAAGATATATAGCACCTGACATAAAGTGTAAGCTTCTAAAAATAGATAGCTGGTATGATTACAAAATGGCAAAAATTAAATGTTGGCATTTTGCCAACTGTTTTAGGCTTGTGTAAGTTCAGGATTTGATAATAGACATAGTGCCATCAAGTACAAATACTCTGCATGCTCCATTTAGTATTGTTATCTCTGGATATGCTACCAAGAGGATGAAATTATAGTAGTAGGTTGAAATGAAAGGCCTGCAAGCATAGAGTACATTAGAACCCCGATACTTCACAGATTAGGGTCTATTATGGTTAGGTTCTATATGCCTTTGCAAAGATGGGGGTTTGGGAAGCAACTGAAACATACAGGGTCACACAAAATGGCAGGATGACCAAGGTGCTCCAGCTGTTTGCTGCAGCTTTTATCTCAGAGGGTGCTACCTTTCTAATCAGTTGCACGGGATTAGTGAGCAGCTCTCTGCTTGAGTAGAGAAAGTAGCCTCTTTGAAGCAAAAGTTGCAGCGAACAGCTGAGTTTTGGCAACTCACTGTTGCCAAAGCAGATTGCAAATGATCTGGACATGAACAATCTGGAGCGTATGGTACAAGGGGCTAAGGGCTTTGGCACAGGTTACCTGTATAACATCAAAAATCTGTGGAATGTTGCGATAACATAAAATCATGGTGTTGTTAGAGCAGTCTCAGGTGAAGGCTTCATGTCATTTCAGATCTGCATGGCTGTGACTTGCTACTAGAGGGCTGGTGAGTAAGGGAGTGGACAGGAACAGGAATCTATTCCTCCCCTGTGGTAGGAGGATGGGGAAGGATGGTGTGTAGCTGGGAGGCAAAGAAACCAGCTTGGAGTCTTCCCTCCATCCATATGCAGCAGGAGCCCAGTCTGAGTGAAGGATGGGATGGGAGAAATCTTGAAAAATTGTTTTGTGGGGTGGTGGAGGGGAGAGGCAATAAGAGGGAAAGAAATAAGCAGCAGGGCTAAGGAGGGCAGTGGGGGAGGAAATGTCTTGGTTTGGGTAGTGAGTCCCTGTGTTGGGGAAAGCATGTTTTCCCCAGCTCCAGGGTACTCCAGCTGTTAAGCCTCTCAGTGGGGAGTGGCAACATCTATTTCAGTCTAAGCACAAAGCCCCAAGGAGGTTGCTACTCTGGGGCTTTGTGCTCTGGCCAGCCCTAGCCACTCCATGCAGAGACCAGAGTGGCCAGGGCTGAGCAGAGATTAGATGCCCAAAAAAGCAGCCCCTGGGGCTCTACACTCAGGCTGAAATTGAGCTTTCTACAGCCAGACCATGTGGCTAGGGGAGCCCCAAGCTGGTTTGCCTGCCATGGTCTCTGCAATTAAGCTGACAGAAGTTGTTCTGAGCAAAGTGGGGCAGGTGGAGAACCATTACAGTTTTGAAGGGTAGGCAGGGGTAGAATGTCTGGGAGCTGTGCATCCTGGGATACTGGAGGATGAAAAGTAAAACATTTTACTTCCCCTAACTATTCAGACAATACCCTAGAATGGCATGGGTAAAATGTTTCCAACATAAACCTCCTTTTGAGTGGCTTAGCTTTAAAATATTTAGAGGATACTTATGGAGATTTAACTCCCATTAAATAAAGACAATCTCATGTTAAGTGCCTTTATGCCAGCTTCAAGGTAACCTGTGCCAAGGCCTTTAGTCACTGAGGAACATAGCACAGGCTTTTCCACTCAAGCCAGAGTCAGGGCGACTCTGAGCCTAAATGGGTGTCTATAGCTATGCTCATTCATGTTATAATTAGAACACATCAGAGAAGACTCAATTAATACAGTCTTCTCTAACTATTAATTAGAACACTGTAGCATCACCTCACAATGTTTTCAAAATGGCTGTGGGGGTGTTTATCTAAACCTCATCAAATGAATTTTAGATAAAGTATCCCACAGCCATTTAAAATGTGCATGGGCTTAATATATGTAATGATGAGCCATTTTAATGAGAGCAACTGTTTGGGAACCACTCCAATTAACACCCCCCCAACACACACCTCCAAGCACGTGCATAAGCAGCAAATAAGAACAGCTTTAGGACTTCTAATTCATCCTCATTTGTTAAGGCCTCTAGGTATGCTTCATCCATACACATTGTCAGAGAAGTACCTTGAAATGTTCACATCCTGGGCAGTGTCGGGGAATGCTGCAGTTGTGGTGGTAGTGTGGGCTAGTGCCACCTTGGAGCAAGCTCCCTAAACAGGGGTTGCAGAAGCAGCTATCTAGGGCCTGCCATTCTGGTGCCCACTATGAATCAACACCAAGGGCTGATGCCTCACTTGCCCCCCACCCCAAATTTACACTACTGCATATTGCAACAACTCAGTGCTTTCTAGCCATATTTCTTAAGCTCCCATGCTGGATGGGCTGCAGGTTGGGGTTTAAAGACGTGTTGAGTGCACAATGAATGAGACAGATTTTATATTACATAGGCCTAGGGCTGACCTCAGACTTGCTAGTATTTTGACTTATCCCAGGAAAACAAACCTTTCTCAATGAACCACAAAGAGCTTAATCCCAGGGCCCTATTAAAGGTAAGGGGCCACTGAGAGCCTGAAAAGTACTCTGACATTAAGTCATTGAAGAGTAATGACAAATAAACTACTAATTATGAAAGATGAAGAGTCTAAGATAGCATCAATTCCACATTGTGTAAATTGTGGGCTTTGTCTTTTTAAACCTCACAGATGCCCCTCAGACAAAAAGATCCTATGAGGGATTTGTCCTTTGGGGTCAGCATATGATAACTTTAATTTTACTTGCCATCACTTTCACATAGGCACCTTTGAAGATCTACTGTAACACAGTCAGTCCCTAATTATTTATTTACAAGCATAGGGACCTCCTACAAAGAAATCCATTGAGCGTCACAGTCAGATAAACAACCTCACACAAGCCATTTACGATATATTACTAAAGTTCAAATTCTATTTTCAAGGGTATCTATTGATACAACATAAAAAAAGAAACTAGCCTTGATTTTTTTCCCCCCCTTTGAAAGAGACTAAATAAATAAATAACACCTTTTGCTTGGACGCTTTTTTGTCATTTCCTCTTTCTTCTACACATGCCACAAATATGAAATGAATTAAGAAAGAGGTGGGGGGGAAGAAGGAAAAATGAAAACAAAAAAGACATATTTTTTTTGGCCTCATCAAAATTCCTCATGGTAAGTTTTTATTTTGCTTTACATTACATAACAAAACATTCTTTTAAATATCTCCTTTTTAAAAGTTCCATCAAAAGCAATCATTTTCTCTGACAACAATAACACTCTAAAATCCATAGTGTAAAATAAAAGTATATATATATCTCAACCCCTGTCAGCAGAATAAACCCCATAGGCCACATGATGAACAGGTTATGAAAACATTTTACACTCGCACTCATGCCTTTATATGATATTAGATATAGAATGGATTCTGAAGTGATTTGCTTGGTGTCCTTTTCTTATAACTACTGTCAGTCACTGATAAAGTAAATAAAAATCAGATGATGGTGACAACATGAACTTACCTACAGATATGTATTCTAAATTAACTTTTTAAAAGTTTTTCTTCTGTTTTGCCTTTCCCTCGCTTCCTTTTCTGAGTTTATTTGCCTGTGTGGAATAGATTATATCCTTGGTAAAGGCACACATAAGCAGGAATGAAAAGACGGCTGTCAATAACAGTCAGCTGTTATTAGATCATTTAATAAATAAATACAAAGATTATATTAAAATAATATTTAGGGAGTGCCTTAAACTGTTAAAAGCAGGGGGACATGCAGAAATAAAAATTTATGCTCATTCCTTCACTTACCTAATTATACTTAGGAAACAAATCTCAGAATAATAAATGACTGGTTAATGTTGTATCAGAGGTTTAGGTGGGCCAGTTCTCAGTGGCATGTCAGAATTAACTCAGAATGTCCTTCCTTGTGTCCATACAGGTCAGATTTTTCTGGTACATTCGGACCACAAGATGATATGTAAGGGTCCCCCATGACATGTTCATACATATGAAGTCAGGGATATAGGTTGTTACCGTGTTGGTCTAAGGACATAGGCAGACAAGGTTCTTTGTCTTTTACACAAGAACCTTGTATACATGTGACGTGGTATTTATGGATGCAAGTACATCTTTGTACACAGAAAATGAATAAACGCCTATGCAGGTATACATTTTTAAATGTAGTTATGTCTTTTGCCTGCACAATTATTTATTGTATTGTCCCATGGATGTGGAACAGCTACAACTTAGGTATTTGTTTTACTTATATTGGAAAGGTGTTCTGTTTTTTTGGGGGGGGTCGGTTTTTTTAATGAGTCTAAATATCAATCTTCCTCACAGAAAAAGTGAAGTGTGTCCTTTGCACTTTGTGACACAAGCAAAAACGTTCTAAAGTGGGCACAACTTTCATGAAATCTGTCACTGAATGAGATAAAGATGCTGAGAAAATAAATGCTTGGGATTGTGTACTTAAAGGCTTCCGAAATGGATGCATACCAGGAGGCAAAAGTAGTATTTTAAATACTAACTTTGGTATTCCTAGTTCTTCAACAGTGGTAGTAGGACTTGGGTGAGCATGACACTAGGACACCAACTTAAAGAGAAGACACCAAAACGGTAGTCCCTTAAGTAAGCATTTCCCTCAGCAGCAGTGGACCTGTGTTGCACAGAAGTAGCTGGGTATGGGACACATAGCAGCAGCAGGCACGGGCAGGCAACAAGAGCAGCAACTGCAGCAGTAGTGTAATTAAGGGGAAGGGTACCAGGGGCAGCAGCCCAAGGGACTGCCTTTGGGTGGGGGGTTATATGCTACTGTCTCAGTGGCATCTCAGAGCTTTCTTGCTATGCCTCTGAGCAGCAGCTAGGGTCTTTTGATTGCCAACAAAATTAGACACCTTTAATATTAGATGGTTATATATATATTATTTAAAGTGTTTAGGTAAGACTGACCACAACCCACACCCAGGGTGCAGGGAGTTTTGTCTAGGGTTTCAGGCCTGTTAACTATGCCTCTGAGCAACAGCTTGTTTTTTTGGTTGTTTTTAGGGTTTTTTTAAATATGAAGTTTTCTTGCTTTGGGAACACTATGGACCAGCAGAAACCCATTATGAGATCCCCAAAAGGCTTAAAAAATGAGCAAGGCTCTCTCTTTGTTTAGGATGGTAAAGCCCATGATTCCCACATTATCTTGGGCCAGCTGTATTGTCTGGCATGGCACCAGGAGACAGAATAGAATCAGTGCCCCTTCTCTCCCCCACGTCCTCAGGGGACACCTGGAGAAGACAAGACTTTACAATTGACAGTTTTAGTATTGGGAATAGTTATTTCATGTTAAGTCAACGTACAGATGTGTAGAAATGTTTGACTAGTGACAGAAACTGACCTATCCTCTAGCCTCCTGGTAATGCAGTAATTTGTTACCACTTGATGTTTTTTTCCTTGGGAAAACAAAGGAGAAAAGATGTGATACAGTTTGGACCCTGACACTTTCTGAAGACTTACCAAAGTTATATCTGATCAAGTGAGCTGACATCTTACGACATGTTGACACAAACATCCAACACAGCATATTTAATGCAGAATTTAGAAGCTGGTCACATCTTTGGTACATGTCTCTTTCTTAAAATGTCCATGCAAAAAATGTACAAGTGTTTCTCCACACCTTTCCTTGAGAGTAGTCCTGACAGACAGCCCTCCAGCAACAGAACTCCAAATCCACATCACTGACTTGAGCTGCTATGAAATACAACTGGCTTGTAATCATGCAGACTGAAGCAGTGTTTAAGAATTGCTTAGTCTCACTTGTAGGTGTTAAATAGACACTTCACAGATATTCAGGGCTCCAGAACTCCAAACTTTCCTTTCGGTGCCAGTTATCCTGCACATTTTTTACATTCCACATTTTTTCTCTTTGGTTTTAGAAGCAAGTTCAGATTATTACAACGTTTTTCAGGACTGCCAAAAAACTATTCATCGGCTTAGAGTTTCACTATCTAGAATGTGAAGGGTCATCCACATGAGAAATCAAAATGATATATTATTAATAGCAAGTACCTGGCTTTTCATTTGCTAATAAAGCCGGAGCTAACATTACCAACCACCACAAAATATTTATATCCTCAGATCAAATATAAGCACCTGTCAATGAAAGTTGCTATCATTTGTCATCAATATCAGCTATCACCACAATTTTCAGACAAGCTTGGAACAATTAAAAAGCATAATGCATTATTTTGAAGACCACTCTATCACTGTGCTGCATAACTCTCAGCACCATTTAAGACAGCTGGTAAATAAGCCTAGGATATTTCCACAAGTAGTAAAAGAAACCTGAAATATAGCCAGCAAAATGAAAGATTTCAAAGCATTATCATCTGAAATGCTACCCTAGGCAATGATTTTTAGGAGCTATCGGCTCTTCAGAATTTTTTTACGGAGAGACCTAGAAATGAAAAAAAAAAAAAATCTATAAATGTTTTTGATCCTGCTTTCTCAGTTTGTTAAAATAACTTTCTAAGAAGAATAGCAATGTGCAAACCACAAAGGGTGCAGAGGTTTTGTTCAGATCATATATGAAACCAAAAGTTTGGATGCAAGAGCTGAACTGTATCCAAATCCTTTAAAGACAGACTCTGAAAAAAGAAATGGGATGGAAAACATGGGAGAAGAGTTCTCTCTTGAGAGATCTAGCATTTCCTGCTTCTGTTGTAAGAAAAGTCATTCCCTAAGTTATTTTGCATTTCTGTCATTTGACCCAAATGGAACCAAGAAGTGTTCTACACAGAGTTGAAAATAAGTGGGAAATACAAGTGCTCTGAATATTTTAGAACCTCAAAAAGGTTTTGGATTCAATTCAAATTTTGAGTGAAGATATGGATCAGTTCACCTTCCTGCTGAATACAACCATACCATTATCTATCCAGCTTCATTGATTTTGCCCTCACCACAATAGACTACTTATACAGATCTAAACTTTTGTTTGGCATGGGGTCTTCCTTGGAATTAGTTTTCCTGCTATCTTCAGCACATTAAATATTTGAGATTTAGAATTAATTTTCCCATAAATGCTTTACCTTGCACTTTTTTTCTGAGTTGAATATTCTTTTATTATTTCCTGCCCATATTGCTCACTTATCCAAAGTGCATAGTATTAGATCAGGAATGTCAAAAAATGAAGGAGCACAGAGAAAGTGGGAAGGAATGGAGAAAGCAATGGAGTTATTTCTTAGTTGGTCTGATAAAAGGTACCATTTCTGAACCAAGAGTTCTAGAGACCAACATGGCTACTAAATATATCCATGGAGGAAATGGTTCATTAATATATATAAAGTTGTAAATCTAATTACTACTGTACTTTTAAAAAGCGTGAACATCAGAGAAGGAGAATTGTTTAGATTATCCCAAAAAGGTGGGAACTACAACTGGGGGCAGGGAGGGGTGGAGAGGAGATAATAGGAAAGGGGACATTTGAAAAGAACCCCAGGAATTACCGTATTTTTCGGACCATAAGACGCACCTGACCATAAGACGCACCCAGTTTTTATGGCAGGAGAGACTATGTGTGCCGGTGGCCAGCCATTTTTATTGCCGGCTGCCGGCCACCGGCACGGGCGCCGGCTTCCGAT
>NW_017728931.1:87238392-87262381 GCF_001723895.1 Crocodylus porosus | reverse complement strand
GCGGGCAAGCTCCGCCCCGTCTCCCCGGGACACACACCTTCGGACCATAAGATGCACCCTCGTTTTCCCCCCACTTTTGGGGGGGAAAAAGTGCATCTTATGGTCTGAAAAATACGGTATTTTTTTTTACAATACAGTGCAAGACAGTACAATTAGCAATATGGCCATATAGAACTTGTCTGTCTTAAACTGATATTACTCCATCAAACATTATGTAATCTAGCCTTTGTATATTTCCACCAGGCACCTCTGTGTCACCAATATGTCAAAACCAGGCAAGGAGGAGGAAAGTCTGGTTACACATAACATTAAATATTGCATTGATTTGCATTGATTGTAAAAGTCTGTTCATGGCCTATATGCAGAGTTGGTCTTCCAAAATAAATTGTCTCTTTTATTTTAGGAGCAGTCAAAATCTTTGGCAGTGAAGATTAAAAGGAGGGTTTGCTACCATGTCAGAGGCAGTGCCAAGTTCTGCTGGTTAGGAGCAGACCAGGAATAAAAATATATCAAAAAGTCACAGTCTAGATCTATGCACAGACAGTGGATTGAATTAAAAGATGACTTCCATCTGTAATATCCTGCTTTTCCCAACTTAGCAGTGCCTATCAATATATTAACACCCACCTTATTGTATTTCATGTCAGTGTACATTTTGTACATTCAGTGTACATGTACGTAGAAAAGTTGAGTGCAATGATAATGTAAGGTGCTTTGGAATACAGATGCTGTTTAAAAATCTAAATGTAACCATATAGTTGTCCCAGGGATGAAAGAGTAAAGAGAACTGGATAGAGGGAGGAGGAAGGCAGGAGGCAGGTGGAATGAGACAGGTGGAAGACTCATAACTCAAAGGGTTTCCTGTATAAGAAATACAAGATAGTTTCCACCCACTATTTTGACCCACCTTGCAAAGGGTGCAAGCATTTGTGGGACCTGGTTTAGGCTTAAGTAGCTTAAAGCAAACCAACCAAACCTATAACAGGAGTTCAGGTATTTGCCACTGCTGGAAGCAGTTCAGGCTGCCTGAAATAAGTAATGGGAGGGCAGGGAGGGAATACTTAAGGAACTAAAAAATAGCCCAGGCAAGATTTGGGGCTGAGTTGAGTGGCTGGATTTTCCCAGCCCAGTGTTGTGCTGTGCACATGTGCTGGCATCCATTTTAAATTAGGTTAACCTAGTTTCATAATTTGTAGGGTTGGAAGGGACCCGAGAAGATCATCAAGTCCAACCCCCTGCCATAGCAGGAAAGAATGCTGGGGTCAAACAACCCCAGCTAGGTGAATATCTAGCTTCCTCTTAAAGACCCCCAGGGTAGGAGCGAGCACCACTTCCCCTGGAAGTTGGTTCCAGATCCTAGCCTCCCTGACTGTGACGTAGTGTCTCCTGATATCTAGCCTGAATCTACTCTCTGTCAACTTATGGCCGTTATTCCTTGCTACTCACAGTAGTGCTCAGGGGAACAGGGACTCTCCCACTGCCTGCTCGTCTCCCTTGGCCAGTTTATAGATGGCCACCAGATCCCCTCTCAGCCTTTGCTTGTGGAGGCTGAACAGGTTCAGGTCCCTCAGCCTCTCCTTGTAGGGCCTGCCCTGCTGCCCCCTGATCATGTGAGTGGCCCTCCTCTGGACCCTCTTGATGCTGTCCACATCCCTCCTGAAGTACAGCACCCAGAACTGGATGCAGTACTCCAACTGCAGCCTGACCAATGTCATACAGAGGGGGAGGATCACCTCCTTGGACCTGCTCATGATGCATCTATGGATGCATGAAAAGGTGCAGTTAGCCTTCCTGGCTGCATCCCCACACTGGCAGCCCATGTTCATTTTGGAATCTATATCGACTCCAAGATCCCTTTTTGCCTCTGTACTGATGAGAAGAGAGTTCCCCAGCCTGTAGGTATGCTGCTGGTTCTTTCTCCCTAGGTGCAGTACCTCGCACTTGTCAGTATTGAATCCTGTCTTATTCTCATCCACCCACCCCTGTAACCTGTCCAGATCCAATTGCAGTCTATCCCTCCCTTCTAGCATGCCCACTGTCCCCACATCTTAGTGTCATCTGCGAATTTGAACAAGGTGTCTTTAACCCCCTCGTCCAAGTCGCTGATGAAGATGTTGAACACTGTGGGCCTGAGGACTGGGCCCTGGGGGACCCCACTGCCCACACCCCTCCAGGTCGAAAATGACCTGTCCACCACCACTCTCTGGGTACAGCCCTCCAGCCAGTTGGCAACCCATCTGACTGTGTACGCATCGACACCACAATCTCCTAATTTTTTAACGAGAATGGGGTGAGAGACAGTGTCGAAGGCCTTCCTAAAGTCCAGAAAGATTATGTCCACTGCAACATCTGCGTCCAAGGATTTTGTGACCTGGTCATAGAAGACCACCAGGTTGGTCTGACAGGACCTGCCTCTAATGAACCCATGTTTGTTGCCACGAAGCATACACTCGCCTGCTTGCCCTTAGCAGACGTGCACCTGGATAATTTTCTCAAAGAGCTCCCCTAGGTTGATCTAAAGTTATTTCATCTTCTGAGGTGAACTAAGTCCAACTGCACCATTTTGGGGCGATTAAAGCCCTATGAATGTCTGCATGCCCAAGCAGTTAGATCAACCTAACCTTGGTTAGGTCAATCTAAATATAATGCCTGTACTTGCTAACAACAACAAAACAACAGAAGTCTCACAGATCATCTTGTACCTACCAATTGCTAACTAAGCAACAACATAGCCTTTAAAATTAGATGATTATAAATAAAAAAAAAATATATATAACATTTAAAGCTTTTGAGAGAAGATAGAGTACCTTTTTATTAGGCCTGAAAATGTACAATGGGCTATATAAAATGCATACAGAATTAAATCAAGCAGGTACATTAATCACTGACAATAGAATAAATGGACCCAAGCACCAAACATTTATTTAAATGACCTAAGGCAGCATAGGAATAATGACACAAGTTAAAAAATAGTATGAAAAGTTTTGTTAGGGTTTGTTTGTTCTTTCCCCCTTTTACCAGTAGTACTGGGGTGGAATATAACAGTACTTAATTAGCATTTTAGTTTTTGACTGTGATGGAGAAGTAGGGTAGCGGAGTGGTTATATTTTCAACAGGTTAACTGTAAATCCATTTCTTTTAGATGGCTAATCTGTTCCTATTGTGTCAATATTGGCAGGTCAGATAACTAAAGTGCTCTTGCTCCTCAGCCTTCAGATGACAAGTCGGGAACTGGAAACTAGCCAGGTTTTCCAACATAAAGGAGACAAGCATAAATAATTTTTTTACTTCATTATCCTATAGTAAATCATACACTTTCTAATATATACTCTGTGGCCCTTGTTTGATTGGTGCTATTAAATAAGCTTAGGAGAGACTGTGATTTGCACAACACTATAAATCTAAACCAGAAGTGAATGAAATGAAGAGCAAAGCACATTTTAATGCACTTAAGCCCCACTAAGAGAGCTGTGGGGAGGACAGAAATTTGGTTTCATGAAGGAATTTGACATTTCAACATTTGGCTTCATTCCATATCAGAGTAAAATATGAACATTTAAAAATTCTCTGAAATGGAAAATAAAATCATTTCAGATTGACCAGAACATTTTATACCAGGAAAATTAAAATGTTTGTTTTTAATTTCAACTTTTGTAACATGTTATATGAATTATATTACATAATATAATGGACAAAATAATTGTCTAAATGAAATGAAATATTTCATTTGAAAACTGCTGAAATAGCACATTTTAGCACCAGTGGTACCGTGTCTGCCTGCAAAATAAAATTTCAGCCAATTCAATGTGATTTTGTGAAACATCCTCATAGAATTGCATTTTCAGAGGGAGTAGGACAACAACCTCCTCCTCTAGTGACAAGTTGATTGTAATGCAGAGGCTTATACCTATGTTAGGGGCCACGGTAGAGCTTCACACCCCTAAGAAAGCCAGCATGAGGGGTGAAGTCTGAAAGTCCAGTTTCTAAAGGCCTTTGTTTTTGCTGTTCTCAACTGTCCCTGCTAGAGGTGTAACTGGACAATTCTGCACCCAGGGCAGCAGGAATGCATAGGGCAGTGGCTGCAGTCAGGCTGTGAGCTGCACTGCAAATACTACGAGAGCAGCAGCCATTTCACTGCACCCTCCCTACATCGAGGGCCAGAAGCGATGTCCCAGTTACCATCCCTTAATGGCACTCCAGGCTGGCAAAAGGATTTTTGCCACCCTATGTAAAAATAAATTGTTCCAGAAAGAGCTGATGTCAGGCAGTCTCTTAAATAGCAGCTGTAGTCTGCTCTGCCCTGACATTTCTCCTGGGGAGGGAGGCTGCTGGAGCCCGAAGCCAGACAGCTGGAATCCCCACACTGATAGATGCATGCTGATTATTGGGGGTAGGTGCCAAAGTTGGGAGTTGCATAGCCAGAGCTGCTGGCAGTTGCCATGGACAAAAGCAGTACCCAGAGCCCCCTGGGCTCCTGTAGCCACACCTATGCCTAGGAGTGGGACATGTGGTCTCAGCCACTGAGCCTCAGGAAGCCAGGCCTCTGCACCACCATGCCCTAGGCCACCATAGACCTGGCAGCAATAGCAGCCAGGGCATAGTACAATACCCTCTGCCTCAATCCCATGGAGCCACAGCATATAGGGTGCTGAACAGCCAAGCCACAGCACCAGCCCCCAGAATGATACAGAAGTTCCTGTTCCTTTTCCCACTTTCCCTGTCTGACACCTACCTGTGCTACAGCTGGTTCTGCCACTGCAACAGTATCATGCTGAACCCAGGCCTGACTGTCCATCCAGAGCTTTCTACATGCCCAGAGTGCCATTTTTGCCTCCCCTTACAATTTCCCACCCTAAGGAATCATCTATGCTGCCTGTACAGCAATGCTGGTCCTAACTATACTACTGTTGCCTTTACAGTCTTTATTCAGAGATATAAAATGACCAAAGTGACACTGGATATATGAAGCAAAAGAGCAAGGAAGTGGGAAAGAAAAGAGCAAGTAATTCAGAGCAATAAAGATAGGGATGCAAGAAAGTAGTGTAAATACAAGAAACACCATCCAAAAAGACTGAGCCATATGTAGGATATTTTATGACATTTATAATAAAGTCATAGATCTCAAAATATATTTTTAGCTCATTCTTCATTTACTTTAAGCTTATTTCTAGTTTGCTTCTTCCAAAAGACTTCCAGTTTCTAGAATGTGCACATTTGGTAAATGAATTTGAGTCTGACAGAATTATTTATTGTGAGCCACGGCTTGAAATGTTCAAATCAACAGTCAACCTTAAAGCCTGCTTTGCAATTAGTTGGTGTTAATATCAATCTTTAGAAACATGTTATAAGGACACTTTTTCTGTTTTTGTCTCATTTGGCAACATAATGATAATAACTATCATTCAGAAAGTTATAATAATAGTAAATAATGTGTGTACTGAAATAACTCATAAAGTCCAAGATTGTCAAAAAAGGAGCCTAGAAATGATATCCTAAATTTATTCTGTTTTTTTATTTAAATCTTGACATTTAATCTTGATTTATGACATTTGGATATTGTAACAAGGAGGACCAAGATAGATAGATTGAGCAATTGATCATTGTAAGTTCCCTTTAGGAACAACATTCATGCATGACTTACAGGTTTGGGCCTAGAATCATGGAAAAGCTTAGTAGTCAGCTTTAAAAATAAATGCCAGAGATACCTGCTGAAACCAAAAGCTTTAACCATAAGACACACAGAGACAGTGTTACACTTAGATCAGCACAAATATCTCTTTAGAACAACTTTTTCAGCAGTATTGAAGGAACGAGGACCATGAGGGAAGGATTTGGTACTTTGTAACTTCATAAGGAGAGTGTAGTAGCTGAAGCCATTTTATCTTACACTCTCCAAACCCCAAATATCCAGTGCTGCTGGTTCCTTCCCCTCCCCCTTCCCTTTTTGAGCTACAGCTACAGGGTTTTTTTTAGTATATGACTACTAGTAATGTATTTTTACATTGCTAGTAGTCAGAGACACATTTTGGAAGACATGACCCTATAGCCCTCTGGGAATCATATGTAGCAACAGCCTGTGGGGGGGAGGGAATCAGGGGCAGGCAGGATCCATGGAAGTGATCAGTGGGATCATGGGTGCAGAAGGCATCTGTGGAGGGACTGGGGAGCAAGCAGGGTCCCCAGGGGCCTGGTGGTGTCCAGAAGGGTTTGGTGGGATCAAGGTGGCTTGCAGAGTCCATGAGGCAGTTGACGGGACCAGGGCTATTTTTAGCCTCCAACTCCCCCCCGCTCCAGCAAACCTACACCCCCCATCCCTTCTGCCTCTCCCTACATCTAGACTTACTTTGTAAGCTCCTGACATCAGCAAATGCTGATAAAACTATCACTGGGAACAGTTTGTGGGGTGGGGAGTGGGGGGGGGGGGCACTGGCTGTTCCATGAGTGGAGGTAAGAGGCCAGAGGACTTCAAATAGCCTAGGGCTGGGGGTGGGGGAAGAAAAACAGCTGGACTTTCCCAGCCTTGGTGCCGTGCTAGGAACTACACAGAAGTTCAATGCACTGATCTAACCTAAATCAATCTGATTTGAGCGCACATCAATACAGGTCTATCTTAGACCAGGTTCTGACTTCTTTAGACTGGTCTGTGTGTGTTGAACTTCTGTACAGTTTACACGTAGGTGGATCTAATTAGGGATCTAAGTGCAAGGGCTGCACCTGGGTAAACTAAATTATATTGGGTAGCCATTTTTAACATGAACTAACTCCCCGACCCTTCCAAACACTGTACTTAGCCCTAGAGCTATAAAATAATTAGAGCAAATTCATCCCATATTGGTGATGTCAATGCCATTACATAAGAGATAAATTTGACCCACTGAATGGAGCATGTGTGTGTATTTACCTCAAGTAGCCTGCACATATGAATAAAATATTCAGTATGAGAACTTTTTTTTCTGTAGCACCAAAGAAAAAAAAATTAGAGAACTTTTATAGCTTTTAGCATGATTTGCATAGATTAAACCTCAAGTGCAAATTTTCTTCGCTGAAGCTTCTTTGTCAGGGCAGAGTTCCATGTTAGAGAATTCATTTTACTTGAAAGATTAATAAAACTTTATTTAAAACTAAGAATCTGATTCTGCCCGAGTGACCGGTAGGTCTACTGCAACCAAGTAGTTTTCATTCTACCAAAATCAGTTAAGCACTTAAATTAGGTACTACTCCTCACTATGACAAAACTGGGTCATAATGGACCAAACCTAGGACATCACTTTCTAAGTGAAGGAATCTTCAAGTCTAATGCAGGTGTGTTGTAAACAATGCTGTAGGTTAATATGATGTAACATAAGTCAATAATATATACTGAGGGGACAAAAGGAAAGATACAGATTCCTATCCCTACAACACACACACACATCTTTTTTCTTCCCCCAAAACCCACACACAACTAACAGGATAGAATTAAATTAAGAGACTGCAACAGCAGCTGTCAGGAGTGTCAAGAACCAGAAGAAATGGACAAGCCAATCTTCTTTTGTCCCTCACCTATCATAGGACCAGGACTTTGGCAACATACAATCTCAACAGTCCTTTGAAGAATGTCACCAAACTCTTCAGGAAGTTGATTTTTCTTCCTACTCTGAGTGAGCTTCTTGTACTGGGGAACTGTCTTATTTGGACAATTATTCTACTCCTCTAAAATCTGTGGAAGTTTTAACACTGATTTTAATATGAGCAATATTAGGACCTGTGAGTGCACTCCTATCCCCAGTGAAGTCAAAGGTAAAACTTCCACTGAATGTCTACAGAAGGCCTAACACAGTTTTGGCTACTGCAAACCAAATTAATGTGTGGGACTTAGGCTTTTATTTCCTTCATTCTATCACTGCTCAGTTTGACCTTTAGGCCTAGGTGTTCTTGGCAAGAATAACCAGATTGGGTCTATTTTACAGGTCTATTTACCTTTGGTAAGATATAGATATATATATCTGCCTCTTTCACCATCATGTTTTAAGATATTAATATTATCTCAATATAAGTTATAGAATTACTACAGTATATGAAATAATTTTTTTGAATGTGCTTATTAGACATTAGCTTAAAACTGTTTCATTTTATCCAGGTATAACCACAGATTTCATATTACTTTAGGAAGAATGGCTCACTGGTTTGGGTGCAAGTTGGGAAGACCTAGTCCCTTTGTCCTACAGGTTATATCTGTGACCCTCAGAAAGCTACTTAAATCACTCTGGCTCAGTATGGGTGTTCAAGAAGCCAGAGGCAGAAGCACTCTAACTTTTGAGCTTTACTCTAAACACCCATAGTTAGAAACAGAACAAAAGTTAGCCCTTCAGTCGAGTGGGGCTCAGAGCCTGCCTGCATAGGCTGAGCTCAGCAGGTATAGAGGGCTCTTGCAGGTAGAGAGGGCTCAGCAGGTAGAGAGGGCTCCCCCAGTATGCCCTTCAGGGTCCCCAGGCTTCTGGACACTCCTGCGCAGAGCCAAATGGCTAAGCCACCCCTGACTGGCTGGCAGAGACATCACAGCCATCCATCTGGACCTGATGTAGCAGCGGCTCATCACAACACATGTGCCCTCATGACCACAAGCCACCAGCTGGCTGTCTTGCATATAGCCACCCAGCATGCCATGCTCCCACAGTGTGTGTATGTGCACATGCATGTACGTGTTCTGGATGTCTGTATTCCCCCTCTCCCAATGCCGGTGGCCCCAGACACATATGTCTACAGGCTGTCTGGATCTCCAAAGCCCTGACTCATTAGCTCCTCACCTGCATGGACCAGGAGTCCTCCCTAGATGGGTAGGGCTGGAGAGTTTTGAGTGCCCCCTCCCTGGCACCAGGCCACAGGTCTCCAGCCCTGGGCTCCTCTGGCCCTGCATCACTGCCCGCAACCCAGGCTGCCCAAGCACCATGCCCCTTTCCCTCTCCCACCCCAACAACTCCCCCACCACACACACAAGGGCACACACTGAGGTGCAAGGAAATGTGGACCAAGGAAAAGACTTGTCTTGTTTTAATCACATGTTGAAGCTTCCAAACTTTTAGAGCATTTATTAAAGACAAACTGTGAAATATTGCCCACTCTGGAACTTGGGACTGTCTTCTCAGTTAACACTGAGAGAGTGGGGAGAGACCCTGGCTGCACCAAGCAGTTATGCCATTGAGGGGGAACGGGGTGGGGGCTCAACTTTACAAACACAAAATGTTGTGGGGCAGGGGGAAAGCCTCATGCAAAACTGATGCCCCTCAGTTTAATTAAATGGTGCATCTGCCAAATTTCTCATGTGCATAATAAAGAAATACTGTGAAATGTTAGCTACTCCAGAACTTGGATCTAAGGCCAGGGTGATGACTATCCTCACAGAAGCTGCACTGCTCCCCTGCAGTGGGACCCAGGCCTGGAGTGGTGCAAGTCCCTCCTTACCATCCCCCCATGCTGAGTGCTCCTGTGCCCTGGCCTGGAACCTCTTGGGGGGCCTGCACCTACATTGGCAACAGCCCTGGAAGGTGGATGGCATTCCTGCCAGCCCTGGCTTTGAGTCTCAGTGAGCCTGATCCACCTCCCCTCTCCCACTGCTACTCCCGAGAGCTGGTCCTGCCAAATATCTTCCTGGCTCCTTAAGCCATGCACCACATCTCCTGTTCTGGGGCCCCTTCTCAGCATCTCCCAGTCAAGGAATAGTGTGGAGCATTCCTGTTCAGCCACCATCCAGAGCTAGCCTCTGTGGGACCCCCAGTCATGTCGCCCCAGTGAAGACTCTCTGCAGCAAGGCTTGCTATGCCATGGGGGGCTGGGCATCAGCCTTTCCCAACACTCCAGTCTGAGAGGGCTCTGATCTCTCCATGGGAGGCAGTGCTGATACCACTCAAGGATTTCATTGTTTCGTAGTTGGTAGGCTCAGAAGGGATCTAAGCAGATCATCTAGTTCGACCCCCTGCCATAGATAGGAAAGGATGCTGGGGTCAAATGACCTCAGCTAGGTGGCTGTCTAGCCTCCTTTTGAAGACCTCCAGGGTAGGGAGAACCACCACTTCCCTTGGAAGTTGGTTCCAGCTCCTAGCCACTCTGACAGCGAAGTAGTGTCATAACTAGATCTGAAGCGATTTTTTACCCTGTGCATAAACTCCTTGTCCTGGTGCTCTCAGCTCCACAGTGGCATGGTGGCCTCCCCCAGACATCAGGCAGCCATCTGCAGAGCATGTTTCTGAGCTGCATTGGTTCATTTAAGTGCCATAGAACAGTGACAGTTTCCAGCTTGTCCATTCGCACCTTTCACTGCCTTTTTGTCTCTGTTTGGGTGCCAGTTTGTATTAAGTAGTTTCATGTCAACTCACTGGCCTGTCTTAGGAAAGCTGCTGGATAGGGCAGCCAGCTGTCAATTTACCAGATATATGATTCTATTCAATTTAACACAGACTGATAATCCTCAACAATAGTTGAGGGTAATGTCCCTAGCACTTCAATTTTATTCCAGACCAGTGGCACAAGGGTTGGGAGGAGGGGGCAGTGTTTGAAAGGCACAAGGTCAATGGGGAGCATCAGTAAATTAGTACCATCACTCTTCCACTTGGACAATTGTTGAGCCAAGAGCATGGTGAATATCAGAGAAGGCAACCACATCTCTCCCCATGAGCATTCCCCAACCTACCAGGGAGTCACACTGAACTCTTCCCTTACCTATAAACATCACATTCAGAAGGTTGGCACTAAAGTCTCTGCATGGGTAGCTGCTTTAAGACATTTAGCCAACATGATATGAGATGCCAACTTCAAAGTGGTCAGAACCACCACATGTGCAATACATCCCAGCAGAATACTGAGCTCCAGTATGGTCCAGAAGATGTCACAGCAAAAAGATTAACACTGTGCTTAACAGGGTGCAGCGACTCATAACAGGCTGTACAACTTAAAGACAGACACAAGCAGATATACTCTCTGCACTCAGGACATTAGTCTAAGTCACATGAGACAGCTGCTGCTTCTACCTGCTCCACCCACCTGGTGTGATGAGCAGGGATTCTGGTTTTTCCTGACTTCAAAATATAAAATAAAAATCACAAATTCTCTGATAAAACCCCTAAAATCCATGATTAAAATAAAAGGCCCTTCACTTCCCCCCGTCCCCCACACAGTCCCGCTGGTGTCCCTTACCCCGTACGCACAGCCCCATGCTACCCCCAGCCCTACCAGAGGGACCCCCAGCTGCCAGGGCTATGGGACTAGGGACTCAAGTATGTAGCCCCCTGCCCCTGGCAGGAGGCAGTGGCTGGTACAATGGAGTAGAATCCAGATAACTGCCCTTCCCACCCCCACCCCACTGCTGCCTGCCTGCAGCAGCAGGGGCAGCTCCCCACTCCTGTGCTCACTCCTGAGGGGAACCCTGCTGCCCTCCCCTGGGGCCTCCACAACCCAGCAGGTGCAGCCCAGTGCTACAGGGCAGAGCAGAGCCCATGCAGGGATCTCCTCGCTGCTGTGACTTCCATGCTGCCCTGGCGAGGTGTTCCCTACATGCGCAGCAGCAGTGAGGGGCACAGCCCTGTGTTGCCAGCTCTGCTGCTGCTACACTTGTAAGGGATGCATTGCCAGGGCAGCACAGAACTTACAGTGGCAAAGAAATCCCCATGTAGCCCAGCTGTTCTATGCAGCACTGGGTCACACTTGATGGGTTGCAGAGGCCCTGAGAGAGGGCAGCAGGCCCATGCTAGCTTATAGAGAACTCTTTGTAAAACTGAAAAATCCATGGGTTTCTCTGGTAAAATAAGAAATCTGCACTTTGCTCTGGTGAAGGGTAAAATTTTTGGTTTTCTCCATTTTTCCATTGGAAATTGAAAACCCAGATCCTTGGTGATGAGCAGCCAGCTTCAGGCATCTGAGAGGGTAGAAGGCAGCCAGAAGCTGAAGTCCCATGTGCCAAGGCCAAAACCACTTAGCTGCAGCTTTTGCCCCCCAAGCTGGCTGGGCGGTGGTGTTTGGCACATATTCCCGTGGCTGCCACCATTTCCCCATGCTACCTGCTGCCTGAAGTGGTGCAGCAGAGGCAGGAGAAGCAGCTGTCATTGCCGGAGGTGGGGAGAGCCAAGCAGTACCCAGATGGCTGCAGCCACACTGGGAGCAGGCCAGATTCATTCAATTAGTGGACACCCATCTCTGGTCCAGATCCAATCAGTTGGTGGGCTGAGTCTGGCCTATGAGCCATGTTTTACCCACCCCTGGGGTAGATGGAATCTGCACACTAAGCAATAATATCAGACAGTGGCTAATAGCTGGTCTTGAACAATGGGTAGGGTGCGTGTTGGCTATGCTGACTCTTAGCAGTGACAACCCAAGGGTAAGGGCAGCTTGGTGCTCATACAGAGCTCAGGAGTTCTGGCCAGGATTAAATGGCCAACCTACAAAGTAGGGGAGGGCGGTGAACAAGACATCACAAATCCCCATGGATTGCTGGAGGAATGCAATGTAATATGACTCATTATAGGATCTGGTAGAGGTTCATTACAGTGTTCTAGCTTATAGCTCTAAAGTCTGATACCACATCCATTCATGGTTATCTTAGAGCATTAATTTTTACAGTACTTTTATGCCTCGACTGTCTGTTCAGTTATGGCTGTAGAGCACTTTGTGTGCTTACCTTGCAAAAAGTGTAACTTTTCTACCTGGCCTCCATCTGTAAAGAACTGATGCTAATAGTTCCCTATATCACTGGTGTAGTGAGGATAAAATATATTGGCATTTAAGACATATTCAGATACCATGGTAATGGGGACTATATAAGTACATTAGATTGATAGGTATCATTTGGTTTTCACCAAGAGATATATTTTGGCCCCAACTCTTCTTTAAAATTCTATTCTGTTTGTTCAGAGTACTGGCACTGACTGACTAAAAAGCAATGGGCATTGAACAGATGGATTGAATTAAGGAGTGGTTTAATGCCAAGTTCAGGCATCTCTGTGAATTGTGAAAAGAAGTATTCATCTCAAACAGTTTTCACATTTTCTTCCCCACCCCCTCCTTTTTATTTTCCCTATTTTTTCTTGTTTTACAATTAAATTTAAAAAATAAAAATAAAAAAAAAATCAATATTTTTACTTAGCTATGAGACATTATACCTGGTTCTTAGGAAAGGAAAAACAAGAAGATAATAATAACTGTGTTTATTTAGAGAAAGATAGTGGTTTGGAAAGTCTGCAAGAAAAAGCATGAATATTTGCAGGTATGCTATAAACCACAAAGGAATTGTATGTGTATTGTTTAAAGTGTAAAACAGTACTGTCTGTCATCTTACCCTTTCATAAATTGACTAATTACCAGTTGTGCGATACCATGGGAACAAACTACTTCTTCAGAGTGGGTTAGGTGTCAGCTGTGGTATGCTGTATATGCATAGGACAAAAACACTGCATCATGTCTGGTCTGTGATCCAGACAAGGCTTCTGTCAATGATTAATGCTCTTTGATCCAGCTTGAATGAATTAAGAACTAGTGGAGGAAAATGGATCATTTTGTGTGTTCAAGTCAAATGCCAGGGAGGGAATTAACACGGTACAATTACTGGGAAAGTGTAGGGACTCTGGTTAAGAAAGCAGTACCCTCTTATGATACTGGTTTTTTCCCTGTAGAGGAGAAGGCATATAGAAAGTATAAAAGCATTACAAAATCAAGGTATGTATTCTATCAGCAGAAGACACAAAGAAGAAGATACACAGGAAACAGGAAATTTATTGGGGGTGTAAGGAAGAATATGCCAAGAAAAGCTGTATTAGATTTTTAAGGTGTTATCAGATTTAACTAAGGTGACATCCTCAAGTCTACCAGCCTGCTCATGTGTCCCAACCATGTGCATCATGAATACTTTTGAAAATAGATCCATAAAGCTTTATGTTGGTTTATTTCAAAGCATCCTTCCCATTTGCAGTAAATATTTAAGTTGGGTGAATGCCAGAGAATAAGAGCTATTTAGACTAAAGGACAACCTGGGCCTAGGAACAAATTACTATCAACTGGTCATGAGAGTTTAGGCTGGAAATACTGCTGGAGCAGTGAAGTACTGAAGCCAGCTTCTAGACAGGGTAATGGGCATACACTGTAATTGGTAGTTGATAAATTTATGAAAAAGCATATAGGACATGGTTGCCTGTAATAGCAAGGGCCTGGATTCCATGTTCTAGTAGATTCTTTCCAGTCATATGTTTCTAATTTCAGTGACATGCATGCACTTCAAGTCAAATTTATCATTTCCATTTATAAGTGAATATCTATATGTTGTCAGAGACTTAACTACCAGGGGACATATATGGACAAAATGAAATTTCCTATTTATGTTGATGCAACTGCATTTGTGTTTGCATGGCCCAGGATTTTCTGCTGCTTTAAAATCCATTTAGGGACTTAAACTAACACTACTTGGAGATGTTTTATTATTGGTGGAGCTTTGCAGTTATGCCGCTCCAACTGTGGATTTTGTTTGTGCAAACAGCCAGAGACTCCAAAGACTTTTAATTAATCCCCTGTGGCATGAGGGGGCACTGTCTTCCAGCCTCTAGCCAGTAGGTGCCACAGTGGGTTCTTTTGTACCCTCCTTCACTCTTCCCTCCTCTCTTAGCACGCAGTTCAGGCCGGTCAGGACGGGTCTGCTCAGACCAATTATTATTATTTTAAAATGTACCCTCCACCTGTGAGCCATGCACCCCCCGTTGTGTGCTACCACTACATTGGCTACAGCTCCTGATGACAGCTGCAGCATCACCGTAATTGTAAATTTTTTGCAAGTAGTTTGAAACTTTGGAGTGAGTGTTTACATGACTTCCTTCAGTACTGCAAACCTTCTGAACTTCATCACATTCCATTTCAGAACCACGACCAGCATTTTCTTGCAAGAAAGACAGCAAACCCACCCACAAGGATTAGTTAGGCGGGGGGGGGGGGCCCTCAGATGGGGGGCCTTACGCACAGTACCCTAGGGGCCCCCTCAGGTGCAGATGAATGGCCCGATTCAGCTGACTGGCTGAGTCAGGCCATACTACTCTCCATTGCATTGTAACTTTGGAATCTTTGCTGGGCACAAAGCTTAGGCAGGGAACGAAGGAGGGCCCCCAGGTAAGTGGGTGGGAGATAGGGATGGAGGAAGGGATCCTGCACCCCCTTTCTGGTTACTGATCCCTGGGTGATAGTGTTGGTAGCAGCAGCAACAGAAACGGCCAGGCCAGCTGTGGCTGCAGTATCAGTAGTGACTGCTGTTCCTATACCCGCTTCCCAATGTGAGACTGGAGATGGTGCCCTGGCTGTCACCTTTCATTACACAGTTTGTTGGCTATAAGTTAAAATTTTTTACTTGAACAGGGAATCCAAATAGGAATAAGAAAAAAAATACTTTAGTGAAGTGCATTTGGAACCAATACTTAGGTTAACATATAGTTCCTTGCAGTATTATGCAGTCAATGGTTATGTGTCATGTTCGGTATTCTTATACTGATTAAGGATGAGATAAAGGAGGGAAGAAGATCTGTTCTAGCTTCTAAATCATGTTCACGCTGCTGCTTTTTGCCTGTAACTAACACAAACAACAAATTGTTCTCATTTCTTTTAGACATGAAATGCTATAGGACAAAGACAAAGGGAATTTTCCAGTGATAATTGATGGATTGTACCTCAGAACACTGGTCATTCTTATTAATACTGCTATTGCTATATGTTATGGTGCTGAATTTGTATCAGGCATAAACTCATTTCCAATATGGCCTTGATATATCAAAATTGCTAGCACTGGTTTTTATTTTAGAACTATGGTTACAAAGAGTATTACATGGAATAAGGTAAGAAACTGCAAAAAAACTATCATGTTGGCAGGACCATGAACAGGAATACCTTATGATCATTCAGATGGTAATGACAACTTAACTGGGAAAATATACCTGGGCAGGATTCAACTGACAGTTACAGGAATTTGCATCAAAATAGCCTGGACTGTAGAATTAATACAACTCTCTCCTTCTCTGATATTCATTAACAGATTCTGAAAGTGATTTTGGATGATTCATAGATTCATAGATGTTAGGGTTGGAAGGGACCTCAATAGATCATTGAGTCTGACTCCCTGCATAGACAGGAAAGAGTACTGGGTTCAGATGACCCCAGCCAGATGCCCATCCAACTTCCTCTTGAAGACCCCCAGGGTAGGGGAGAGCACCACCTCCCTTGGGAGCCCATTCCAGATTTTGGCTACTCTAACTGTGAAGAAATTCCTCCTAATGTCCAGTATAAATCTGCTCTCCACTAGCTTATGACCATTATTTCTTGTGACCCCCACAGGTGCCTTATTGGGTAGGGCCTCACCAATTCTCTTCTAAGCCCCCGTGGTGAATTTATAGGAAGCCACAAGGTTGCCTCTCAACCTTCTCTTGCGAAGGCTAAAGAGGTCCAGGTGCCCTAGTCTCTCCTCATAGGGCTTGGCTGGCAAGCCGTTAACCATACAAGCAGCCCTTCTCTGGACCCTCTCCAGGTTATCCACATCCCTATTAAAGTGTGGCACCCAAAACTGCACGCAGTACTACAACTGCGGTCTGACCAGTGCCCGATAGAGGGGAAGTATCACCTCCTTGGTTCTGTTTGTCATGCATCTGCTGATGCATGAGGAAGTGCAGTTAGCTCAGCTGATGACTCCGTCACACTGACGACTCATGTTCATCTTGGGAGTCCACTAGGACTCTGAGATCCCTTTCTGCTTCCGTGCTACCAAGCAGGTCATTTCCTAGGCAGTAGATGTGCTGGACATTTTTCCTCCCTAGGTGTAGCACTCTGCAGTTCTCCTTGTTAAATTGCATTCTATTGTTTTCTGCCCCTTTGTTCAACCTGTCCAAGTCTGCCTGTAGTTGTGCCCTGCCCCCTAGTGTGTCCACTTCTCCCCACGGTTTTGTATCATCCACAAACTTGGACAGACTACAATTCACTCCCTCTTCCATGTCACTAAGGAAGACATTGAAGAGTATCGGTCCAAGGACCAAGCCCTGCGGGACCCCAATACCCACGCCCTTCTAGGTCGATACAGACCCATCCACTACCACTCTCTGTGTATGACCCTCTAGCCAATTTGCCACCCACTGGACTGTGTAATCATCCAAGTCACAACCTCTTAACTTGTTCACCAGTATGGGGTGGGATACCGTATCAAAGGCCTTCCTGAAGTCTAAGTAAACGATATCAACCCCTACTTCTCTGTCGAGGCATTTTGTAACCTGGTCATAAAGAGACTAGATTAGTCAAGCATGATCCACCCACTACGAACCCGTGCTGGTTTCCCCTCAGCATAATTTTCCCTGCTGTGCTCTTACATATATGAGCCTTAACAATCTTTTCAGAGACTCTGCCAAGAATGGAGGTGAGACTGACTGGCCTATAGTTGTCTGGATCTTCCTTCCTCCTCTTCTTGAAAATAGGGACCACATTGGCCCTGATGTATTCCTGGATTATGAAAGTATTCATTTCAAGTCCTCAACAGTGTTGTTCTATACTCTTAGTTATTATTTGTGGTTTTAGAGTTAAGATCTAGTTGAGGTTGAACTTAAAGCAAATTAATCATGGTAAAGGATTCTGAATATCTTGGCAGAAAGTATAGCAATTCTTGTTTGAGATCCATATGAACTAGTTGGTTCGTTAAATTTTAATTAAAATGTTGGTAGCATCAGAATGTATGATCCAGTGTCAGATCTTCTCTCTCTCATGAGTGATATTACAGATTCATACAGACATTTCAAACTTCCCTCATTAAAAACACTCATTGAAATATTGTGTAGTAGCTATATTTAAAGATACCTTCTTAGTATTTCTGTCCACCGCTTTCTTATTATTCTTCATATTTTTCACATGCAAAGGCCAGAAGACTTTTAAAAAAATCATCTTTTAAAATTTTTATCTAAAACCACAAGGACTAGAAATTTACATAAAGAAAATATATTACACGCTAGCCAAAGTACCTGGCTTTGCACAGGTTGCAGTAATCAAATTTTAATGTTTTATAAATAAAATATTTTCATTCTATCTTATTTACCTCTACTAATAAGTTGTGTGTATGTATTTAGTTTTGTACCCTATTTTACTTGTGTGATACAGCTCGACACCGTGATCTTTTGGTCATACCAAAAACCTATAGAAGTCAAACATTTAATGTTTTAAAGAACTGAATTGTGAGGGAGAATTATTTATTTACTTTGTAAAACTTTAGCGTACCGCTGAGGATGTCACATCACATTTTTCTATCCCAGGCTATGATGGTGTTTGAAACTTTTTTTTGTTTTGTTTTTTTTAGCTGCTCAGAGCTTCAGGATAGACAATGTTGCATGTTTTGCCATCTGGTGCCAAGTTGAAAAGCTTTTTGCCATTGCCAACTCTGGAAGAACCAACATAGAGTTGACCATGAAAAAATATGGGCTTCACAGGTTGAGGCCAACAGCTTTGAGTGATTGTCCCTGTGCCTCATTGATGCTCATGGCAAAACTGAGGCAGATCGGGACCTGGAGCCATTTAAATTGAAATGGCAGGTCAGAGGGAATGACTGGAAGGCGTGGAATGAAGACATCCTGTCCCACTGCTTGGCCAGTCATGATGGTGGCTTCAATGACATGTGGCATGAGCTTCTTGGCAGCCAATCATGTTCCACTGCAGAGTGCTGGTGGGTCCAGATTCCTGAGAAGAATGGTGGGTGCACCAATCTTGAGCTCCACATTGTGTGAAGGCACACCTGGTGGTTTGAGAGAGTTGAAAAAATCTGTTAGGTAGTTGACTGCCTCATTGGTGTCTGGGACAGAGTCCACTGACTTGTATTCTTGCACAGTGCCAGGCAATTGAGAAACAAGGTCTTTGTTTATGGTATTGGCCGCACCATTGTTTGGTGCCAGGGTGGCTCTTTGGCATAGTCAATTGTGGTCATGAAAGTGATGTGCAACATTTGGAAAAAAATGCCTCTTTCAGTTCTTGAAGTGTTGCACCTGTTTTCCCAATGTTGTTCACTGAGATGGAACTCTCTTAATTCTCAGATACCATGGCCCCATTTCCCAGTTTGAGCAGGCTTGCAACAAACTCTCCAGCTGATGCACCACCCACTTGATGCACTCGCATGTTGGTCATGAGGCTGGGTCGCTGAATGTTTTTCCAAATGTATGAAGCTTTGAGGCAGGCCTGCAGTTTAGGAGCTTTGGTTCCATGTGGAATGACTGCAGTGTCTGTCGAAAATCCTCAGCCAACACCAGAGTCATTCCTCCCATTGTTTTGCCATGTAGCACTGAATGGCTCCAAAAATATTTCCCTTGTTGATGAAATTCATTAATGCCTTCACTTTTTGTCTGAATACTCTTGCCAGCAAATCATGCTGATCCTGTGGTTTTTGGCCTGGCATCAGTTCATTAGCCACTTCTGCCCAAGCTGGGTTGTATGTGAAGGTAATGAAGAGATCAGGGTGGCCATAGTTTCATACATAGTCATGGCATCCTGAGTGCGCTCATGCATGTAGCGAGGCCCACCTGTGAAACTGGAAGACAAGATGACCAATTGGCCTATATTGGCAGGATCTCCATCATTGATCATGGTATCCCTGAGGTGAACAATGTTTTCAACTCTGAGTTTCTTTTGGTTCAGTCAAATGAATCTCAACCTTTTTGCTTCAATTTTGGCATACATGTCCACAGCAAATTGGTGGAAGAGATCTTTGCATCGCAAGATGCGATTCAAACTTCTAGCTCGTGGCATCATCCTGCAGGCATAAAAGTCCATGGCAGAAATCTTCTTTTGAGTTGGAAGACCTGTTGCTTGGTTTGTTTGTTGTAGTTCAATATGGTAGCCATCATCACCCTGCCAAAAAATTAGTGGATAATGAAGTACATCATATGATCGGTGCATCTCAGCAATTCTTTCCTGAGTTGCAACACAATGTCTCGAGTGCCACATTGTTCACTAACCAGAATAACAGCTACTTCTGGTGTCGTGGGTGCATTGAAGTGCCGCTCATACTCACCAGCTGGAATTTTGTCTGCATGAATGACAGCATTATACTCTGGAGTCATCTTCTCCATGCTTGAAACTGTGAATATAGTTGTTTTCCTTGTGAAGCATATTTTGCAACTGCAATACCACCTGCAGGTAGGTTTGAATGATGCTGTTCAGCCTACTTTGTATTGTGACCCATGAAGTAGATCTGCAGGAATTTGGGCTCTTCATTTGGGAGTGGCATCACACAGCCAATCCAATGATAAACCTGGCCCTGCACTTTAAATGTGGACACGTAACCAGATTCTCTTATGTCTTTGGTGGTGCCAAAAGATGTTGTTTGGAAGCATGAGTTATATTTTTCTGATGTTGCTTTGGAAATGATGTACATCTGGAGTGTTGCCTGTCAACAGTGTTTGAAAGGGCTCAGGAGGATCATTCATTCAGAGCAGTTGAACTTTGCCACTGTAGCAGCATATCCCTGGAGCTTCTCCTTTCCATCTCTTTGCAAGGCAGTAGCTGCAAGAAGTCGCCATTGAGCCAATTACAACTAATGGATCATAACCATAATCCAAGGCTGGATTGTAGAAGAATGCAGGGTTTTCTTTTTCCCCTCCAGGGCCGGTTCCTGGCTACAGCCATGGCTGCTCTGTTTGCAGAAGTGCAGAAGTTTCAGTTACTCTGGATGCAGCCATTGGTGCTCTGTTTGTTTCTTGTCTTGCAACTTGTTGCTCTGGAGTCTCAGCTACTCTGGCTGCAGCTTTTGCAAGTTGATTTCTGGCAAGTTTGCTTCCTGTACATTGCCTTACAGGGAATGCCTCTCACAACCCCCTAATCAGGCCCTGAGAAGGCCCAGTATGGTGTTCTCCCTGGACCTTCCTTAAGCCCTCATTCCACCTGTGGGTGCTCCCAGGTCCTGTTAACCAGTCCCAACCACAGCCTTTAGGGGAATACTCCTAAATGTGGAGCTTTCTCCAGCTATACCAGTTGACCTTAGCCAGGAGCTTTGAGCTTTGCTAAAGAATGTTTTGCACGTGCAAATGTATTCTGCTTCTTGGGACTGACCCATCACCAGGGGTTATGCAGTATAGATTTAAAAAAAAAAGAAGTCGGAAAACATTTTTTTTGAGCCAAATCAAGAAAATACCACCCAGGTGCACGCCCTAGGGTCCCCTTAGTATGCATGAAAAGTTTCACGTCTCTAGGCATCATGGTCTTAGAGCTATGGTGCTCACACACACGTACACATGCCCTTTTATTAATATAGATGAATCTCAGCTGAAAATCTGAAACAGAAGGGCAACAATGTGTTCCATCTTCTTTCAAAATATGTTGTAATGTAACCATGATGTTCCAGGGAATATATGGAAAGCAGGATTTGTTTGGTAATAACTTGCACTGAACTAACTATGATACAAAATGCCCTTCATCAGGTAACACTAAATGAACCTGAAGAAGAAGATTTTGTTCCTGAAAGCTTGTCTAACATCTCTTTCAAGACTATGGTTGTTTTAAGAAAAAAACAATACTGAACAAATGTGATGAATAATAATCACGAGGAAAAATACAGTATGGAGCTGTTATCCCAAATGAAACATTTGTTAGGGATTGTTTGGGTTCTGATGTAAGCATGGGGGATGGATTAGATTATCTCATAAAGTATAATTCAGATCAACATTCCTATCATTATACACCAAGGAAGTTTTGTATAAAAGTTAAAGTTAAAAAAACTTTGAACATATTTATGATTATTAATGCAGAGTTAAGATATCCAGATAACTTTAATTTCACCTAGAGGTAACATTGAAAGAGAGAATTAAAAAAAACAACAAAAAACAAAAACATCTTTTAAAGTCAGATTAATCTAATTAGGGACCAACAATAATTTAAAAAAAAAATCTTAATGATAAACACATAATTACTACAGAGCAGCCACTTTTTTCAAAAAAAGGATACTTTACAAAAAAGCACTAAAACAAATCACACCATTTCTTCGTTTGTTAAAAGATTTGCCTGCACATTTCTAGTGATAATATATTTCCAAGTAATGTATGTGAAATAGCTGTTTTTTTAAACAGCCAGTATTCAGCATTGTACAATACACTAAACTGAATGAGACTTGGTAATTAAAAAACCCCAAACATACTGCATTTTTATGAGGCTGGTTGAAAAGTGAGAATTTCATTAATTAAAATAGTTGGAGGTTTCAATATTATTCACTAAGAATTCATTTCATTATTCTTCATCCAGCTTAAAATTTAGAACTTGTTTTTCCATGTAAAATTTTAAAACAAAAGGAAATCCCAAAGGAGAAAATGTTTCCCATGGTTAGACAATCATATTCCCACCTAGAAATAGGCTATTTCTCTGCCCAATTCAGAAAAAGGAGTTTCATAGATTTCATAGACATTCGAGCTGGAAGGGACCTTGGAAGATCATCGAGTCCAGCCCCCCTGCCCCAGGGACAGGAAGACAGCTGGGGTCATAGGATCCCAGCAAGAAAAACATCCACATTTCTCTTGAAGGTGTTTAAAGTAGGTGCTTGAACCACCTCCAGCAGCAGGCCATTTCAGACCTTGGGGGCTCAGACAGTAAAAAAGTTCTTCCTTATGTCCAGCCTGAAACGGTCTTGCAGGAGGTTACAACTATTCGACCTTGTAATCCCTTGGGGCACCCTGGTAAACAAATGTTCCCCCAGGTCCTGGTGAACACCCCTTATAAAAACTTATAGGTGGCCATCAGGTCCCACCTGAGCTTTTCCAGGCTGAAAAGTCCCATGGCTCTCAACCTATCATCATAAGATCTGTTTTCCTGACCTCTGATCATGCATGTGGCTCTCCTCTGAATTCTCTCAAGCTTCTCCACATCCTTTTTGAATTGTGGAGCCCAAAACTGGACACAGTACTCCAGCTGCGGCCTCACCAAGGCCAAGTACAATGGGTAAATGACATCCTGGGATTTGCTTGAGAAGCATCTATGGATGCAAGCCAGTGTTTTGCTCACTTTACTGGCTGTAGAATCATGTTACAGGCTCATGTTCATCTTGTGGTCAATCCTGACCCCCAAGTCCTCTCTCACCCACAGTGTTTGTCAGCGTAGCACTGCCGAGCTTATAGACGTGCTGCAGGTTTTTCCTCCCAAGGGAGAGAACCTTGCATTTTTTGGTGTTAAATACCATCAGGTTCTCATCTGCCCATTTACTGAGCCTGTCAAGATCAGCCTGGATTACTCCCCTGGCCTCAGGTGTGGATGCTTTACCCCAAAGTTTGGTATCATTGGCGAACTTGGCCAGTCTGCTTCTGACTCCAATGTTCACATCATTAATGAAGATGTTGAACAATATGGGTCCAAGGACAGAGCCTTGGGGGACCCCACTAGTCACAGAACACCATGATGATTGACTTCCATCAATCACCACCCTCTGGGTCCAACCACGGACCACTACAGCCTCGGGTCCCCAGCCAGTGGATCATGGTGGACCCGAGGCTGCAGTTGGCCAGTTTTGCCAAAAGGTGATCATGGGATACCAAATCAAAGGCTTTTTTAAAGTTGACATTAATCTCTTCTCCCTTGTCCAGGTGATAGGTCACCTGGTTGTAAAAGGAAATGAGACTGGTCAAGCACGATCTACCTGCAACAAACCCATGCTGGCTGTCCATCAGGGTGTTTGCATCAGCCAGTCCATTAAGAATGGCCTTCTTGATGATTGTTTCTAAGACCTTCCCCAGGATAGAGGTCAGGCTGATGGGCCTGTAGTTTGACAGATCCACTTTTCTCCATTTCTTGAAGACAGGCACCACAATGCCCTTCTTCCAATCATTGGGTACTTCACAAGAGTGCCAGGAGCTCTCAAAAATCCATGCCAGGGGTTGAGCTATGATGCTATCCATCTCCTTGAGTACTCTGGGGTGTAAATTGTCAGGGCCAGCTGACTTGAAGGTGTCTAGCCTCTCAAGCTGTTCCTTCACAAGGTCAGCAGAGGCAACTGGCAGGGAGA
>NW_017728931.1:87220622-87230457 GCF_001723895.1 Crocodylus porosus | reverse complement strand
AAAACACCACCTGAGCTCCCAGACCCCTAAGCCCTGCTCCCAAATCCCTGTAGCACCTCATGACCTTGCTGGGGGTGCTCTGAGCCGTGTCATTGGTGCCCACGTGAATAAAGAGCATGGGATAGTGGTCTGTGGGCCGGAGGAGCTCTGGGATCCTTTCCACAATGTCTCGGATGGGGGCCCCCTTGACCACCTTGGTCCATGCCCCTGACTGGGCAGAGTAGGAGGTCCCAGAGTCCTCCTTAGTCCTAGAGGGAGACGGTTCTCTACTCTGCGGCTCCCGGGGAGAAGGGCCTGGCAGTAGGAGTCTATCTCCTGCTCGCAGTCCCTGATGGCACGCAGTCTCTGGACTGTGGCCTGGAGCTCCTTCAGTTGGCGCGCCAGAGACCCCAGTAGGGAACAGACCCCGCAAGGGGAGGTGGCCATGCTCCCAAGCCCCAGAGCCTGAAAAAGGGACAGGCAGCCCCCACAGCCAAGAGCCAGGGGCTCCGTCTGCGTGGAGCCCAGAACCATGGGCTCCGTCTCTGAGGTGCCCAATGGGGGGGGCCACAGAGCCCGAGGGAACCCTCGGGGTACGGCGCATGCCCATCCGTGTCATGCCTCTGATAGGCTGGCTATGGCTGGGACTGACTACCCTGTGGGGTTCGCAGGCAGGGTCTTGTGCCCTCCTACGCCCTCTCCTGCGCGGACTCCGCACTAACTCAAGCACCTGTTTACGCAGCCTGTTCATGCGGCTCCGGTCGCCTGGCTCCCTGGGGAGCTGGGCCAAGTAGGGGCCTGGGCGGGGGCTTGACCTGGCCCGGCTTCATGCAGCCACCTCCTCCCAGGGAGCGAGGAGTTAACCCCTTCCCACCATGAGCCCACTTACCTCTGGCTGTGCTGGGGGTCGGCAGGGGGGCTCCGTGGCTGCTGAGGGGTGTTTGGGGGGCTTTGGGGGAGCGTGGGCTCAGCTGGCTTTCACCCGCGCGTCTCTCACTGCTCCGGAGCCTAACTGAGCTGAGCTGAGCTGATAGTCATAGAATCATAGAAAATTTGGGTTGGAAGGGACCTGAGGAAGTCGTGTAGTCCAACCCCTGTTCAAGGCAAGACCAGTCCCAAATGATGCGGTTTACTGCTTCCCTGGTATCTTCTGTTTCCTTTCTTCTTTGTGTTTTTAACATATCCCAGTATACTGAACTAGGTTGCCTCTCCTCAAACAATCCACAAAGAATCCCTATATATAGTTCAAATTCCCAAACAGTCACACATTTACCTTTATATTGAGCAGTGATTTGTGACTTCTTAGCAACAGGCCTATATTGTTTCACCTACTTTGTTTCATGAGAGAGCTCAGTGGCTTCTTAAAATTATCTTAAATGAAAGGCAAGGATTAAAACTCCCACTTTGAATGAGATCTAACTCACCATGTATTTATATTTATTAATGCGCCCAGAACAGTACACCACAGAATAAGGTAGTTGGCCACATATTCTTCTGCAGTAGGGTTTTGCTCAGTAGAGATAGAAATGGCTGAATTGTTTTCCCCCAAAAGTGTCCTGGGGGGAGTGGAAAAGTAAACAAAAATGGTACAAATTCAGCAATATGAAAACATTCTGAGTTTATCTTGGACATGCCAAATTGGTTATATCCAAAACAAATCAAAACTGAAAAATTCTGAATCTTATTTTTCCTATTTTTCTTTAACATTTTCAATATTTTTATTCAAAAGATATTGCTGAGGGGGGTGGGGGGGAAGGAGGAACTCATCGGGGTTATAAAGTGAATGCAGTGGACATAATATGCCTTGAATGTATTAAGTTTTTTTGATACGGGCCAACATGATATTCTTTATAGGTGAACTAGATAAACATGGGTTAGGTCATCTTATAGTTCGTTAGGTACGTAATTAGCAAATATAACTGCAAAGAAGAAGTAATGGTAAGTGGATGGATGGCAGGAGGTTTCAAGTGCAATTTCTGCAGGGATCTGTTCTGAGACCGGTTTTGTCCAACACTTTTAATAAGGTTTATATTTTGGAATAGAAATTCCTGATCAGATTTCCAAATGACACAGCTGGCAGGGCTCACAAACACTTGGATGAATAGGATTAGAATTCAAAAGGTTCTCAATGAATTGGAGAATTTGGCACTTGGTAACAGACTGAAAGTGAATAAAGATAGATACAAGGTGGTATGCTTAGTAAAGACGAAACAATGTGTAATTACCAAATAGGAAATTATTGGCTAGGCAGTAGTATTGCTGAGAAATATGTGGGGCAGAGATGCAGCTAACAAGTTTTGTGCCTTGGTTGGAGTAATCACTGGGTTTAAGAAATGTAAGCATACATTAATGAGAAGAAATAAACAATTGACTTTATTGTAGAGCAGCAGACAACCTTGGTCTCTCCCTAACTAGCTAACTAAACTAAGGGACCCTCTTCCACTTACCACATTCCTCAGTCTCCTTAGGTAGCAAGCAACTTTAAAATATAAAAGTATCACAACACTGGGCAGAACCACCTAGGCCCTGGAGGTGGAGGGGCTGCTGGTGGTGGAGACTGGAGGAATGGCATGAGGAGGGTGGTCAGCCTTATCTGGCCCAGAGGATCAGACGCTGGCTGCTGCTGTGTTGTTGACTGCTTGCCCCCGGCTGCTGCTTCTGCAACATTGGCCTGCTACTGTTGGAGCTAAGACTCTACTACAGAGGGTATCCCTGACAATGGCAGACAGAGGCAGACAGCCTATGGGGAAGCCCCAGAGAGAAGTGCCTCCGGAGGACACGCTGCCACTGGACCGGGAGGTGCCGGGGAATGGGGCTAGAACTGAATGCCTAGGCATGAAGCAGACGGGGCTTCTGTAAGGTGGGGGGGGCAATTAAAGGGGCGGTACGCCCAGTATGTGTTGAGCCTTTTTCATGTTTTGTGTATGCTTATCTATTCCCTGAGTTCTAGGGGAGACCAGGGGGCATTAGACCGGTAGTAGGTATAGTCTTGGTCGCAAAAGGGAAGCTGGCCCCTATTTCAGTAATAATCCTAGAGCAAGACAACTAATGGCTTGACAGCACCGTAAGGAAGTGTGAGACCAGGGTGCAGGAGTGGCGGAGCCCCAAGTGTGACTGCTGGGGAACCCTGGGCCATGGGCATGCATGACAATTGACCTCTAACACTGATAACATCAAGTCATGGCAGGCAGGAACAGGGTCAAGGAGTCAGGCAGAGAACGTTCGCTCGGGCAGCGGCGGGAGCACCGACAAGGGATAACACCAACCCTATGGGGAAGAGCGGCCCAAGAAGAGCTAGTCAGCATTGATGGAGGGCAAGGAACCACCCTCACTTAGGTGTCCCTGTCCCATAATGGTCAGGGGCATCCTATGGGACTTGTGAAAGACTGACACAAAGTACCCATTTAGCAAGTTGATGCTCCCGTGGCGTCCCTGCCTCCTCTTTTCCCCGTCCGGGGTGCTTCTCCCCTCGTGCTCCGCTGTTCTTGCTGGTCTGAGTGGCGAGGGCGTTGGGAGCAGCGTCTCCCCCTTCTCTGTGCCTCCCGTGGTGTGTGCCGCCATTTTTATTCAAGCCGGACAGCACTCCGTGCTTGCGTCACCAGCCAGCCGCAGCTGTATAAACAAGCGGCTGACGAGCCGTGCAGGTTTCGCCTCATGGTCTCCCTTCCCCAGCTCAGGAGTTGTAGCCCAGGTGGTATGCAGCAGGTACCCCCTCTTCAATTGAAGTGATGTTAGTGGGTGTGAGTATGCTGTGGGAGCATGACTGCCTAGCATCAGGCAAGTTCACCTCCCTCCCTACACAGCAAAGCAGATGTCAGGAACTCCCACTGATGTTTAACTATTTACGGATCAGTGTCAATAAACATATAACCCCTCCCCCCACATACACACAGTTGTAGCATGCTTACCTTTCAGAGCTTGGGTTGAATCTCAGGCTTGAGATCCTGCTGTTTTGATTGGTGGAGCCCATCCAGCAATCAGGAGGCAGCAAGAGAAATAACATCACTCCCCTTTTCTGAGAGGAGGGGGAAAAGAGCTCTCCCGGACTGATTGAAGACTGAAAACTGTCAGGTCCGGAAGACTTCAGGGGTAGAGCCCTGGAGCATATAAAAGAAGCTGCATGCCCAGCACCAGGGGCAGATACATTAGGGACTGAGAATAGAGAAGAGCAGGGCTTAGAAGAGCTGAGGAAAGCTGCTCAGCAGGGCAAAGCAGTAGCCCAGGAAGAGACCCTGAAGACTTCTATCAGCGGGGAGCAGGGGATGGCTCCAGCGGTTAGGTTCTCGGCGTGCAGCATGGTGCATAGCATCCAGACCCTGGGAGCTGCATGAGGCGGCTTGTGTCTGCAACCTCTGGTGTGTGGACAGAGACACACACCAGCCTGTGCACCATGGAGCAGGATCTTTGGAGACCCTGGGGCAGCTCAGGTCCCCAACCCCAGGACAAGGCTGGAAGCTCAGTGCAGAAGGTGCTGCATGGAGGGTGAGAGACCCTGGGAGCTGCTTGAGGTGGCTCAAGTCTACAGCTGCTGACACGAGGCAGCAGCTCAGTGCAGACAATGCTTCCCAGAGGGTCCGGGAACAGACTGAGCCCTGGTGCTGCACAAGCTGTCCAAGTCACCAACCCGTACCATAAGGAGAAGCATCCACTAAACACAGTAATGCCTGTGGCCCTTATCCCAGACGGTGGCAGCAGTCAGGTGCCAGGAAAACCCGGCATGGACAGAGTGGGACTGCGGATTAGTAGTAATTTACCCTGGAGAGAGGGTCCCCACAGGGGAGGTCTCTCCCCCCCCAAAACTGGGTGTGGTATATCTATATCTATAGACATATATTATAGGGTTTATTGTTTTGTAAACTTGTACATAGAGAGATATATATATATAGATGTCCTTACCCTTTAATGGTTTTGTTGTAATAATAAATCTTTATATAGTTAAGTAATTGACTGGACCTGACTCTATAGGGGACGGAGGTGGCCACTGGGCTGTTGTGTCCCTCCACAGCACACTTCCCTGCCAATAATTCCCTCAATTGGAGAGGGAAGTACAAACCCAGGCTACATAGTAAAAGCTCTGACATCCAGCATGAGTGGGGAATGGGGGGGGGGGCAGGGGGGAGTGGTGGTAATCTCAAAATTCTGGTTACCCGAGACAGGGGTTTCTGGCCAGATGTGGAGCGGGCTGGAGGGGTGACAGTGGCCTTATGTGGAGAAACAGCAGCGCAGGGTGGTGAGTGGCGGCAGTGGCCACTGCATGCAAGCTTCGCCCCTGCATCTGGCCAGCTAGCTGGAAATTCCAGTTAGTAGAGTATTCTAACTAGTAGAATGCTAGGAGTGCTTTAATTAAGGAGCTTCCCAGAAACCCTGGGCATTTTTATACATGCTCCCGGCAGGGTGCCAGGCACTTCAGTTAGTGAGGTGCACTAATTAAAAGCTTCTCCGCATTACATGTATCAATGTTGTCACACATCCCTGAGCTGCAAAAATGGCAGTGGAGTGCTTTAAACTAAAGCTCAAACATGTTTTTATTTCAAAGCACGCTGCCATTTTGTCACCACAGAGATGAGGAGAGGACAAGAAACAATGGGCACAAACTGATTGAATATCACTTCAGACTAGGTAAGAAGAAAACTTCTTTACAAGTTGAGTGTTGAGAGTTTGGAACAGGCTTCACCCAGAGGTGGTAGTCACCTACCTTGGCAATCTTCAAAAAGCATCCTGATGCCCACCTTACTGAGGTCATCTGAACCCAGCTGTCTTTCCTGCCCAAGTGCAGGGGGGCTGGACCCGATGATCTTTAAGGTCCCTTCCAGCCCCTATTATCTATGAAACACTGATACACATGGCTGCCACAGTACGTCAATTTCTGTGCTCTAGCAAGATCGATTAATTGAGTCTGCTCTGACATGGTGGGTTTCCAGTGCACTAGAGCAGCCCCCCCGCATGTATAGGCAACTTTTAAAGCACCCACAGTGTCTCGTGTATTCAGTGCTTCACGCTTCATAATAGTAGCAGCAGTGCTTTAAGTAAAGCTTGTTTGATGCAGAGGCTGTGGGAGCTTGCTAATTAGCATGCTCCATCAAACTCACCCTGATGCATTGTAATTACAGTATGTAAGAGCAGCATACCCACATGTCTACAGGCACCCCCTTATTTCCTCCCTGCACGCCTGAACAATACTATTATATTTCTCCCTAGCTGTCTGTCCAAGTTTCCACTTCTCGTAAGCTTCCTTTTTACATTTTAGTTCACTAAAGAGTTCCCCGCTAAGCCAAGCTGGACTTTTGCCATACTTATTAATCTTCCTGCACATTTAGATGATTCATTCCTGCATTCTCAATAAGTTTTCTTTAAAGTACAGCCAACTCTCCTAGACTCCTTTCCCTGAGGCTAGGGATAGACATACAAAAAGCCTGACCCTGAATTGATTCAACCTTTGCAGGTTAGTCTAACCTGGCTAGGCTGAATTAGTTTCCAACCATACAGACAATCCCTCTGGACTGAGGAAATTCAGACACATGCCTGCAGTGGCTCAGGCTTGAAGCCAGGGGGTGCTAGTGCAGCCCTCCCGTCCATTGCAGAGCTGAGCTGAAGAGGATGTGGCCAGGTCCCAGCAGGAGGCTCTGATTAGGGAGAGGTGTAAACCCCCAGCCTGCCCACAGTCCTAGGCTTTCCCAGCTTGCTGTTCGAGGGGCAGGAGTGTCATCAGCCCCCACTGAGAGAAAGCAGGTGTGTGCAGTGCATGCATCTGTTGCTGATACAGAGCTTTTCAATCTCTCTCCCTGCAGCAAACTGATAGGCAAGCAAGCCTGGGGTTGGGAGGGCTGATAACAGTGTCACCCCATCTCAGAAAACAGATGGGGACATTAAGAAAACAAAGGGACATTACCAGCTACCTGCTGATTCAGTATGGACCTAGCATGTGGTCTGTTAGCTAATACACAGACACCTTTTTGGCAAGACAGAGGGGAGGGGGAATTCCTGCTTAGCAGAGAGTGGTGACAGGAAGCGGGGAGCAAACAGCTGTTAAACAGCTCTTCCAAGGAAGGACATTAAGCTACCTGTTGATTAGCTCCAAAAAGCCGGTCTGCCTCTGTTGTTTCCCACAGAACAGACTGTAGCCAGCATATGGTCTGCTAGCTAATACTGAGGTGTCTGTGAGGGATGGGGGAAATGCGTGCTTAGCACAGAGTGGAAAGGAGAGGGCAGGGGGAGCAGAAGCCAGGCAAATGCCTGCAGAGACTGCTGAGCTCCAGCGAGACAGCAGAGGGGAGGGGCCAGCCCTGCTGTGGAGCAGAGAGTCCTGCCCAGCCAGACAGCATGCCAGTATGCAGGAGTTGTGGGGGGACTCTGATTTATCTTAAACCAGCAAGGGGTCTGGGACAGACACTGCATAAACCAGTTTGAGCCAAATCAGTTAAGTCTGATACTACATTCAGCCAGGTTTATCTCAAACTGGTTTCAGCCATTTTCAAACTGGTTGATGTGCATTGTGCATCTGTTCTGTTACAGGGTTAAACCAGTTTTTGATCACTTAAACCAGTTTGTGTATAACGTCTGTCCCTAGCCTGAGTGGTCAAGGTCTGCTTTTCTGAAGTGTGGGGTCCTTAGTCTGCTGCTCTCCTTCCTTCCTTTCCTTATGAAGTTTCACAGGAAATTTCTGTTTTAACAAATTAGCATTTTCCAATGGTAAAAATATTTAGTCAAAAGAGACACGACTAGCCACGTTGTATTAGTTTTTAGATTGTATAGACAAATTAAGCTATTCATCTAGGCAAAGAAAAATCTTAACCCCATGTTTGAGCCTACTGTGCTTAGATGGTCAGACCGTGGCCTTAGAATAATTAATATTAAATACCTCAGAATGCAATTAACCATACTACAGGAGTGAAGCAAGGTAGTGGTTAAAGTTCAAATTTACTAAAAAAGCAAGACTATAACCTATCAAAATAAGATCTTACATTGCACACAATTTACTGCACATGCATGGATATAATATAATCCATGACAAAAGTAGTCAAGTCAATTAATGCTTTGGAAGAGGAGACCAGTACACACGAATTAAATTTGTAGACAATGCCAAATTGGGTGGAGTTGCTTGCACTCTGGACAATAAGGTTAGGATCCAGAATGATTTTAATAAACTGGAGAAATGGTCAAAAACTGAAAAGAAAAGAAATCAATCAAATGAAATTCAAAAAGGACAGAAGTCCAAAGTCCTAAACTTTGGAGGGAACAATTGCATACATAAATATAGACAGGCTAGGCTGCAGTGCTGCATAAATGGACCTGAGGATTACGGTGGGCAACAAACAAACAATTGCATACTTGGCTGTATGACTAGGAGTACCACTAGCAAGTCAGGGGAAGTGATTCTCTATTTAGTACTGCTGAGGCCTCACTTGAAGTACTGTGTCTGGTTCTGCGCTCCTCACTTCAAGGAAGATGTGGAAAAATTAGAAAGAGGCCAGAAGAGGGAAACAAGACTGATTAGAGTCCTGAGAGACATGACTTGTGAGGAAAGACTGTAAGAAGAAGGGTTATTTAATTTGGAGAAAAGAGGAGTAAGCAGGAATTTGATAATAGTCTTCAAATACCTGAAGGGAGATTATGAAGTGATTAGAGATAGACTTTCCTCTGTGGGTGATGGGGACAGGACTAGAAGCAATGGATTCAAATATGCACCAGAGGAAATTTAGGTCGGAGATAAGAAAGAATTGTTTCATAAAGATGGTTGAGCATTGAAACAATTACCCAAAGAGGGTCTCATGTCTCTATTCCTGGAAACCAGACGTTTAAGATAGAGCAGGAAAGACAGGTAGTTGTCTCAGATGGTACACTCAGAGATGATCCTTCCTTGAGCAGGGGTTTAGACTAGACAACTTTCTGAAGTCCCTTCCAAGCCTGCTATTTTTATACACTACTGAAAGGTACTCAAGGCCAGATCCAAAAATGTTTAATGATTCTCACCCTGGTGATGAAGACTGAGCTAGATCCTACATGGAGTAGAATAGCATAAGAATCATCCAGGTTTAAATAGAAGGTCTATTCTGGTGCTCCTGTGTCTTCAGCTAAGAAATTTAACTTAGCATCACAACTTTAATTCAATAACCTGTAATGCCACTGAATTGCAGTGATATACAAAATTATCTTTTGGCAAATACGAAAAGAGCACGGAGTATTTTTATGTTGTTGACCTTTTGTTTGAAATAAAATCTCCTCTGGAAAAAAGCAAACAAACAATAAACATTACCCAAAGTTCACCATTATTCATAGATTCATCACCAGAATTTAAGAGGTATAGAATATATATTTTACCAATGTGATTCCCTCCACCCCACGCTGAGAGAAACAGCTAGACTTTGGTGCAGCCCAGGGCAAACTGTTTGTTTAAAAAGTAGCTTAGTAGAGGTGTGTGTCACTGTATGTATATAATTACATGCAAAGTCCATTCTGATGAAGGGGGAAACAATCTATCTCATGCTACCCTTAGCAAGTGAAGAACATTCATTTTACAGCACAATTACTAGAGTTAATAAAAGCATAGTGAGAAAGTACAATGTGATAAATATTTTAAATTCACCATATTTCCTGCAGAGTATTGAATGTTACATTATTTATAGGATATATGTTCTAGACAACCAAATATTTAAAATAGGGCTGGGTAAAACCCAAAGACATTTAGTGTGCCAAACCATTTGATGTTTACCTTATTGCTAGAAAATGATGTAGTGTTCATTTCTCTAAACGCTTGTAAGGAACACCTGCCTCCACAAAATACACTTTAACTTTGCAGATGCCATGTATTCTGAATAGGTGTCAAACAACATTTGGACACATTTTATATAGTCTTTCC
>NW_017728931.1:87216845-87220462 GCF_001723895.1 Crocodylus porosus | reverse complement strand
CACACACACACACACACAGTCTTGCTTCACGTTTTGACAGAGTGAAGATAGTCAATTTCAGCTTAGTCAGGAGTCCTTTTTGGGGAAAAAAAAAATATCCCGAAAATTCTTACTGGTTTCAAAACTGGCTAGAGCCAAAACATAGAGCCAAGATTAAGCATTATGAACTGTTGCTACCAAACTAGTTACAAAACTAGACAGAGTAGAATCTAAGCCTTAGAGCCTTGGTTTTTGTTTTGCTTTATTCCTTTTTACAAAAAAAGCAAAGTCTTCATACAACCCAATGCTATTTCCATTTTTATCAGTAGTTTTGAATCTCTTTAGGGATCCAAGCATGCATAATCTGGAAAAGGGGTAGGATGACTCAACACCTTACATAACTTAGACAACACACTGGTCTCTTTCTCCCTCCTACTGTATCTGTAATCCATGCTATTTCTTTCACTGAGGGTTAACCTACGACCTTGCAATTAATTTTCTAAACAAAAACACCACACTAAATGCAAATGCTAATGCAATTTAACCTAAGAATTAGAATAATGGAAATGTATTGCTCCCACAGAAACATATCACAATGCACATTCATTATTAATAAAGTTAACAATACCTTCCTGAGCTAAATAATTAACTAATAAACACTAACACAACATTTGGCACTATTCAGCACAACCACCAATCTCTGCTCAAGATTTGGGAATGGAATAGCAAGAGACATGCAATACATCCACTGAAACAACTTGTACTTTATTATTATTAATAATAATATATTAAAGCATCCCAGAGCATGATATCTGCTTTACTGTACATGTGGGACATGATCCCTATCTCAAGAAGCTTTCCAAATCTCAAGCCAGTATCAAGCGGGGGTGGGGAACACTCCACATTTTAATTAATTCCACTGAAAGCTATTATGCCAGTGGAACTGCAGCCGTTTCAAAATGCTGTGTGCTGTTTAAGGTATAAATGCCAAGAAGCTAGATGGTATTCAAGAGCATAAGGTATATTTCAAGTTGGAACAAATGTATAAAAATCCCAAGCATTAAAAAAAACTCTTACAAGTACAGTAACCTTAAAGACCCCTGCAGAGATCAAAGCTACATTGTAGACACAGAGCCTACACATCAGAAGAGGCAGGCCCCATCCATAAAGAGTTTATAATCCATATAACCAAAACAGGCAGAGGAAAAGAAAGGAAGTAGCATATCCACATTCTGAAGATGGAGAAATAGAGAAACACGAATGGGCTCAGGCAAGATAATGCAGAGCAAGGAACTGCTTAAGGTAGTGAAATAGGGCCAGGAATATTGCACATGGGACTGTAGAAATCTGGGGGAGAAACTGATTTTCACAAACAGCTCTTAAATTACGTGCTTACGTATGGATGAGATTCATAACACAAAACCCTCTCCTGGGCATTGGCAATTCAATCATCTCAGTCATATTTACATATTACTTGCTTTTAAAACTAAGACTGATGATGGTGATTCGACCCCATGCTTAAAGTGATAGTGCCTTGCTTAAAGACCTTAGCCAGAAAGTGAGAAACCCAGATTCACTATGCCTAGTCATCCTGATGAGGAAGGGTCAAATTCACAGGTCCCACAAAAATATTGAAGTCACAATATTCTCTATGCCCATGTTGAAGCTGTGCCATGATACAGAAGTGAATATAGATGTCATTGGGTCAGAGAGAGAGGGAAAAAAAAAATATAATTCTGTATTGCAGTGAGAAATGCAGTCAGACAGAAAGAGGAAGTTCCTGTATTTTCTTCCACCACTGTTCAATGCTAAATGTACAAGTAGCCCAGAGATAGGAACCCAATTTTCCTACCCCAAGTCAATGCCTACCTCACTGAACTAAAGTCATGCTTCCTTTAGCATTTTCTTTCTAGATCCCCAAATTTTGCACTCCTTTCTATATATAGTGGCACAACATCAGCAGGATGCTTGGGAAGCAAGTACTCTGCCCTGCCTAGACTAGTCACAGAAGTGGAAAATGTGATTCAAACCAAAATGAAATTAAAACAAGAACACAAAAGAACAAAAAACAGGAGAATTAAAAAGTAAAAGAAAACTGTTTTAGGTCAAATGAACTGTTCAGTTCAGTCCAACACATAATGTTTCATTTTAGATTCAAACTTCTTTGAATTTAAATCTAAATACTTTTTAGAGTCATTAGCTTGGAAAGGCAGTTAAGGGTCATCTAGTCCAACCCCCACAACAAATGCAGGATGTGTTATTTCCATACAGTCTCAGCAAGAGTAGATTTTGAAAGGTGAGGTGGGTACAGATGATGTGGGTGCATCAACCCATATACTATCATGTATTTTTCTCCATTTAAAAAGAAACTACAGGCTACTAATATACTAGCAGCCTGGGGCTATATTTTTCAATTTAACATCAAAGAAAAAACAAATAACTGTACTGGAATGGGCATTAATTTGCTATACCATATATTATGTATGAAAACAAAACAAGCTAGGAAAAAATAATCAAAAGATGTTTCATTAGTCCTAGAGTCATTAGTATTAAATGCACATCTCTTTCAGGGTCATAAAACAAATTCTAGCTTTTTTGAGTATCTTGACAGTGCATCAACTGATAACTTTCAGTGAAGCACTGAATGCACTATTTCCACACCTGAGTTAAAGTTTCTAGCTAGAGTTAAAAAGCAGTCTGAAGAGGTGCGTCTGGAGCTACATGACCAGAAGCAGTTAAAAGAGAGCTGAACAGCAGAGCAAAGGATAGCTGGATTAGTGAAACCATTACAAACTATTAAAAAGGAGAGAGGGGCATTAACATCTGCAGGATACAGAATTTAGGAGGAATCAGGTAGATTATAATAATGAGCCATGAAGTCAGTTGTCTTCCTCACTGCTGCCTAAATAGAAATGCTGCCATCAAATCCAGGCAATTGGTTTTAAATTCTGGATAGGCCAGGAAGCAACAGAAGTGCAGCTGCACTCCCTCTACCCCACTGCCCCCCTGTATCCGCCCCTGCAACACAAGCAAATCCCTGTCTGGCCTCTTCTTGAAAACTTCCAATAAAAGCAATTCCACAACTTTCACAGGCAGTCTGTTGCTGTCCTTCCATCCTGATGGTAACAGGGTTTTTTTTTTTTTTCCAGATATTTAATTAAATCTGCTTTGCTACAGATTAAATCCATTGTTTGATGTCCTGCCCTCTGTAGCAAGGAAGAACAGTTGTTCTCCCTTTTCTGTATGACAGCTTGAAAGACTTGAAAACTGTTATCATGCCCCTCTTAATATCCTTTCTGCCAAGCTAAATATACTTAGTTCTAGCATACCTAGTTCTCTCAGCCTTTCCTCATACAGCACACAGCCCCTTTATCATTTTGGCTGCTCATCTCTGTATCCTCTCCAGTTTCTCCATATCCTTCTTAAATTACAGAGCCCAGAACTGTGAACAACCCTCCGGGTAAAGCCTAAGCTACGAATAACAGTACTAGCACCTTCTGCATTTTATATGTTTACTGTCATTAATACAGACCCAAATTATAGTCACATTTTTGCCAACTACACCCCAGCACTACACTCATTTTGAGTCTGCAGTTCATCAAGACCCTCACACAGTGGCATAACTTAGCATGGGTGGG
>NW_017728931.1:87186101-87215415 GCF_001723895.1 Crocodylus porosus | reverse complement strand
GTTTGTTCACCAGAGCGCCCCAAGGGATGACGAGGTCGAACTGTCCGAGCCCCCAAGGTCTGGAACAGTCTGCCAGCGGAGGTGGTTCAAGCACCTACATTGAACACCTTCAAGAGTAAATTGGATGCTTATCTTGCTGGGATCCTATGACCCCAGCTGACTTCCTGCCCTTTGGGTAGTGGGCTGGACTCGATGATCTCCAGATGTCCCTTCCAGCCCTGATGTCTATGTAATCTATGAAATCTATGAGGAAGGGGGGGAGAAGAAGCAAGAGAAAGAGATTTAAGGTTAGATATTGGATAAAAGAGGCTTGCAATTGTGAACAAACAACTATCTCCTGTAGCTTGACTCCTCCCCTGTTCCAGGAAACAGGACTTCGTACATTCTGTGTAAACAAACACAAATGTATCAAAGAAACAACAATCCATAGGACCCTGCATTTTGGCTGTAGAAGGCTTGGGTCAAACTTCTGAAGACCAGAGCTAAACAAAAATAAGTGAGCCTTTTGGGTATTAGTTCTTGACTTATACAGAAAGTCACCACACAGCTCAATAGGAGTGACTGCTTAAACTGAAAAGAATGACCAGGACTCCAAACTGGATTGAGGAGGAAAAAAAGAACAGCAACTAACACAGGTATCTCATACAAACCCAAACTGTGTCCAAGACCCTTAACACACATTTGTTTAACGGCACAATGGGATGTCTCATGGCAAACATGCATGGTGGGAAGCCTAGTTTTGGAATCAGATCCCAATCATGCTATTACTACTCGCTGGTACAACGGGAGCCCAGAATCATACCCTGGCATGAAGCAGTATAGTCCTGGAGCTAGGACTGACCATCAGCTGATGGTTGGTCTCAGCCTTAAGGCAGTACCAGAGCCTGTTCAAGACTCTACTGTGATCCCAGGACTGGGACCACAACCAAATGATTGCAAGTCCCAGCCCCAGGGCCACACTGAGACCAGATGGAGACTCCACTGCTGTCCTGGGGCTAGGAACAACAATCAGTGGATCATGCATTCCAGCCCTGGGACTGCACAGGGGCCAGACCTAGAGCCCCATGCACTGGGGTGTCAGGAAACCTTGTGTACAGCTCAGCTGCACACAGTTTTTTAAAGGTCCTGGTGTGCCAGGGCCCCAGGATCCCAGAGAAGTTCCTTGATTCTGGGGTCCCCATGCATGAGGAATGTCAGAAAGTTGTGTTCAGCCAGGCTGTACATGTGGGTTTTTAAGGTCCCTGTGCATGGGGCTCCTGGAATCAGGGAACCTCTCCCTCATCCCAGGATCCTGATAGCCAGGAAGTGCCAAGTTGTCAGGAGCTGCAGGGCAAGGCAATTAACCTGCTGGGCAACAGGGAGCACCCCCTGGCTCCCTGCAACCCAGCCCCTTGACTCAACACCCTGAAAACAAACGGCTAGTAGTTGTACCACACAGCCTGCCAACACAAAGGGGAGCTGTCAACCAAGCCCTGCCACACAGCTGGCACCAGGTTACATGGCAGAGCTGTCCACACATTCAGTTCCAGGAGTGATAGAAATGAGCCACAAAGTTATTCCACATATTTTTTGGAATATATTTGTGTGTCTGGTTTCTTGTCTTGTTATGCTATTAATTGCCTGAATGTGTGACTAGGTTGTTACTTATGTTACAATTAACAGGTTAATTGCTTCTTAAGTGTAGTGTCTGCCAGGGCCCCAGTATATTTTCACTTCTTAAGACTAAGGACAAAAGCCTCTTGGTACTGAAATTAAAGGAGTTTTGTTAATGACACTGCGGGGCCCTAAAGGTATGAAGAGATATGCAACTAGAAAATGTTTTTAGTCAACAACAAAACAGCTGGCCCACTAAAAGAATGAGCTGGTAAATACTATGCATCCAAAATGTAGTCCAATATTTAAAAAAATAGCCATTTACTTAAATATAAGATAAAGCAGCATTTGAAACCATGACAATATTACTTTTTTGACAGCTCCGGAAATATATTTTTAAAAAGCACCCCAATGAAAATTTTGTTATTCAGGAAAATGTGCATCTGGGCTATCAAATTGAAGAGCATGCTTCAATGATACTGTCATAAAAATTAATCTTCCAAAGATCAACTGGAGTTAGTTTTCCCCTCCTGTATTTGTATATCAATTCCGTTCAGTATGAGCATGAAACAAGTGGATACAAGTTCATTCATGACCCACCATAGTTTCTGTGCCTACCCTTAAGTTCATTAAATAGCTCTGTGCATTAAAGCCTGATAACATATATCATAACCATATAGAATATTTGCCAAGATAATGTAAAAGATCTTCATTTAACCACAGTTATATTTTGTTATAATCATTCTACTAGTCCTGCATATTAATACTTTCAAAACCTTTCTGTGAGGTTTTATAGCCAATAGAGCAAAGTTGTTCTTCCTATTACAATGATGTCTGTAGATAGCTGTCCTTGGTAAGCTCTCTAATAGCACACAAAAAAAAAAAAAAAAAAAGAAAGGGCCATCTGCCTTCAATAGCCCTTCTGACAATGGTTTCAGTAAAGAATGCTGTTACCATTAGCAGCCAGCTGGCCACTTGCATCATTATATGTTACAAATGCTTTATAGCAAGACAATAAAATATAAAATGACATTTAAAAAAATAGCACACACAGAACCTCAAAATCATGAGCACAGAACAGTATTGGCCAAGTTCTTAAGCCAGCTTGTCCAGGTTCGTATTGGTTTTTGCAGTCTTAATAATCCAAACTTTGGAAATCTCACCTTCTTTTACAAAATATAATAACTTACGTCATGCACAGACAATTGTGATACAAAATCCTGCTTGATTTTATATTTTGACTTTACAAATAAAAGGACTCACCAATCATAGCTCCTTGTTTGAGTTTTTCTTCTTGTTTGTATACAAAATCATAACTCTCTCTCTGTTTTTTTTGTCACCACTTTAATTTTTTTGAAAAACAGAATAAATAGATTTTATGAACCTATGCGTAGCAGGGGAAAAATGATCCTTAAAAAGTTATGAGTTAAGAAACACTGCACATGTCATATTCCTTAATGTGCCATAGTTACTGTGGTTTAGGTCCTATGGTTAACCAAATACTAAATCAATGCACAGTAACTGGTGCTATTGCACAGTAGTGCCAGCACATGGGTTTTTAGTGATGCTTACTACACAGTAGCCTAACTACTGTGCAGTAGCATATTATTGATGATTCGGGCAATCCTCAGTGGCTACAACAGGGAGCTGCAGCCGACTCCAAGCTGGTAAGTACTAGGGGTTAGAGAGAGGGGGCTGGGGGAGAGGACCACGGAGAGACCCCTGCCAGGTCCCCTGCCTCCCACTCCCCCATAGCTGCCCCTGCCCACACCACCTCAGTACTTTAAAGAAAAGCCCCAGTGCTCACCAGGTGCTGCTGCGTGGGGGGGATGACCCCCCTCACCCCCCACTGTCTCACGCTGCATGGGGGCTCTGCCACGAGCCTCCCGACCCCCCCTCACTCCCTCAGCCCCCCACAGGTGCCCCACCCAGGCCAGCTCCAGCCCTTTAGGAGAAAAAAAAAAAAGCTAAGAAAAGCCCCGGGACTCACTGCTCCTGCAGTGGCCTCAGGGGGCTTGTGCAGCGCTCCCCATGTGGCACAGGGCGGCAGGGGGCAGGGGGCATCTCCCCCCACCGGCAGGAGCAGTGAGTCTGGGTTTTGTTTTTCTTAAAGGGACAGAGCTGGCCTGGGTGGGGCACTTGTGGGGGGGGCTGAGGGAGTGAGGGGGATTGGGGGGCTCATGGCAGATCCCCCCATGCAGTGTGGGGCAGTGGGGGGGGCAGCAAAGATTGCCCCCCCACCCGACAACACCCACTAAGTTGGGGCTTTCCCCCCTCCCCCAAAGAGCCGGGAGCTGAGGCAGGTGGGGCAGCCATTTCTGGGCTGGGAGAGCGGGTGGGGGATGGGCCTGGCCTGGCTGATTCAGCAGCAGCCAAGTCTCCAAATCAGATCCAGCCAAATCGATTCAGGACAGTGATTCGAATCACTGAATCAAATCACTTTCCCCCGAATCAGCCGAATCCGAATTGAATACTAGCTGCTTCACACCGGCCTATTTACAGGGCACTTCCCAGTGTGTTCATTTTTTACATTTGAAAAGAACAATTACTCAAGCAGTTTTATCTGTGGGATTAATGACAATAGCAGAGATGCCAGCTAGTCTTTAAGGAAAGGTAAAATGCAGAAGTTTACTTGTATACTTATATTTTGCTTTATTGTTTGCATCATGCTGTTATTGAGAGTAAACAAAGAGGGGAAAATAAAAAAAGAGATTAGGAGTGGGGGAAAATCTTCAGACAATAAGGAAAATAAGAAGGCATCAAGTGACTATTTGATGGCACAAAATCCCTTGGAAAAGCTACAGAAATGTATTTAAAGGAGCATAGGAAAATGTTCCAATGGGAGTCACAAAGATTTTAAAAATCAAAGTATTTGAGAAATTCTGTGGTATTATGACAGGATGTTTTCCATTTTTTTGCTAGTATCATAATTGATAAAGGAACGTAAAGCATTCACCAGGATGCCCTGAAGCAGCAGATTTCCAGGAGTAATATTCAGTGTGAGCTACTAAACAACATTAAATCTAAACCGTAGACTCACTGAAGTTCCCATATAAAACTTTAAGGACTTTTCAACCGAAAATTCATGAAGCATCTTCACTGGTAGGAGAGCTAGTCCTTAGGAAGGTATTCAGTCTTAGCAAACATGTTTTGGGTTTGCAATGCACATAGACATGTTGCAAACCACGAAAAAGCAGAACTGTCATGGTTCTGTGGAAGGACTGGAAGGAACTCACTGTGCTCGCCTCCGCTCATTCAGGTTGGAGCAGGTACTGATGAAAGAACATGCACCCTTCGTCAAGGGACAGGGAAAGTTTGACCTATAATAATTGTATCATAGTCCTTATAATGCTTTCTCCTTACTATTCTTTCAGTGGTAAAGAACTGTTATTTGCACTGTATTTTTGAACTAATGACAAATGGCCCTGATTGCTTGGGTGTTGTAGATATGGAATAAAATCTTTGAGGCTGGGAATGTTTCTTAACATGTGGTCTATGAAAGATTTACATGCTCTTCAGGTAGCTGAACAGGAAATGTATGGCTGAGAGTGCTTAGATATTGCTTATGAGAGAGATTTTTTTTTCAAAATCTTGTGATCATGGCATAGCTAAAGATTTTCCTGATTCCCATCCAGCATTCTAGTTATACTTAACGGACTGATACTTATAACAATCCCTTTTTGGACTTGAAATGCATCTCATTTGATACCCTGATTAACAAGAACTGTGCAACTCAGCCCACAAATTTCTACATAAAGTCCAGACCTTGAGCTGTAGCATATCTTTTAAACAAATATGAACCTTCAAGCATTGGACAATTCACCACATTTCCTAGGTAAGTTATTCTAATTGTTAATTCATCTCAGTATTAATTATCCATAACTTATTGCTAGTATGAATTTATCTAGCTTCAGCTGGCAATTAGTAGATTTCAGTAGGTGTTTTGCTTTGACATGTTTTTACCATGCCAGGACCAAGACCTTTTAGCTTTCTTTCAGATTATCTGAACTGACTGTTCTTGTTTAGTTTTACAAAGGAGGTGCCCAGACTTCTTAGTTATTCCAGTTACTCTTTAAGCACTTTGCAATCTGTAAATATCCTTTCAGAAGTAGGTATTAGTATCCCAGTACTCAATGCCATATAAAATGGCAATTATAACTCCCTTCCTTCAGTCAGTATTTCCCTATTTATTTATCCAAGGCTGCATTTGCCATTTTAGTTCTAGCATATTCACTTATTTACCTATTAGGATACCTAAGTCTCTCTCGCAGTCACTGCTGTCCAAAATAGAGTCCACATCCTGAAGTTTGGCCTTCATCCTGTTCCTTGATATATGCCTAGCCATACATAAAACTGTCATGTGGTCCATCAAGTCTGATCTCTGATAGTAACCAACCCCTTAAAAGAAAGGCCAAAAAACTAAGTTAGTTCTTTGTCCTCATCAGTACTTTTCTGGTACTTGGGACAACAATGTAACATAACCCACAAATAGCTGGAAAACATGTAGTTTACGTAGCATGAAGATTTATTAGTGGTGCTGACCAACACATCCACAGCAATTCATATGAATAAAGACACAAACTGCTCATGTTCCAAGTCCTATGTTTACTAATTAAACTCAAAATCCATGAAAACAGCAAATCTGAAAAAATACAAGCAGCCCCCAAAACAATTACAAGATATCTTTGCCCTAGAGTACACCTAAACAGTATCCATCTTTTGGAGAAACAAAATGAAAAAGCCAATTTCCTTCAAACTAAGTGCAACTGGAACAGCATTTTGACGCTAACCCCCAATTTCTGTCCTGTTTACAAAATACATTTTGTACTCTAAGACATGTGTGCTCTCTTTACATTTATATGGTTTTAGCCCATGTGACCAAACAGACTAATGGTGTGACATGATTTATTTCAGCCTTTTATAGCAGATGACATTTTTAATTTAAACCATACATGATGCTGAGAAAGATGCAGTTAGAGGAAAAGGGTTAGCGGAAAAGGGATTCACATCATTACGCGCTTAGAGTTCCAGGCTGGATGTACACTTGCTAAAACTTTTTGATGTGAAGCAACCATTGATGTATTTCCCCTCTCCCTGCTCTTCCCCCGCCACTATTCACATACTTCTCATTGCCTGCCTGGGAACACTTTTAATTAGCACAGCTATAAAGAGAAGAAATAGATCACTTCAATATTAGATGCAGGTAGGCCGTCCCATCCTGACATGTCATAAGGTACTTCCATCAGAATGGATGATAAAAATGGATCCCCAGTGTTCTTTGTTGGATGCCCAGTTGAGAACTGGTTAAGATTTCATTCTGATTGTGTTAAGCTTTCATAGGTAGTCTTTCCTCAAGATGCATGTATTTTATGCAAAGAACTGTAATGCAAACATCGCAGAATCACCACTGATGGACTTCTGGAAACCATTACAGAAAAAATGGTTCTCTTCTACCCAAAGAGAGAGACAAATATGTATCCATCTTCCTCTATCTTCCCAATGATTTTCCGAGGTCTCTTCCCACCTTACAATCTATAAATCTACATTCTTCTCACATGCAACTCTTAAACAGGATAAAAGTCTGTTTACCATGAGCAAATGGCTACTTTGGGGTTGCTATAGACACATAACACAATGTTGTTTTACAACAGTTTCAAGTAAATTACACCAGTCCTGCGTCTTGTTTACACCAGCAGGAAGGGCGATTCACCAGCATAGACCTGTCCAAGCCCTCAGGCACGTCCAAAAAAAAAAGTCAGCAGAAATGTAGCCAGCTGCCAGCTTCCTACGAAAACTGCCTTTCTGCCCTAGGAACCACACTCTTAGTCTTTGACATGAATCTTTTCATTTACAGCATACCACATCACTAGCTCCCAATTATTTCAGTCAGGGGGTAGTGGAAAACAAAGGAAGTTGCACAGTTTTGGATCTCTCACAGAGAAAGACCCAGCTAGCAGCCCTCTGTCTTCTTTTAATGAAAGAAATTCATCTCAGACACCTATGCTGATAGCAATGTTGGCAGTATGTCATGGGGAGAGATGGCCCCTCAGGTAGATAGATAAGTGCAGTATATAAATTAATAGGTTTAAATGTATTGTTTTGATTTAGAAGCTCACTTTTCTTCTAAGGGTGCAATTAACCCTTCTAAGGGTGCATTGTGAAGCAGGGCAAAAGCAAGCAATGGAATTATGACAGCTTACTCGAACCCATATAAATCAAGGAGGATTCTTCCTGTCTGTCTTACTTATAGATGAAACTGTGGGAAATCAAAATGTTGTTCTAGTCTAGTAATTTGAGCGAATCCTCACTGTGTACTTATTGTGATATTTAATGATGTGTGCATGTGCATGTACAGCTAGCTAGCTAGGAGCTGTTAGTCAGAGAAAGACAAAAGGTTCTGCAGATGGTGTGTCATTCACATGCCACAAATTAAAGCGTGTAGTTCTTTTTATTCATCTAAGCCTGTGTCAGCTGAACCTGGTGATCACTACAATTTCCTTCCCACTTATAAGGAACCATTAGGGGTAAGAAGAGAATGTCCATAGTAATCTGCGCTCCACTTACTCAGTTTGGCATAATAGCCCCAGGGTGACGTTTGAAGCCAGGACTATGCTGAATACTGTCAGAGACAAAACAGGAGATGAAAGTTTACTCCAGTATAGCAATTCTTTTCCTATATGTTAGAGAAGCCCTAAGTCTGCTGTCTTGGATAAAGAGTAGAGTTACCCAATATTCACTTCATGGTTAGGATCACAAAAGGGTAGATAGAACCATTTTGAGATCCATCTTTCTTGAATGATTGAGGAGCTGGAGCTATACATTCAGTCATTCAGGATTTATATTAGGACTAAACTTACTAGAAAAAAATATCTTCACATAAATCAGATTACCCTTTAGTTCGGTAGGTTCATCTTAAAATTAAAGGCCTAATTTAGCAGTCCTTGAGCACAGCCAACAATAAGTTAGTAGACAAGCATGGCAAATGGGCCCAGTGAACAATTTCCTCAGTGAAAGAAACAAACTTTTAAGGAGTCCTGAAAGGATCAGCACAAGTCTGGGACCTTTCCTAACTGTGCTTCTTTTTAGTGGAAGCTTCCTACTACATGTCCACTATCACCAGAAAGAGCATTTCAGCTGAATATTTGCAGTTTAATTTCATTTGCTCTGTTGATGAATATAAATTTATAATAGTAATAGGAACAGATATTTCCCAAACTAGTTTCTTTGGAGGGGCAACACTCTACCACCCCTCTCTATCCCTACATGACTGTTTAGCCTGATCCAGTATTGTTTTAATACAGCTCTCATATTCTAACATAAAAGAACAAGCAGATACAGTAGGAAAAGTCCAAGTTTTCAGACAGGCTTCCCCAGCAGCTTACATTTGAGAAACTCTGTCTGACATATCTTATAAAAACAAAACCCAAGCCCTTTTGTTGTGGTCTGATATATGTAGAAACTTCATCAGAAAAAACATGAATGCACTCACTTATACTATTGTCTCTGCTGAACACTTTGAATCATACCCTTCCCAGTTGACTTCTTTATTATTGCTCTCCTCTTTCTCCAGTTTCCTACCTTTCCCTTAATCTTCTCTTCTGGCCCAACTTACAACAGAAAAACAAAACAACACTTAATGTTACCTTTTCTTCATTGACTCCTTCCTGCCCATCAGCCTGCAGATTCACTAACTAGCTCCAGTCAGAGGGAAGGAAAAAAACATCAGCCTGAATTGCCTGCAGATGACTCCATAGTATCCTTACCACCTGGGAGAAAATGCTACTGCATTTGGAGAACCATACTGAATCTAAGAGGCTTGTAGGGCTGTAGGAATACCTGGACAGAGAATAAGTATTAGGAGGTAGATTCAAGCCTTTAACCCAGTTTTTGTTTTTATCAGCCAGTGTTGAGGGAAACAAGGCAAATTTCCAGTGAAAAAGTCCTTGCTTCCCTTATCTATGTTCATGAAGGATCTAGAACTCCTAGGATTTCCCAGTGCTGTCTGCTTCCTAGAAAACATATCAGATGAGCTACTGAGGAACAAAGAAACATTAGTTAGGAAGCACTTGAATCTTGACTTCAGGGGTCCCAACTTCCTAGCACCTCTGTCTCTGAACTGCTATGGAGCTTCTGCTCTCAGGATTTCCAGGCTCTTAGGCAACCCACCAGGAGAACTGCCAAAAAGCGAGGAGCCTAGAAGTCCTGGGAACCCCAGCTCTTGGCTCCTGAACCAGGGTCTCCAGGGTCCTAGCTGTAAGGCACCCTAACAGGCAGGGAGATGAAAGAAATATTTCTTAAAACTTCAACTTTTTCTATGTAGAATACATTTCCTCCCAGGGAAAAGAAGGAAAGAGAAGAGGAGATGGGGAGAAAATACCGTGTGAGGTTTAACTTCACATGTAACAAAACAAATAGAAACCAAGCAGTTTTGGTTTTGAATCAAATGAAAAAAAGAATGGGAATTGTGAAATTACGCAGGAGATGGAAATCCCAGTTCCTGTCCCACTCAAGCTATGACCTTAAAGCTTGATGATGACATTTTAGTATTTGCTTGAATTTAAGTGCTATTCATTTGGTCAGAGAGAATGGTCTGAGGCTATGTAGGTGAGGAATTCTTCAACAAAGGAAATGCAGAAGAAAGTACCATACTGAGGAGACAGAGGAGAAACACAAAAAAGAGAATGTAGAGGAAGAAAAACAAAGGGCAATAAAAGAATCCCAGTCTTCAAGTGGGGGAACATATTTTTGTGGCCTAATAAAAATTTTTCAATTTTCTTATAAAATTGTCCTTTAAAAATCAGTTCAAGAGAATTTGTTATTGTTTGTTTGCCTCCCAAGATACTACTGGTTAACATTTTACAATTTAAAATAAATAACAAATTTCAAAATTCTGGAAAGTAAATATAAAGTTGCCCATGATTTTTTTCCCATTTAACCATCTCAAATTATTTTCCTGGATGGATGCATAACTAACTAAATAAATAAAAGTATAAAAAACATTTTTTCTTTTGTTGCTAAAATCTAGTTACAACAAGAAGGCCACATTTTTGATCCTTGTGCAAGCCACCTATTGATAGATTGCAGAGCTGGTCTTACGGATGGGCAATGTGAGTGACTGTTCAGGGTGCCATGGTCAGGCGGGTACCACCCTGCCCACGCCAGCCAATCCCCACCCCACTACCTCCAGCTGCTGCTCAGAAGGAGCTTGGCATGGGCTGGTGGCCAGGAAGGGACCAACTGTGAAGCCAGAAGCCCCTGCTCCAGCAAGGTCCCTGTAGTGATGCCATGGGTGGGGCCATCAGTGCAACTTATTTGGCCCCTGCCCACAGGAAGCCCTAACTCAGAGGGTGGGAACAGGCCATGCTGATCAGTGCAGCACCTGCCTAGGCCCAGGACCCCTTCCTGCCCAGCTCTGGCCCCTACTCACTGCGGGGAAATAGGCACAGGGCTACAGGGCTGCTGCTGCTGGTGGAGGTGCTCGTGCCAATGCTGGTGGACATGGCAGGAAAGGAACAGAGTGGGGGCTGGTGCTGGGAGCCCCTGCCTTGCTCATCTTGGGCTGCCCATGCCATCAGCAGCCATAGCAGTGGGGGGGCACTGGCACTGTCCACACTAGGCCCCGTGGCCTCACCCCCCATGTTAGTTCCCCTTCAGCCATGTCTCCCTACAGCTCAGGCTCCAGGCAGCCCATCCCCATCTCTGGGTCATGGGGGCAGAAAGCAGCAGGGGGAGAGCAGTACTCTCTCTGCTCGGTGGGGCCATGAGAAGTGGCAGAGGAGGAAACAGGACTTGATAGCTCAGGTCAGAGTGACCCCTAGAGAAGGTTGGGGCAGGAGGTATGGGGACACCAAAATACAAGTTCTTCCAGGGTGCCATTTTCCTTAAGGTTGGCTCTGGTGGACTGGATGTATTATTGTTACATTTATATCTAACCCAAGGGATGATCATTAAAATGACAATCTTGTCATTTCCCTGCAACAAACTCTCTACTTTCACACAGATAAAAGCAGGTGAAAAGAGATTTTTCCTAATACAACAAAACAAAGAAGCAATGCTAAATAACAACATTTGAGCCTTGTAAGCTGCACATGTTAAGAGGAATCCATGTTTTCAAAATATTTCCCTGTCTAGTCTCTGAGCCAAATTCTTAGCTGATTTATACCCTGTGCTAACCCACTGGCATGAAACAATTCAGTGTTTGATCAACATATCCTTCCCCTCTGAATTGCTCCAGGTTTACACTTTTATGATGTTACTGTAATCCTAGTTTTCCAGCTGTCTACAGAATTCCAGACAGAAAAGAAGCAGATTTAAAACAAACAGACAAACAAACAAAAATATCTTTCAGGCCTTCTTTAGATATCACAAAGCTGAAACAAAAGGCATGACTCCGTTATTAATTTTGCCAGTCATAAATGTCTATACAATCTTCTTTTTACTTTATATTCTTAACTCTTTAAATTGTAGTATTGTGTATACAGCCGAGAAGGTAACAGCAGGCAGTACTAAATAGTACATTTCAGGGTACAAACACCTCATTTATGAATTAGAAGTCTAAAAACAGGCCAGATCCTAAAAGGATGTAGCTCCATTGACTTTGGTGTATCTGCAGGCACAAACATCAGCTGAGAATCTGGCCCAGTGCTAATTTTTTTTCTTAAAGCATTTTGCAGGGAAACGTTCTGTTTTTCCTTGAAGAATGTGACTCTGTTCTCTTTTTTTGGCTGAATGTTGCACACATGTTTTCTCACTTAAACTTTGCCTCAATTGGCTTTGGTTTTTTTATGTAGCCTTTGCAGCCATTTCTGATGGAAAAAATGCAGCTGTTAGCAAGATTTCCTATAATGTCCAGGAACTACTTTTCCAGGCAATTCTCTCAAAGACTCTGATGTATCTAAAGATGACATTATGCTATGCCAAAGGATTTTCAGTGCAACTGGGTGAAGAGAGAAAGAGAAATTAGCCAGTTGTATGGCTAGCATGAGAGGAAAATTGACTTCTAGTAGTTCATATGTATGTGTTTGCTTTAAATTTGTGTCTGAGATTCTGTCACCAGTAAGATTACTTTGCATTAGAGCAGTGATTTTAGGGTCTGTGAACTGAAGTGAATTAATCATAGATAAAAGTGCACATTAATGAAAACCAACAGAAAACTGTAAATATCACCACTGTGGAACATTGTTTTCATATGCAGTCTCTGAGTATCATGTTTTGTATAGACACAACATAGTTAAGACTATGCTGCCCACAGTATACGACTTTGCTCATGCAGAACAACCCATCCTGGCATGTCAGACAGAGCCAGATTCTTAACTAGAATATATTGGCACAGCTCCATGAAAGTCAGAGAAGTTGTGCAGAATTATATCAGCTGAGGATCTGGCCCACAGAATGGTGCAGCCTCAAACAAGGCTTAACATGGTTCCTTTAGTTTGCTTTCCTTGTCCTGCTCTTTTCTCTGGGCTCTTCATACTGAGTGATGAAACTGTATGGGGGCTTTTCATGCTTCAGAATCTGCCTCTCAGTAATCCAGAGCGATAATGTCACAATGCAGAATCTATGGAGAATAAAAATCAATATTAAAAAAAACACCTTGAGAAAGGCAGTGTGATCCAGTTAAGGTATGGGACTGGGTTCTGTTCTCAATTCTGAGCTGAATGCCTGTGTCACCCTGAGGAACTTTACAGCTCTGATTCAGTCCTGTCTCTATTTTGTATAATAAATTATAGCTGTCACAAATGAATGTAAATAGATGCTAAGAAGCTACTCAACCACAATGGGGTCACCCTGGACTAATGTAAATGTGCAAAATGCAGAGTGGAGGAGAATCTGATTTTCCCCATCAGTAACATCTACCTAAGGTACACTGCCCCTGTCATCAGATCACCTGGGCTCCTAAATGCATTTATCTTCCCAACAACACTCTGAGGAGGGAGTATAGTATCCTCGTTTGACAACAAGGAAATGAGGCACAGAGAAACTAAGCCACTTGCCCGAAGTCAGACAAGGTCCCTCTAGCAGAGCAAGACAAACCAGGGTCCAACATTTCCCAGATTAGTTCTCTACCCAGTGGACTGTCTCCTTTCTTTACTATGCCTGTATTAGGAATGGTGTGATATTTTGTGATAATTCACTAGTGAGGTAGATAGGAGCCAGACAATGCATGCTGTAATACGATGACTATATGCTCATCCATCACTACATATATTCTTTCCAAGTGACAAAAATTGCATAGTTCTTGAAGTACAGCACACAGCAAGTAAAACTTTTAAGTCATTATAAAACTTATCAAAATTATATATTTAAATTGCCAGTGCCTATTTATACTTTGGGGAAATAGTCTGCTAATTTTCTTCATGATTAAAAAGATGACAGCTTTACAGATGTGTAAGGATAAATTAGAAGGTTAGTGGGTTGTGTTAAAAATATACAAATACATCAAAAAATCAATATGCTCCACATATTAAATGATTCAGACTTGAAATATCCAGTTTATGAATGTGTATCTCAAACATATGTTTAATATATTTTAGCATGTTTTAAGTAAAGAAAAAGCACAGTACAGTACTCTATTACCATATTAAATATAAAGTAGAAATGTTTTTGAAGATATCCCTGTGATAAAAGAGAAGTTTTTACAATGACCCCTGACAGACATTCAACTGACAGGATCTGATGCATGTAGTGTGTGCATGGCAGGAGGCACAACTGTGGGCTTGGGGATTAGATCCTCACCACACCATATTGCTGGTACAGGGGGAGCCTGGAATCATGATTCCAAGCTACCCCTGCACTGGCAATTATGGGTATCTATACATATGCTCCTGGCTAGAGGTGGGGAGCTTTAATTAGAGCGACTCTGAGAGCATTCGACAAGCCTTAGTTAAAGTGCCCCCGCTGCCATTTTGAAATGCGGGGATGCTGAATACATGTGATGCGGAGGCTGCTGGAACATACTAATTAGCATGCTCCACCAGACTCCTAGCAGACTCTATTAATAAAGTCTGCTCCAACACGTGATAATTAGCACATGTCAGAGCAGAGCTCCGTCAAGTGTACAGATGCCCTCTGAAGCCAGTTAGCTGATCCCTGCTCCCAGCCTCAGGAACAGATCAGTGTCAAGGGCTCTTGTGCACCCCCAAGGCTGGGGGCACAGATCAGCTGACTGCAGTTCCCAGCCTCAGGGGTGCTGTAGAGCCTTTGACTCTGATATACCCCAAGCCTGGGAGCCCCAATCAGCTGCTTCTCCTAATAACATCAAAGCCAACATCAAAGCTATGCATCAGAGCCTTTAGCTGTACTATGCCTCAACAGCTAAGGGCAGCAGTTGATTAGGGCTCCCAGGCCCTGGGACGCAGTTGGAGTTAAGGGTTCTGATCCCCCCCCCCGAGTGTCGTTCAATCTGCTGTGCCTCGGAGGCTGGTTATCTTGATCAACTGCTGTTCCCAGCCATCAGGTGCAGTAGATTCAAGGTCTTTGATATCCCGCTGTAGCTGCCAACAGCAGCTGATCCAGGCTCCTACCCTCCCAGGCACATTGAAGCCCTAGATTTTCATGCACTCCAGAGACTGGGAGCCTCAATCTGCCTGACCACATGTGTAATTTAAAGCATGATGGGAACCAGCCATAAAGTTATCACACGTTTTCTGTGTAATAAGTTTGTGGCTTATTCCTTTTTTAACACACCAGTAATTGCATTTGTTTGTAGCCATGTTAGTACTGGTTAATCATGGTATACATGTAATGTCTGCCAGGAGCCGATGAAAAATAAACCAACTAAACAGATGAAATCCCAGGGAAGACAAGGCACAAGTGGCTTTTACCTCAGTATAACCAATTAACACACACTATATTGCCCCACCATAAGGTTTACCTTTATTAGTTACATTGATAAATATGAAAAACAACTACATGTGTCTTATGTTGATTAGGATTTTACACTGTGATAATAACTAACTTGAGTTAGGGTCTTGTTACACTTTGCACTTTGAGCTACTCAAAAGTTGATTGGTGTTAGTGCCGGCTCAAGTTTGAAGGAGTCACACCTTAAGGCTAAAAACCTTCTCTGACTGTCCGCCTTCTGCACAGCTGTCACCTGCCACCAGAGGACTGGTGAGCAGGGGCCTGACTAAGAGCTGCAGCCGCGAGTTGCCACAACAGGGCTGGTGAACCTGGACAGGCTTCTATCTCTGCTTTAGGTGGGGGTATATGAGACAGGGGCAGGAGGGAGATGGGAACATGAAACTGGGAGACAGAAAGTTAGTGGAATGAGCTTGGGTAATAAAATGGGAAGGGAAAGGAAAGGAAAGTAGGGTGGGGGAAGGGTAGCAAAATGAAGGAAGTCAACCACTGAAAGGAAGAATGAAAAGGAGTAAAGAAAAAAATTAAAAGAAATAAAGAAGTAATTTAAAGGTCTTGTGTTTTAATAAACTGGAATTTGGAACTGGGTTGTGAGAGCACTGGTAATGCTTCCTGAAATGGCTGGGTGGTGGGAATGGTGAGAGAAGACTATTTTGGGGGAGCTACTGCCCTTGCCCAGGTAAAGAAGCCCCAGCTCCTGGGGACCCTATCCAGCACCCTACTTTGTTCCCTCCTACCCTTCTTAGGCCCCACTCCTGGACCTGTCTGTGCCCTACAACCTGACTAGCTGGCATGTGCTCTGCAAACTGTTTGCATGGGGTTGCACTCCTGGGGGTGGGAAGATCACAGCCCAGGGGGAATTGGCTCAGTGCCAGAACTGCATGCTGGGTAGTAGAGTTCAGGAGGGGGAATCTTTGTCCAGACAGAATGGGAGGATGGGAGAGGGGATGCTGCATTATTTCTTTTGCTGAAAGACTGCAACTTGGGTGGCTCACTCTGTGGAGTGCCATGTATTAATGGAGCACAAGCTGGGTAACACAGATCAGAGATAAACCGGCCCTGGAGTGCCATAATGTTAAGATGTTTAATGTGCTTAAAACTAGTTTCAGGTGTTAATGTGTGGAGAATCCAGGGGTTAAGAGCTCCAAGAGCTACCTAAAATGTATTTGCAACAAGGCCCTTACTTGTCATGATGAAAACACACATTCAGTTTTGCATTGAGGGCATAGGATATATGACTGCTGTTTGTGAGCTTTCACAAGGTCATCACTAGAGATGTGTTGTTTTTTCCCTCTAGTTAATTAACTATCAGCTAAATCAAGGTAATAATTGTATTTCTGAAGGCAATTCTTAACACTGACCAGATATTTGTATCTTTGCCTGGATTTCTTAAAAAAAAATGTTCTTCCTTGTAAGCCTATAGTTAGAAATGAACCTGTTCTAATCTCCAACCCATGTTCTAAATAGCAAGCATTAAAACAGAGGGAATATTTACATTGTCCCATGAAAATAAAAGCACCTTGATGCCAAAAGAAATTGTTTGGAAAGTTCTGTTTTACTTAGCATACACTCTATAATGGGTCATTAACAAAATGGTTATTTATGGCAAGGTCAAGATGAGGCAGATAGTCAGATTGAGAAAAGCACTAATGTGGCAAAAAGCCATGTTTGCAAATATGCATTCTTCCTGGTATTGCAAATGTAAAGATACAATTGCCAGGACTCCCAGTTTTGGTAGCTTAGAACTCTGATGTCTGTGTGGCTTTCATTCATTTGTGAACAATAGACATACTCTAATTTTCACAAATAGATGTAGACATTATAGGGTTTATCATCATATTATTCTAGTTTTGGAAGAATTCTAGTCATATTAAACAGGAATAAGGCACTATTCAATCAGTTCTATGAAAACAAAGATATTTCACCCCTCCCAAGCTCCAATGAAAGGATAACTTTTTGGATCTCTTCTGTTTTATCCACTAAACAGATCAAACAGAATAGATTGAGAGCTCCCCCTTTCCATCCCCCGCCCCCCCAAGGGATGCAGGTATCAAGGTGATCAAACTGCATTGTGTGTGCCTTCTGAATTCCTGAATTTTGTGGCATGTGGAATTGGACCAAATTGGATACCTCTTTGAAACTTAGATGCCTAATCTCAGTTAGGTGCCTTCAAGACCAGACTGGAGCTGGCCTTCATCTGAGTCTAAAGTAAAGCTGAGTTGTAATTTAAGTCTATATATTGTTGCTAAGTAATTTAAAAGAAACTGGGTTAGTGAAGTCACAGAGTAACTAAGTTTGGCTTGCAGTTCAGTCCAGTGTGTTCCCATCCTCATCTTATGCTGTGCAGCTGATGCCCTCAGGAGCTCTCCCTTCCCTACAGCAAGTGCTTTATTCTGGAGTTAACCTCTTTCCCTCTCACCCTCCCCGCACGCCCCTGCTGACATTAGCAGCCACATCCTTTCTTCTCTTCCCTACTGGAGGGGAGCAGTGGTCTGTGGCAGCAGCCATGGGGCAAGCGCGAAGCCTGACACTACCCATTATAAGGCATATGGGAAATTCACTGCTTTCTTGGAAACAATGAGGTGCAGTCAGAAACAGGATTCTGTTTCTGGGTGGGAAGGATTATTCCTCTGAGCGAATCTGGAAATCCTTGTGCGGAAAAAAAAATCCCTTTCCTGTTTCATAAAAGAAAGTAAACTTGAGAAATAAAAGAGGGAAAAATAAAATGGAAGCATTGAACTTTCCCAAACATTTTACTGAAATGTTGAAAGACAATTACTTTAGAAAGCAAAACACAGAAAATTTGGAACCAATTGATAGTTCTGTCATTTCTAAAAATTAGACTTGCCCTTTTCAAGTTCATTTGCATTCAAGCTGCCATTTTGAATATTTGCAGAAGTACCCGTTATTCAATAATTTACTTTTAAAAAATTATTTGCTGATTCTTTCTACCCTACCATACAGAGCTGTCACAAACTTCACCTTTCTTTCAAGTAGATCATGAAGATGTCCACCACGAAACTAGACCTACAAGACTACATCAATAACAATGGTAAGCTTAAGAGGTAATGTTTTTATCTACGTGGCCCCAGAAAGCAGTCACAGTTTAGACCCCTTTGTTCCATGGTGACCAAAGGGGACTGTTTTAGGTCAGTGGTGCCCACTTTTTTGTCCCTGTGGGATGGATGAACAGTGCCAGGTTTGTCTGTGGGCCAGATATAGTCCATAACCCTGAGCCCTCCATGCGGGGTCCAATCCCTCTGTGCACTATTGGCCAGCAAGGGCCCAATCCCTCTGCATGGGGCTAGGAAATTTGGTGGCGGGGGAGCAATGGCAGTGTTAATTGTCAGTGCTCCCCTGCTGCCACATTTGCAGACCCATGGGGAGCCCTGAGGGCAGGATGATATGGCTCCACAACCCAGATCTGGGCTGTGAGCTGGGGGTTGAGCACCCCTGCTTTAGGTCATATTCAGATACAGTTTACTTCCCATTCTGCAGTAACTCAGCTGTGCTGACCAGTGCCATAGGGCCATCCACTCCATACCACCACACACCATTTTGTGGAGGGCATAGCAGAGGGTGACTTGTCTTTCTAGTCAATCTACTGTTGATATGGTAAAATACCCCCTCCTTATTGGGCAACACAGCTAAGGTCATAATTAAACCCACAGGGATTTGCAGACACATATGCTCTTTAGAGGTCTTGGGTTGTTGGGTTTTTTTAAGTGTTTGTCGTACAAAGTTTGCTACTCTTCTGTCCACTGGTCTCCTTCTCTGTAATGAATCAATGAGGAGAATCTTAGGGATCCTTTATTCTTGTCATTCTCCTTCCCTGTAGTGCATGGTGTGAATTGGAGTTTTCAGTTTATGTTCTCAATTTAAACTGAGGCGTGAGTTAACTACCCTTCCACACCTGAAATTTGCTCTCTTCCATTGGATTGATTTTGTATCTTTAATAATTGTCAGAGTTAAAGTACTAAGCAACTAGTTTCAGATTTTACTCTTTTATATTGTTATGATCAACTTCATTTCCAGGGGGGGAGGGAGACGGTTGTTTTGTTGTTGTTTTTTTAATAAATTGTGTTTGCTAAACAAGTTTATTTCAAAAGGGAAAAAAAACCCTCCAGTTCCAATGTTAGGATAGTTCACCTACTCTATCAAGTTTGATGGAAATGAATTAATGCATGGGTAGGGCCCACAAAAAGGAGCCAGATCCTGAAGACTATTTTTATTGTGGTCTATTATGGTATTTCTTATGCCCCCTAAAATGCTGCTTTTAAGCTCACTCTTCCACAAACTAAGCATTGAAATAGCATGTCCTCATTAATGAGCATACTTCCCGTTTGTGCACAGTATGATAGTACACTGAAAGTACCTTCCTGCTCTTTGGTGACAACTGGAATCACCTCAAAAATAACCAGAAAGAATTTAGATAGTTCATTTTTTTAGTTCAAAGACATCCCTAGAACTTCGAGATCCATCCATTCATTCCCACCTACAGGCCGAAGAGGACTGCACAATTCTTCCCTTTCTCAATGGGGCTGAGTCATTTTATTTACCCCTTCCATCCTACAAGCCCTCTACTCCATCTCTTTATCCCTATAGGATTATTTCTGACTATATATGCATTTATAAGGGTTGTATCCAGTTTAAAACCTTAAGATCACCTGCAACATGCATCCTTTGCATAGTCCAGCATACAGGGGAGGATGGTGGGGGTTCTATAATCTCAGTAATGCTTTTGTTTATGGAGCTGAAGCTGAAACCTTGCATAAATCACACAGCAGTCACAACCATATGTGGCATCGTTACACAGGCTTGCTGCCATGACATTATACGCTTGCAATCGCCTGATGCTGAACACACTGGCTTCAGTAAACATGCTGCTTTCAATCAGATTGCTAAAGCTAAACTAGAAAATTCACTTTCCAGTTATTGCTTCAGTTCAGGCAACTTTGGATAGGAGCTATAAGCAGAGGTGGGGGAACAAAAAAACCCAAAGTCAGCACACAGGAGAGGAAAGAGAATTGGCATCCTGGAAAGACGAACAGATAATACCGGCCAATGAGGGATCACTCTGCCTGGCAGCACTGTCTCTCTTGACTCCAGTGGGCACTCCATCATTGGGCTTTGCTTCAAGCACTACTGCCATCGCATCCATCGAGAAATGTGTCCATGAGCTACAGTATAGCATTTAATTAATTGCACATAGCTCAGAAGGTCAAAAAGAGAGTCGATATTAGCTTAATTTCAAATGTTCTGCTTCTGCCTAAAGGATGGGAGTAATATATTCAGCAGAGAATCATTAGCTAAAATATTCTAGCAAGCTGGAAAAAAATGAATAAATACTGCATTTTAAAACTTGAAATAACATGTGTAATTGCATATTCACTTTGTATTCACCCTGTACTTAGATATGGGAGGCAGTGGTAGAAGGGAGTTAATCAAAGGACATTACAGTCTGCTGTACTTCAATAAAATATCTTTCGTGAGGATCTAGCTATACTCGTATGCAGAAACACCTATCATCAAATGAGAGTTTGTATGAGAATATTAGAAAAAAATAATTCTGAGTAGTGTGATGGAAAATTGTTTCTGCGTGGCCAAAGCACCTGCAGAAGAGCTGATCATCACCCAAGCACTACTGGGAGAATTATGAGCCTTTTAAATACAGCTTTGCTCCAGGCCGTTAATTAACACATAATTCTGGCTAAAAGTAGAACTGAAAGCTAATTAAACTTTACATTTAAATTGAGTTTACATTGAAAGTGCTGAGCAATAGCAAGAGCTATTCAATGTCTTGCCCTTACAGAAAACTTATGCAGTCAGTACATGTGTAAAATGAACAATCTGGATCTGTTTCCTTTATGAAATAGCTCATGCATTCCTAGGACTGGCAGCTGGTGGTCCAGCCTCATTTAGGCTTAGGCTCCATCTTGATCCATAAGTGTAACTATACTCTTTAAGCTGGATAGTGACCAATTCATATCACCTCTCGAAGTGGTCCACCATCCAAAGAGGGTGGACTTGTATCCAGGAAGCCGACTTTTTTTCATAACACATCCATGTGGGACTGAATTTGTCATCCATCTGTATTGCACTGCCTGACCATATTTCTCGTTCTAACATTCCACTGTGGGACAATGTGAGTCCCTGCTCTTATTAGGATTAACCCTATCCTGATTGAAAGTATGAAAATGTCCTCATCCATAAACTGGTCTCCTTCCCTATGTCAATGCTGGTACCATAGAGAGAGAAGACCCAAAGCAAGATTTACCATATCTAGGAGTGGAGGCAGAGCTGTGCCAGCCTTACCAGGGAGGATTGCAGGTTGAATGATAGGATGTGTGCTTCAGATCTGGGTACCAGGAGAATTTAGATACTGGAATGGGTGCTTGGGATAGTATAAGTGTGGAGGAAAAAGAGCATATCAATGTGCATGTCTCTGCACCTGCCAACGTGTGTGACTGTGGTGACGCAAATGGGTCTGTGGTATGTTGGAGGGGTGAAAGAAGTGTGTGGGCAGGAGACCAGTTTTCCATCTCTCTCCAACAGAAACTGGATACATTATAGTAATTAGAAAACAGACAAGACTTACTTGTACTGCATATAAAGGGAACAGCCTCACTGCTGTTCATCAGTTACCACTAGGTTCTACAGAATACTTCTGGGCTCTGTAGTTCATAGATTAACTACATACTGTCTAAGCTGCCTAATAGAACTTCACAGAGCATCTCTAAAACCTGTTCCAAATTAAGCAGCCAGGGAAGAGACTGCTGACTAAACCACACGTAAAAGAGAATCAAATATCAGCATTTTCTCTCCCCATTTCACAGAGCACAAAACAAGAAAGGGCTGAGGGATGAATCTGTTAGAAAACAAGCCATCTTCATGGTACTCTTTACAGATCTCTCTTTCAGACCTGATTTAAATCTGTGGTACAACAGAAGAGGCCCTTATGATATCTTGCAATAGCTGTTTTGGTGACATCAATAGATAAGTAGGGACCTCCAGGAGACATTTAATTTAACCCCCTGCCTGCAACAGGATCATCCCTATCCAAGCCATATTATACAAATCCATAATCTGGCCTCTTACTACAATTACCATCAAACTTGACATAGGACAAGACATAATATCTTAACCTGCTATAGGTAAAGCAAGGGGACAGTGGCAGTCAATATTATGCTTACGTAAGTAGTTGTTAATATACTCTTAAGTGATCCCAGGAAGAGGGCCATGTCATTTGCTACAGAGGAAGGCAAAAACCTCCACAGTCCATACCAATCTGACTATGGGGTAAGACCCATGGTCTGCCCCTTTCTCACCCTACCTATGGTATAGGGCAAGACCTTCTAGCCAGGAACCTCCAGATTTAAGTCCCACCAGAAGTACTGGCACACTTCAGCTGAAATCCCTAGCCTTGCCTGCAGCCAACACACTCTGAGGAAGGCTTGAATAAAAACAAAACTCTCATAGTTTTGGTTACATATTTTTAAAGGATAGATAGAAAATGGAAATTGCAAAAAGTATGAAAAGATACATGGGTTATGTGGGCCAAGCTGCACAAAGATTGGCCCACATAAATTTATGAAATAAAAACCCTTTAAATACCTGGAGTATATTTATCATTAAAATATATATATATATTCAAACCAATTCTTAAAGTTCTCATTGTAATATGAGGCAGTAATGCAGAAAGTTTTTCAAGCAGGATGATTTTACCGTAAAATGGGGGCATCTATACAAGATGCTTTACTGTGTCTTAGACTAAACTAATGCACAGTAAAGCATTGTCTACCTGTGCACAGCAATTACTACACAGTAGATTAATCTAATGCTCCATTTTCTACTTCTTATAAATACAGGTACTAGAAATCAGTGCATTAAATAAATGTGCTGGAGTACATGTGTAGATGCTGACAGGGAGCAAATTGCTTCTGGTCAGCCTAGTCAGCATAAGGCCACGGGGGGTGGGGAGAGCTGTCCTGGTTTGACAGGATGCTGCCTCCCAGCTACATGGAGATCAAGATGGTCCTGATTTCCATGTGGCTGGGAGGCAGCTGCCTGGCAGCTATGACAACTCTCCCCAACCCTGTGGAGGTCAAAACCAGTCCCTGTATCACCAGCCTGCCTGGGGCTGGCAGCTGGGAGAGCCCACAGCTCCCCCTGGATACTCCATGGGGGTGGAGCTGGGCAGGAGCAGCCCTGGACTGAACTGCTCCCATCAGGAGCAAATTTGCTCCCAGTGGGCTTACATTCAAATGCATGTGGGACCCCAGTTTAATGTGCCTGATTTTCTGTGCAGAAAATTCAGGTGGATTGATTGCACATGTAGACACACCCACAGAGAAGCATCTCCTAGAACAAGCTTTTCATTTATAGTATTGCACTTCCTGAATACAAATCTGAATTCCCTGCCAAGGGAAAGCATTTTCATTATACTAATAACACAACTTTAGCAACTGTCATTATATTAATTGGGTTTGGATCTATTTATTTCTCTATTGGATTACTGACCCACTTGTACCACTATACACATCAATAATAAATAGTCTCATTACATTATTGAAATTACCTCCCTCATCCCCTTCCACTGCCAGTTTTATACCATCTTAGCAAAACATCTAGAACAAATACACAAGGAGGCAATTTACCTTTTAAATCACTATCACATCCCAAAAATTTGATCTGGGCAGAGAAGCATGATTCCACTTCATGAAAACTGCAAAATTTGTTTTCATTTCACATTGGAACTAAAAAAAAAATCTTTTAAATGCTTTCCAAAAACAGACTCATGTTGAAAATGCTCATTTCTGATAAAAATACATGGCAGGTCTTCTGTTTGGGCTCTGTTTTCCCATGTGTAGACCCAACCTAGTATGATGGGTCTGTTATTCCGACTGACGTTCCCAAAAAAACAACTTTCCGTCTCTTTTTTCCTCCCATCATCTTTTCCTAGGCCTTGTCAAGCACACCACAACACTACATATACTTTTCAGACACAGAGAAGGTGATGCTTCACAGAGCCTGCAGCTCTCAAAGCCCTGACTATCAGATTAAATCTTCTACTTAGCACAAAAAGCCAAGGACTCTTACAATAGGGTGAAGTAAAAGTTTCAGAATGGCAAACATGTTGTTTTTTATCTTGTACCATGCATGCCAGCATCATGCATATGCTTATCAGGGCAGTGTTGTATCAGTAACAGTGGGGTAAGTGCTGAAATACTTCTAAAACATATTATTGCCTTGTAGGTAAAGAAACAACAGGAAAGGCTTACAAGCCACTGAGACACCGATTTGGAGATCCAGGTGGCTTAGGCCTGGAGACTGTGAACAATTCTCTTGAAAAGAAGGAGGGACTTAAGTTTACAGTGAGAAATAGTAGGGCTGATGCTAACAGGATAAGAAGTATCAAGTAGTTTCTGGATTGGATACATTATTTCAGATGTTACCTCATTTCTTATTAGATCCACTCAGGTATTATTTTTCTTCTCCTTCGTGAACATTTAATAGATCCACTGGGAGAGTGCTATTACCTACAAGCAGTTTAAATCTATCTAACATTTGATGTTTCTGATTTTTTCTGGGTTTTTTCTCAAAATGAAAGCACCTTGATCTGTTTACTTTCATGGACTGTGAAATAAGGTGGCAAATAGTCCAACTTGCACAAAAACACGAGGTCCTAAATTTAGTGTACCATAGAATACACAGTCTCTCAGAAAAGTGCAGAATTTTTCTGAGATAAGACTTAATTAGCATACAAACTTGCCTAATGTTCAAATGATTCAGTTTTCCTGTACAATGCTTTTCTTTTCCCCTTGTCAGCCACACACGTTCATATTCAAGGGGTTGTTAAAAATTAGTGGAAAGACTTCTATTGACTTCAATGGGATTGGAACATATCCTAAATCATTTACCAATTCCACTTATCTACCAGATGTCTGCATAGAAAACCTCCCACCAATAGGTGGAGTTTGTGTTCTGGAAACATGGACACGTTTGGAAAGCATCCTTATGCACCAAACACCACCCTTTTTTAATCATTATATTTATTTATAACAGTATAACAGGGAAAGTGCCAAGACATTATCTAATACATGGATGGTGCCACAGCAGCTTTTCATCCTAGTCTGGGAACCATTAAGACATTTTTCCATGTAAATAACACAGTAGATTAAATATTCTTCTTGCATCAGCACCACATATTAACAAGAAACTTATTTATATAATGTGTATTTGAATACCTTCAAAAAGGGATATTCCATCAGATCAGCTGTACTGTGAACACCATTAAAATGCTTTAAAAACGTTATCATATGCTTTTCCATAAATTATAAACAATATAGTTTAAGGTACAGTTTTAAAAATACTGAAGAAAATATAATCTCTTTGAAGGTTAGACATAGATAAATTTTGAATATATAAATCTCTCTACCAGCTATGTGAATTGATCAGTCTCACTAAAGTTTATGCATTCCATTTCTTTCTAAGACAAATAACAATAAATGTCAGGCTGTGTTATTAGTCAGTGGTCTTTCATCGTTAAATAAAAGACTCTCGTATTGCAGAAAGCTGCAACATTGGCATTATAAGTTTTTCTGTGATGAGTAAGAGAGAGCATAAATACAGCTGATAGTGGCAGTTACTATGGCTGCAAATTAGACTAGTAAATCAAAAGCAAATATGCATGTATTTCATTTGTGGAAAAGCAACAAATAAGCAAATTATTTTATGCAAGTTAACATTTCACAGAGAAATGTGAAATTCACTTCATTTCAACTGACAGTTCATTTTTTCCGGTTAGAAATATTTTCCTGAAGGTTATTGTTGATTTGTCAGAGAATCATTAAGAACTCATTGTGCATTCTTGAAAGTAACAGCATGTCAATTTTATTTTTATGTTTATTGCTTCCTTTAAGCTATTTCTAGTATTAACCTGCATGGTTGTTGACTTAGCTAGGGCATGACTCAGTGGGAAAGAATCGGTGACCTTCTGCTGCACAGAAAGATGCTGATTTTGTATCTGCTTCCAGCCAGGTTAGTCAGCATAAAATCCAGCTTTGCCCTGGGAGCAATTTCAGAGGTTTCCACAGTGGGCTAGAAAAAATAGAACCTTGCATCCTTTATTAGTCTTTAAATCAGTTGATGCATCAGACTTTTTTGATTTAATGCAAGCCCAGCTGTAAACTAAGAATATATCATGACAAAACCCCCCAGTAGTAACAGAGTATGTCCAATTTTTTTCTTCTAAGCATTGTTTGCAAGAAAGTGTCATGGATCAAGGTTCTTCTTGGTTGTCTACTTCCAGTATAGTACTTTTCTGCTGCTTGAATGATTGGCCTGATAGTATTAGAGCAAGGGATCTTCTTAGATGAACACATCCAGCTTATTTGACCAGTTCGGTCCTCTACAGTGGATATCCAGGGATCAGTTTTTAAAATGAGAGCTGTGTATGACTAAAAGAGAAGCTCATCTTGTCTTGGCAATGCACTTCAGAAGCAGTTAATGTGGTGAGTACCTGCTTGCTAAACTTAACTCACTGGGCGCGTCTACACGTTCATTAATGCACCTCAGATATTGTGCATTTCGTTTAGTACTTCCTTAATAAAGCACTAAATAAATGCGCAGTACCTAAAGTACTCTTCTAGGTTGGCGGATCTCCTCCGGCAGGCTTTAAACTAGGCTCGTCGGGGGAAGGGGAAGGAGGAAGACTTGGACCACTAAACCAAGCAGCACTCACAAGTACATCCCAGCCTAGACCAATGAGTGGAACATATACACAGGTAAGCCACAGGGGCCAGGGCAATGCTGAGCTTAGGGGGCCAGTGCACACATCCACAGGAAGCCTCAAATGCCTTTACACAGATGCTTGTAGTATGGGAAACAAGCAGGAGGAACTTACCCTCTTGCTAGCTGACACTAACCCAGACATAGTGGGGCTCACTGAAACATGGTGGGAACCAATGCATGACTGGCCGGTGAACATCAGGGGCTATAGGCTGTACAGGAGGGACAGGATAGGGAGGAAAGGCGGGGGTGTGGCGCTCTACATTAAGGAGGAATACACATCCTCATCAGGTAGCACAGAGTAAGAGGAGGGGCACACGGAAGTGCTCTGGGTTAGAATACAAGGCAGTTGAGGGGAAAGAGACTTAACGGTGGGGGTCTACTACAGACCACCCAACCAAGGGTAAGAACTAGACCAGGAATTCTTAAGTCAGCTTACGGAGGTAGTTAGGTCAAAGGACGTGGTCATCATGGGTGACCTGAACTTTCCAGACTTCTGCTGGGAAGAGCAGTCAGCCAGGTCTGACCACTCAAGTAGATTCCTAGCCCAAATGCAGGACCTCTGTCTAACCCAGGAGGTGCACAGCCCCACCAGGGGAGATGTTTTGTTGGACCTGGTGTTGGCCACAGGTGACAACCTCGTGAGGGGGCTGCGGGTGCTTGACCACTTGGAAAACAGTAATCATTGCCTGCTGGAATTCACCATCCAGCACAAGGTGGAAAAGGCCTGCAGCAAGGCAGCAGCAGTCCTAGATTTCAGGAAGATGGACTTCAATGAGCTAAGGAGAATAGTCGGGGAAGTACTGAGGTCCTGGAGGGGAGGGAAGCCACATGTCCAGGAAGAATGGTTGCTCCTCCAAGCCCAAAGGGAGATAATCACAACACAGATCAAAGGGAGCAGGAGGGCCCAAAAGCCCCCATGGCTCACCAAAAGCATTCAGGAATGTCTTCTAGCTAAAAGGGAGGCGTACACCCAATGGAAGGGAGGGGCCATCACCAGGGTGGATTATACTGAGGTTGCTTGGGTCTGCAGGGGGGCGGTCAGGAAGGCCAAGGAGGAGATGGAACTGGGACTAGCTTCCCAGATCAAGGACAACAAGAAGTCCTTTTTTAAATACATAAGGGGCAAAAAGAAGGTACCGGGTAACGTGGGGCCCCTGCAAGACACTCTAGGAAATGTGGTCATCACACCAGATGACAAAGCTAACCTATTTAACGACTTAATTTGCTTCCATTTTCCTGAGCAGGAACTAGATCAGCCCTCCCACAATGCCCCCCTCAGGCCCCAGAGGAGGCGCACCTAGGCCATGGGTCAGGGAGGATATTGTCAGAGAACTTCTGGAGGGACTGAATGTATTTAAATCAGCTGGTCCGGATGATCTCCACCCCAGAGCTAAGGGAATTAGCTGAGGTCATTGCAGGACCCCTGGCACAGCTGTACGAGCACTCGTTGTGCTCTGGTGTGGTGCCAAAGGACTGGAAGAGGGCCAATGTGGTTACCATCTTCAAAAAAGGGAGCAGGAGGACCCAGGGAACTATAGGCCAGTTAGTCTTACCTCGATCCTGGGTAAGCTTTTTGAGAGAATTATACTGGCACATGTCCACGAGGGGCCAACAGGAGAGATTATGCTTAGGGGCAACCAACACGGGTTCATTAGAGGCAGGTCCTGTCAGACCAACCTGGTGGCCTTCTATGACCAGATCACCAAATCCTTAGATGTAGAGGTAGCAGTGGACATAGTCTTTCTGGACTTTTGGAAGGCCTTGGACACTGTCTCTCACCCCATTCTCATTAAGAAACTGGGGGACTGTGGTGTTGACACCTACCCAGTCAAATGGGTCACCAACTGGCTGGAGGGCCGCACCCAGAGTGTGGTAGTGGATGGGTCATTTTTGACCTGGAGGGACGTGGACAGTGGGGTTCTGCAGGGCTCGGTCCTCAGGCCCACACTGCTTAACATCTTCATTAGTAATTTGGACGAGGGGGTAAAAAGCACCCTGTTCAAATTTGCTGATGACACTAAGATGTGGGGGGATGTGGGCATGTTAGAAGGAAGGAATAGGCTACAAT
>NW_017728931.1:87183681-87185366 GCF_001723895.1 Crocodylus porosus | reverse complement strand
CGGACTTGATGATCTGCTCAGGTCCCTTCCGACCCTACTAACTATGAAACTATGACTAACTGTGCAGTAGCTCCAGCACACAGTTATTTAGTGACGCTTACTGCGCATTAACCTAATAACACTGTACAGTGGGCTATTAGCATGGTGTTTGCAGTGACACGCTACTGCGCAGTGTTATTACACTAATGCACAGTATGCATCTCATGTAGATGCATCCACTAGTCACTATTTTCTTATTTCTTCATTATTTCATACTAGCTTTACAACAACAAAGTAAACCTGTAGGGTGCTGGTAAGCTACAGTGCACTATAATGTAGGTTGGTCTGCCAGACCCAAGGACAGTTTGTGCAGGTGTACTCATTTCCATCCATATTATTCAAGAGTGGAAGTAATTGTTTTTCTAATTTTTCATTCTTCTACATTAAATGGGTCTAGCACACAGTATGCTTTGATACTTCTCTTAATTACAGTGCTATAACTCAGAGGTTGTTCTTTTTAACTCAGTGGAGTTATATCAGTATAAAATCAGAGGACCTTTAAAGCCTATATATTTCAGATGTATAAATATAAAAGCCATTAAATGAATGATAACATTGAAAACTTAAACATCCAGAAGTTAGGAAATGCTGAATTAGAATTTCCCCCTTATGAATTTGACATAGGCTTCAATTATATTATAACACTAGCCAATTGCCCATTATGAATGACAGATTTCAAAGAAGTGTTTACATGGCCAGCCCCAAAGGGTGGCCCAGCCCCTGCCCATTCTGTTGCCCCTCACTGGCAAGCCACAGCCCCCTAGGCCAGCTTCTGCCCCTCAGTCCCAACCCACTGACTACAGCCTTACCAGTGCCCCTCACTCACCAAATTGCAGTACCCTGCCCCCTGGGCCATGATGATGGCTCTCACTCTCAACCCACAGGCCCCCACCCCCCATTCCTGCTGGTGCCCCTCACTCCTGACTCACAATGCCTTGCCCCCACCCCACTGTCCCTCAACTCCCAATCCACAGCCCCATGACCCCCCCCAGCCCTGCTGGAGGACCCCATCTGTTTCCATCCTGCTCAGGATGGATCATGGTGGTCCTGATTCATGCAGGTGGCAGTGGAGCATGTCTGGCCCCAGCATGGGCTGGAGGAAAGAGGAGGGGAGGTTTATGGCACCCCCACCCTGGGACAGGACTCCTTCCCCACCTCCCTGGTCAGTGGCCACTCAGCCCCTCTGAGGACTGGCACTGGTGCCTACACTGTCCCCTGCCCCTTTCCACTGCTGAAGAACAGGCAAACCTCCCCTCCCCCTGCCCCATTGCAGCTGCAGCCCCCAGTCCTCCTGCCCTGACCAAATGTTCAGGATTTTGCTGTGCTCCCGAGGTGGGAGAGAGGGAGGAAATCAGAGGCAGCAGGGAGCACTGCATGGCTGCAGGCAGGTCTGAGTGTGTTCCCTGTGTCTCCCATCATCCTCCCCCTGCTCCCATGCCCAGAGCAAAGAGAAATCCTGGACATTTGGGCAGATTTAAAAAAAACCACCCAGATCACAACCAGAGGGCTTAAGAGTAGGGACACTGTTAAAAAGAGCCTCTGTGGAGGTGGGGTGGAGGGAGCATCTGCACCAGAGGCTGGATGAGGATGCAGGGCTGATGGAGGGGCTCCCACTTTTCCTCAGCTGGCCCTGGCACTTGTAAAGT
>NW_017728931.1:87166741-87183560 GCF_001723895.1 Crocodylus porosus | reverse complement strand
TGTGCAGTTGGGCAAAAGCATTATAGACAGACAGATGGATAGACCAAGGCTTTTATTATATTGGAATACTGGGGGCATCTATACATGCACTTTACAGAGGAATTGACTAGCTCTGCAGTAAAGCATCATCGTCTACATGTGCGGTGCTATTAAGTAGGAGTAAACTAATTAGCTCTACCATAGGATAATACTGCCCAACACAAGCATTATCCTATGGTGGAGTTATTTAGTGAGCCGCAATACACATGTAGATGGTGACCAGGGCTGTCTGGGGCACGAGAGTGCTACGGTGCAGGGCTGCCTGCTGGCTAGCTGCACTCTGGAACATCATCATGCCACAGCCAGCCCCTCTGCAACACATTGAGCTGGGGTGGACCATTTCTGGGTTGGGAGGCTGATTGCCTGGGTCCTCTGCCAGCCAGGGCTGTGCTGCCCTTGCTCAACATGCTGCAGTCCCAGAAATAGATTCATATATGTTAGGGGCTGGAAGGGACCTTATAAGATCATTGGGTCCAGCCCCCCTGCCCTTGGGGAGAAAAGACTGCTGAGGTCAAATGACCCCAGCAAGATGGGCATCAAGACGCTTTTTGAAGATCACCAGGGTAAGTGACTGTAGTCTGAATTGCATAAAGCAAAGGGCTGCTGCAGACACTCAGATAGTCAGAGAAAGAAACAAGTGACTATGCCCCATATCTTTAAAAGAACCACTGAAAGCAATGTGACAAAAAGAGAAGCTACATTTGTGCTAGTGGAGGCATTTATAGTCGCCAGCATTTTCCTGGATAAAATTGATAACCTTGACTTTAGGGACTATTTGAACAAACATGTGCTAAGTGCTGGCAGTTTCCCCAAGTGTGAACAAGCTTCACTGAGATTATTTATCAGGAGTAATCGCTGCACATGTTCATGTAAATACCGTGCTTGGAAGCAATAAGTTCTGGCACAAATTTCACCAGAGTTTATTTGCCCGTGCTAATCACATGTGTAGATGTGCCCACTCTGTCTTTAAGAGGATCCATCCCTTCATCAGTGGGAGTAGAAAGTGAATGGTAAAGACAAAAATAAATGTTTAAAAGATACTTGTTAGGAGAGTACTCTCTATCCTTTAGACTTTCTTTCTTTCTTTAGAAATATCTAAGGAAAATCTGGCCAAGCAGCAATATTACACTGAAGATAAAGTTGCATCTGCTGCATGCTACGGTCATCTCTATGATGCTTTATGGCTGTGAATCATGGATGCTTAATAAGAAGTTTGAGAACAGAATTGAGGCATTTGAAATGTATTGCTTTAGAACAGTCTGTGTCTCATACACTGAGCACCGGACCAATGAGACTGTCAAGCAGCAAATCAGTCAAGAAATTGGAACCTAATGAACTGTTGTTGGAGGTTGTGCAATGAAGGAAGTTGCAATAGTATGGACACATCATGAGAAGGCCGGACACCCTTGTCAGCACCATAATGCAAGGCACAGTGGAGGGAAAGAGAAAAAGAGATAGACCCAAGAAGAGCTGAGGAACCAATATTAAGGACTGGACAGGGCTTCAACTGACAGAGTGCACAAAGCTAGTCAAACACAAGGCAGAGTGGAGGAGGGTTGTTACAGCATCTAATGTGCCCTAACAATTGCAGCTGCCTTGGAATTGACTTGACTTGATGGTCCATCCTGTATACTGAATGAAAGTGGGCAGAGTAAGACTTTGAGTTTGTACTCTTCACTATTTAGCTCCAGATGGTACTTTAACTCTTGGAAAAGATTAATTGTGTGCCTCTTTTCAAGATTTCTTCTTAACCAACTTTCTGATATGCATTTTCTGGTACTGTTGATGCAGAGCAAGGCAGGAAAAGCTAGTACAAAGTTCTGTATTCCAAAAACTCTTATTTGGATTTGGTCCAGATCTCTCTTGTTGTGTGCATATGATGCTTGATGTCTTGGATATATGTACCCATTCAAGAACACTTGGAAAGCCAATGATATGCAAGGTGATATTAACTCATTTTTATATGTAATCCTCTACCACATTCCCTACAGTGTGGCAGGGATCCATCTGCCAATGGCAGCATTGCATCAACTGTACAGCAAACCACTACTAAAGGTAGGGGCAGCAAGCAACCTACAGCAAGAGTACTTACAGGTAGCTCTATTAGATTAGAAACCATAAATCCCTGAGCTTGTGCTGCTTTTTTATGGCCTGCCACCTTTCTAGTCTGAAGTTCTACTGCTTCCATTGACTATAATAGGGAATAGCATAGGTAATGAGTAGGAGGGGCAATGAGGGGGCATATGCCCCCCTGCCAAGATTGGCTGCTGCTGAAGTCACCTCCAGCTTCTGTGGGTGGTCACTGTTCACCACCTCCCCGCCCCCACACACACCTGACATCGCTGCCAGCATCTGCAGGTGGACCCTTCACACCACTCGCCACCTCCCTCCCCCTCCTCTAACACTGGCATGTATGGGCAGTCCCCGCTGACATTGCCGCCTACAAATGGTGCCCCCCCAGTCTCGGGAGGCACCAGTCATTCATGGGGAATAGACAAATGTTGTGGCTATTTTATAGTCCAAAGTGCTGATGGCAACAGAACTTCAGATGTTGGATTGGTAGTTTATTTTGCAACAGGCTTTTCTTTCTTAGAGGTGCTACTAAACATGCAGGGTAGAAGAAGTAGCTAGGCTGAGTCATCAGATGATCCTCTAGGACTGAAGAATTGCACTGGTTTTACTTTTCATTACTTGTTCAGTCTCATGACCACTTACATCCTCTTGGTTCTGTTATCTGAATCAAATTCAAGTACCCTGGGGAAGTCCAAAGGGTTCATGGCCAAGCCCTAAAAAAGCAGAGTTTATGCTGAATATAGTCCTTAAATATGATAATAGTTTAATATTTTTTCCATTATGCTATTTGAAATGGAGTCACTCAGTCTGCCTCATGCAGCCTGCCAATTTTTAATCATGAACTGAAATTCAAAATAGTCATTTTATTAGCACAAAAAAAATTGAAAACATAATTATTAATTTAAAATACTGTTTAAATTTCTTTCTCTCAAAGAATGCAATAAAGTCTTCAGCTCATGAATTTGCAATACGTATGTAGCTTATTTAGTTCTGATTGTTTCTTTCAAAACATAAAAAGTGGGTGCTTATAATAAATTCTTAAAATGATTAAAGACAGAGTATATAGATAAACATAATATAATCACAAACACAACAAAGACTTTATGTCACACACATACACACTGCAAACCATATGGACCCATTACTTGGAAGTATTTAAAGACTGCTTTCTCTTTATATTTTTGCTCTTCAGTTCTCCTCTTATAAGATATTTCCTCCAGCCAAATCCATAGGCTTCCAGATACCGTTCTTCACATCCTTCTCTAGCACCTTTCTTCACATCCTTCTCTAGCATTATTCTTTGATCCTTTTACCACTATCTATTGATATTTAAGGGCAGGCAATCCATTGAAATTTCAAGCCTGATATTGACCTCATTGCTTGATTTTTGGCTTCATTCTACATCCACATGAAAGTGAAACAAAAGCCAAGTGAGTAATGGAAAACAGCTCATTTCTCTCCAAGTCATCATGGCCTTGCACATTATATTCCTTTCCTCCCACTGCCTGCCCACCACTCCAACTCTTCCTGCTGTTTAATATATATAATAACAAAATAGTCTCTTCTGCTTACTTGAGTTTTGATTATCTCTAATAACTAAACAAGTTGTTTCATTATGTTCACCTCACCATCAACTTTTCTGGCTTATTCCAGGTTGTCTGTGATTCTACGCCCATTTTTCTTAGCAATGTCCTAATGATCCTGGTAATTATATCTTACGTTATTATTCTGAAAAAGTATGAGATCATTCAAAGACCTTCTTAGAAAACCTTGCAACTCTCTGTAAACCATCATTTCTCAGTTAAACTAGATATACATTTGTGCTACAACTACTCAGCATTTTGACATCCCATGAATTTCTGCCCATCAAGTTAAGTGCAATTCTATTACTTCAGTTGTTTGTTACTTTTAATTCAGGATATGTCTATACTGCAGTCACAGAAATGTCATACCCATAGATGTCCTTACACAGTTTATTTCTAGCTTTTCCACCTTGTGAAAAAGAAGCACCAATAAAGAAAAGCCAGAGAGAGAGAGAGGGAGAGAGAGAGATATTAGAGCAGGCAGGGTTTATAAAACTAATCACCTGTTGCATTATGGTGCATTATGGTGATTTACAGCCTTTATGACAAAGGGTAAAATTTACAACAGGATCTAAGTGGTGTAAACAATCGAGTCATGATGACTTTAAGGGAGACAAGACTAGGTGCCACACCCAGGAAAAGGACTGACTTGCCTCAAAGTTAGGTAATTAGATGCCACAATTACCTAATTTCTAGGTACCTCCTCTGGTCTCCCACAGTGGAATTCAAACCCCTGAGTTAGGTGCTTGACTCTCTTTAAAGTGCATGTGGAGAATTAAGCACTTCAAAAGGTTGATCTAAAATGCCCTTAAGTGGGGAGCTGCCATCAACAAGTATGTGCATCAGGGCCATCTGGTTCTTACAGTGTATCTGAACTTTGAGAAAGTTTTTGACAAGGTCCCACAATAAAGACTTTTAATGAAATGGGGCTATCATAGAAACAGAGGCAAGGCCCACTCATGGTTCAGCAACTGTCTAAAGAAAGGAAACAAAGAGTAGGTATAAATGTTCAGGTCTCACAATAGAGGGAGGTAAGAAGTGGGGTTCTCTAAGGGCCCATGTTGGGGTCTGTTTTGTTAAACATACTTACAAATGTTTTGGAAAGGGTGGAGAATAATGAGGTGTCCAAGTTTGAAGGTGACACCAAATTACTCATTGTGGTAAAAAAACCCAACAGATTATGAAGAACTGCCCAAGATCTCATGACATCCTGTAAACGGGTAACAAAGTAGCATGTGAAGTTCAATGTTGATAAAATACATACATGCAAGGAAGAATAACCTGAGATGCAGATATGCAAGGTTGACCTCTTTGTTAGCTGTTATTACTTGTGAAAGAGACCTTGTGAGCATTTCTCTGAAAAATATCCGCTGATTGTTCAGCAATGGTCAAAAAAACAAATGTTAGGAATTAAGAAAAAGGAAATTGAAAACAAAACAAAATGTCATTATGATATTGTATAAATCAATTGTACACCCTCACCCTTGCAGTTCTTGTCTCCCCCTCCCCCCACCTCCAAAAGGATATACTAGAAAGAGGAAAATACATATATGGGCAAGAAGGATGAATGGCATGGAGAAAGAAAATAGGGTTTTCATATTTACCATCTCTCACAATATTAGGATAAAGGCATGTGCAAGGCAATCATTAGGAAACAAATTTAAAATATAGAAAAGACGTTCTTTTTCACATAGAGTGGAACTCATTGCCACGAGCTGCAGCATCGGCTTACAGTTTAACTTGGTACAAAAGAGGATTAGACAAATTCATACAGGATAGGTCTATCAGTGGATATTTAACATAATAGGAGGGCTTAATCTTCCAAACTATGACTTCCAAGGCTTCTGAATGCTTGAAGCTGTAAGGAAAGAGACAGAGCAGTATGCATAAGCCCTGAAGAAAAACTTTCTCCCTTAGCATCTGCTCTGTGTTAGTGTCAGATGCAGAAGATTGGGCTAGGTGGACATGTCTGATCTGGATAGTCTGTCCCAGCTAAGTATCTTTTATGTGGTCAGTAAGATATATTATGCTTTGTGGGGGTATGGAGGGGGAAAAGGGAGACGGTAGAAGTCCTCTCTCATACTGTCTTAGAGACTTGCATCAGGGTTGCTGATGAGACCTACTATCCAACTGGGACCCAGAGCCTAGAACCCTCTCTTGAGAATCATAGAAAATTAGGGTTAGCCCAACCCCTTGCTCAAAGCTGGACTAGCCCCAATTAGATCATCCCAGCTTCTCCTCAGAAGTCATGTGCCCCAGCCTCTTAACCAGTTTCATTACCTCCTGCTGGACTCTCTCCAAATTGTCCACAACCTTTCTGTAGTAGGGGGGCCCAAAACTGGACACAGTACTCTAGGTGTGGCCTCACCAGTGCCAATTAGAGGTGGATCTGCTGGCAATGCTCCTACTAATGCAGCCCAGGCATTCCATTAGCTTTGTTGGCAACAAGGGCATACTGTTGGCTGATATTTCATCTTATTGTCCACTGTAACTCCCAGGTCCTTTTCTACAGAGCTGCTGCTTAGGCAGTTGGTCCCCAGCCTATAGTGGCACATGGGATAATTCCTGCCTAAATTCAAGATTTTGCACTTGCTATTATTGAACCTCATGAGATTTCTTTTGATACAATCCTCCAATTTGCTAAGGTCTTTCTGAATCCTAGCCCTATGCTCCAGTATATAGGGAGAAACTCATGTATTATAACCAATGCCTCTAATGTAAAATGCCTCAGTGCTTTATTTGCTCTTTCTGTTTTGAACACTGCCAAAGTTCCTCAATTGTTTAGTGAACATTTTTCCCAAAGTCAATGATCCTGGAGAGTCTAACTGGTTAAGTGGAAGCAATATGAAGTAAAATTGGCTTGCGATGGTATGACGGAGGTCTATAAAATCATGAAAGGTGTGCATAAAGTGAACAGGGAACTGTTATTCACCAAGTCCCAGAATACTAGAACAGGGGTACCTGCTGAAATTAACAGGAGACAGGATTTTTGTTGTTGTTGCTCTGGGCTGCTTCTTTTTTTTTTCAGTGTGCAGTTAATTTGTGGAACTGATTGTCACAGAAAATTGTAGAGGCAGATAGTATAGACAAGTTCAAAAAGGGATTTGACCAATTCTTATATGATAAGTACATTAATCACTACTAAACAAAACAGGAAAAGGGATATCCTCTGACATCCATAAACCAGTCATAGTTTCATAGTTAGTATGGTCAGAAGGGACCTGAGCAGATCATCAAGTCCAACTCCCTGCCATGGCAGGAAAGAGTACTGGGGTCAAACGACCCCAGCAAGGTGTTCATCTAGCCTCCTCTTAAATGAACACCTTGCTGGGGTCATGGTGGATTACAGTGAACCATCACTTTATATATGCCCTGTTCGTATGCCTTCATCTGCTTTTGCAAAGCCTTTACCACTATGGTCAGAGATCATCCTCATTTTCTTTTAACAGGGAAAAATTGCATACAACTAACGTGCATTCAAAGTCTGGACATAATACTCTCCTGGTTAACGCACGGTCTTCTGCACATTAGGATATATGCTCAGACCTTATGTTTGTATTGACTGGAAATGGAAATACCTTTTTAGAATGTCACAACTGAATTCCGTTTGAAGCAAGCTTTGCCACATTTCAAACTTTTAATTCAAAAGTGACAAAATGAAAATGAGAATTTTTACCCCGTGTAATAAATGTATTGGTTTGCTACATACAACTTATTTTTAAAGGACTGGCACCCTCTTTTCATTCCAGATTTTACAATGAAGACATAAGATTTGCCTTTCCTCCCCTTGCTTCTTTTTATTTCCGATTTTAAAAGAAACATATTTGTTCTAAGTTAATGGAATGTTAAGCTGCCAGTTAGGTCTCACATTCTGCCTCCTTTCAGGTTGTGAAAAACAATATTTCAAGCAAATTGCACTGGTCACCCATTACAATAATGTAAATAGGCATTTCAGGCATGGAACTGAAACAATAAGCCAAACAAATTTATCTCATCTATTGTGGGAAAATTCCAAAATCAAATCTTCATGGTCTCTGGTATACAAAAGTATGAATCTCACTTCAAACAACTTCTTGATACTAGACTAGCATGATTATACTCTCACATAAACAACCCAGATGGCTCCTTGTTGCTTCAGCAATTATGAAAGAAATTGTTGTCAGACACTGGAAGTCTCTTGATGTGCCCTCTCTGTCTGAAGAGTAAACTGAGATCAGGAATCTCTGAAATAGTAATGCCAGAATAGCTAAACTATATGAAGACTAATAAATGAAAAAAATCCTTCTAAAAAGCAATCTAGAGTATCTGAACAAGCTGTCAACAGGATCTATTCATAAAGGTTAATAAAGTTGCCCATTGATGCTAGTTCCTACAGAAATAGTTAGGGGCATTTTTAACTCCTCTGTATCTATACCAAGTTCAGTGATTGTGACATAAAGAACTGTGCTTTAGCAGGAAGAAATTCACCCTTGTAAAGAGAGTCAACAAAAGTCCCTATTCCTTAAATGTACTGTTTTATCACAGTGGAGGATAATGTCACTCAGAAAATAAATGAGTACAATAAATGAAGAAACATATCTGGAATCCATGTCAGATGAGATGCAGAACTATGGCAAACATTCTTTTTCACTTGAATGCCCATGGGAAAGTCTAATGAAAAATGTCTTGCATTCAAAAACTTGCCTAACTTTATACCAGCCATGCAGCTGGTCCAATAAAAGATATCACACCTCCAAAAATTCTTGCCTATGGGACAACACAAAGGCTGGAAATGAAATGAAGTGGATCAGCTGTGCTCTGATAACAATTGATCTGCTTCACTGGGCAGAAACACGTCACGTGTTGTCCCACCCATTGATCTTGCAAGACAATGTGATGTGTTCCTTGCTTCAAGAGGTGTTCTTCAGACAATAACCAGAGCAAGTGTCTGAAAGCAGTGAACCCTGACTTTCCCTGCCTTCAGAGATGCATCCTGGAGATTGCCAGAAGCATGTCTCTGGAAGCAGGGAAAGGTGGGCAGGTGCTTCTGCAGCTTGAGCCTGATCCTACTCAGGAGTTCCAAGACATGCAGGACAAGGGCCCTCAATCCCAGTGAGTGCCTGCCTGAGGCAATGGAAGAGCAAGCAACTCCAGGTGTCTGTGGTCTCTTGCCATAAAGAAAATAGATGCCCACCACAATCATGGGTGACTGGTGCCTCCTGAGTCTGGGGGGGCACCAGCAGGGCATGACTGGGGAGGAGGGTCCCCCAGCAGCCAGCCGGTGACTGGGGGAGGATCTTCCAGTGGCCAATCACAGTGGGCCAGGGAGGGTCCCCTACAGGGCCAATTGCAGCGATGGAGGAGGGCCCCCTGGCAGATGATCACAGCTAGTGGAGCCAATTTCAGGGGTGGCACAAGCACTCTCCATGCCCCCTACCAGTCAGAGCACTCACTCTCAGGGGGGCACCAGTGCTCTTAGGGGAGGCACATGCCTAGGGGAGGCATAGGGGGAGGGGCATCATCTATGGCCACAATAAAGCAACACCGCTTATTACTACCTTGTCTGGCAGCCACACTGTAGCTTGACAAAAGTTATGGATGTCTATTTGCTGTCACTTTATGCCACCATAAAATATTTTATGGTGGCACAAAGGCAATGAAAGGCAACATTTCCACCTTTCCCGAAGAGTTGCAGGTAGACTTCTGGTGACCCCCTATATTGGGTTAAATATCATCCTAAAGAACTCTCCTTTTCACCTTAAAACTCAAAACCATCGTCATATCATTTCCATCTGAACTACAAGAGAAACTACAAAAAACAATGACACTACCCAATCCAGGGACTTTTTAAACATTCCCTAAAATCCCCAAACAAGGGAACCCAGGCAGACCTATAATATCCAACCACGGAACCTTAACAGAGGAAATATCAGGTTTCATTGAATCCATCCTAAAACCCCTTGTCACTCAAAAAGCAAGTTTTGTCCAAGACACAACAGACTTTCCACAAAAACTTAAAGACATAGACCACGTTCCCAGTAGTACCATCCTAGCCACCCTGGATGTTACCAGCTTATATACCAGCATCTCACACCAAGATGACATCCAAGCCTGCCTTAAATATCTACAAAAGCAAGATTACAACTCAGATCAGAAGACCTGAAGATATTAGTGAACTTACATACTTCATCCTTACATACGACACCTTCTGTTTTAACAACCACTACTTCCTCCAGAAGCTATGAGCACAGCTATGAGCACCAAAATGGCCCCACACTATGTCAAACTTTTTATGGCTCACATGGAAGAAAAATTCCTCAAGAATTGCACCAACAAACCCATGCCATACCTAAGATATGTAGATGACATCTTCATCATTTGGACTGAAAACCTACCATCTCTGATTGATTTGTATCACACATTCACATAACTATCACTCTTCCATCAGACTCTGTCTTAAATATTCCAGCACCAACATCTTCTTTTTAAACACTATGATCAATATCCAGAATGGTAAAATACAAACCACGATATACAGACAACCCACGGTCCAACATATGTATCTACGCAAAACCAGGCAAACACCCTAAACACACCAAGAAAGCTGTCATATACAGCCAAGCCCTCTGTTATGACTGAATTTGCACTGGGGAGAATACCTGCGATCATCACCTCACAAATCTCAAAAGGGCTTTCACTCGATAAGGACACTCCTCCAGAAAGAGATATCAGATTTTTGAAAGAGGTACTGAGATACCATGTGAAGTGTTGCTGCAATACAAAAAAGAAAATCCCTGAGAATTGTGCACCATTAGTTATGACATGCCATCCTTCCCTGGAAACTATATGGAAAATCCTCAAACAATTGCAACCCATAATAGAAGACAACCCAGTTCTTAAATAAATATTTCCAGAACCACCCATCCTAGCTTTAAACAAGAACTGAACCTTGCCACCTCATCACCAGTATAGCAAATGGATCCAGACCATGCCAGGACAAGAAATGTCAAATCTGCCAACACAGCTCCACCACCCCCACAACAACTATACCCTACCACAGAACCATCATCATTCCTGGGTCTTATATCTGCATATCAAGAAATGTAATATCTCTCACCCAGTGCACTAAATGTCCAGATGGAAAATATGTAGGAGAAACCAAATCAACAACTGCACACCAGAATGAACTAAAAATCTATCAAAGACAAGAATACCCAACTACCTGTGGGTGCACACTTCTCGCAAGATAACCAGTTTCTCTCCAGTCTCTCAGTTCTAAACCTCAGAAGGAATGTACAAAACACCTTTCATAGATGAGCCTACAAACTTCACTTCAGAAATCTACTGGATACAAAAAATCATGCACTGAATATAGACATTGGGTTTATGGCACAATATAACCAGCCTGACATCTGATAACCCCAGGTAACCTGTCTGCATTTTACCAGGTACATGCTACCATCACTTCCAACTCCTCTTCCCCCCCACCCCTGCCACCTGTGTCACATCTATTTTCACAGGGCCTTTGATCCTCACTGCTACGTATTTGTATTTTCACAGACCTGCATTTTGCTTACTGGCTTTCATTCCACCCAAGAAAGCACACACAGCAACAGCTAACTCTCTCTGTGCCTGAAGAAGGGTGTTTGTACCTGAAAGCTTGCAAAGAACATTTTTTCCAACTATTTAGTTGATATCACATTGACCCAAAGAACCTTGTCATCCTAAAGAAGGGAATGCATTATATACAGACACATAGCTAGAATCCTTTTTTAGATAGACAACTATGGTGTTTTTCAGGTTCCTTCTTTCAAATTCTGCATGCATAAAAAGACAAATGGTCCATCTCATAGGTGACAGGAAAATACTTTGATGAGTAGAGCCCTGGTTGAAAAATGCACTTAAGCAATATTTATAGTCCATTGATGTCAATGAGTCTTAAGCACGTAGCTGACTCCTGACCAAAAAGAAATAAAGGTCATGTGTTTAAAGTTAAATTCTTTTAATGTTTTGGTGATTTGTTGCTTCAATATACAACTTTTACAGACATATTCAGGCAATGTTATTTTGTTGCCCCTAAGCTGGTCTCTTTATTATTGAAGGAATCTTTCAGTGAGAATATCAACTGAAATATCGACAGAAAACTAAAATAAATGAGCATATAACAGTAATGGGTGAATCATTTGTAATGAATATTTTATTTATTCAATGGATTTTGTCTTTTTCTGTGAAAAGATTGGAATTCTCTCTGATCTATTAATTATTCATGATGACTGAAACAATTGTCAGGTTGCAATTTAGCCTCAGCTGTTTCTTACAAGTAGGTAATAGTCACAATCTGAACTGTTTACTGAATGTGGAGCTTGCAATTCACCTTCTCATTAAAATCATACCTCTTGTACTGCTCCCTTCTGTCTTTAAAGACATATGGCTATTTTGGAAAAATTCAGAGCTGTATAGCAATAGCCATGAGGGGAAAACCTGTGTTTCAGACAATTATATGTTTGCATTGAATAGTCTGAGTGTCAGAGAAAGGCTAGAATTGGAGGGTTGGGAGGGAACTCAAGGGTCATCTGGTTCAAACCCCTGCACAGATGCATCCCTATCCAGGGTTTATCTAGCCTCTTTCATAAGCCTCCAATGAAGGAGATCCTACAACATTATAATGTAGATCCTCCAATTACGTTATATGACTGGCAGCTCTAATGGAGGTGGGAATTGCACTACTTAACATTTACATTATCTACAATAATCCTTCATAATATATTCATATTTCCTATACTGATTATAAAAACAAGTGAACAGAAAAAAAAGAAACTTGGTTTCAAGCTAAATGTTTCTGGAGGATAGAGTAAGGTGAAAGTTTTCCTCGTAGAAAGCAGTAACAAATGCTAATGAACTGACACCAAAACACTCCAAAAACTTGTGCCAGTTTACAGAATTGTTCCTATGATGTTTATACCAGTTCACATCTCTACATTCATCACCAAGGACAGAGCTGGTCAATAAATAAAAATATTTTATTTTAAAAATTATTTTTAGTTGGGTTTAAAGGAGAAAAACATTGTTATTGCTTAGGAAGACTACTTTCTGAGTTGAAGTCGCCATTGTTCTCAGACATTAGCGTTCCCCTTACGTTGGGAGCCTCATGTTCTATATTTTTATGAATGACAAATGAATATTGTGTGAAAGATCCTATGAGGAGGTGTTTTATATGGGTTGCTGGTATATAGTTCAAGATCTCTAAGTCTGAAAGCAGACCCCTCCATTATTCAAGTAATAGAATTAAGGCCCAGATCCACAAAGTTATTTAATTTATTCAACTATATCTTATTATAAAGACTGAAGCATCTAAATATCTTTGAGAATTTAACTGGATGTCCGTTAACTACAGAAAATAGGAGGCTCAAATGTTAAGCCACTTTCATAGTCCACCCACTAGAGGGGAACAAAGATCCACACTGGTTAACATGGGTAACACTATAATGGGCATCCCTGTAATATGTATATTTAGGCTTGTAATTTGTTGTACATCAATAGCCATTGTAACACAACAGCCATTATAATAATGTAGCAATAATCAAAACTTTACAGTTTTAAGCAATGGCTTTTAAATGAGGTAATCTCTAACACTGCAGTCCTACTCAGTTATTCCATCTATTTACTTCTACAGCACTAAGAAAAAACAAGTCAGGATCCATTTTCTGCCATAAAATTACATTCAGTCCTCATCAGATACTCTTACAATAGTGTTACTATTCTTGTACTCACAACAATATTTGCAGTGCTCAAGTCACTCCACCAGTCAAATAGGCTCTTGAGAATAGTTCTTTTATGTTGGTGGAGAGCTCTGTAGAATTAACATGTGCTTGTCACAGTGCTGTTGTAATAGAAATCTATTCTTCTGGTGTTGCCTCTGTAGGCACAGTAAATCATTTTCCCTGACTACTGTTGTATTTGTGAGAAAGAAGCCAAGGGAAAACTTTAAGTTGTTATTGGGGTGACAGTTGCTGGCAAAGATAAGTTATAGTACAGTAAAGAGAGCCAAGGAGCTAGTTTATGTTCTGTTCCTAACAGTGATGGATATTCTGCACTAAGTTACTGTTAAGGAATCTTTTAAAAGCTGAAGAGAGGAGGACATTTACCACTCTCCACTTTTACCTTTTTTCTCCTTTTAAAGGCCTCTTTAAACTAAAACTAGTGTGGACATGTATTTATTAATACTCACACTGTCATAGAACAGCTGATGGACAGAAAACATTATTTCTATTTGTCTTCCTATTATTTTCTATTTGTCCTGGTAACCCTTCTTCCTTCTTTTTAGGGATGATTTAGAGCTCTAACCACAAGTATTATATATCAAAGGTAGAAAATATCTTATTAATATTTATCATTTGTATACTATTATAGTCAAGGGGCCATAGCAGAGACAGACCATCTCTCATTGTACTAGATCCATAGAGTCACAGGTTAAGAGGGTTACATAGCTTATGATCTAAATAGGCAAGGCAAAAAGGATGGACAAAAAATGATTATTTCTCCCATTTTATAGATAGGGATGGAGGTACATTACACCTGTGACTGTATTTTCCAACAAAATGATCGTTAAGTACCTCCCATTTAAGAACTTATCAAAAATACCCAATTTCACTGTATCATAGATTGTGTCCTGGCCCAGGAAACTTATGAAATACTACAGGGGCAGGCAACCTTTTCAAGCTACAGGCTGGAACCCCAGGTCAGAGGTGGCAGGGTGGAGTGGAAGTGAAGGGTGGAGTAGGTACTAGGACCGGGCTGCTGCTGTTGTTTGTCCCTGAAAAGACAGTGGGAGAGTGCCTGCAACTAAAAACCCCTGCCACTGAAGTCCCATGTCCATGGTTCAGATCCAGTGGTTCCACAGGCCAAATCCAGCCTTCAGGCCATAGATTTCTGATCCCTGAAATAACAGATAATTTCTCCTTTCTTAAAATCACAAGTCAAAATCCCATTACAGTGGCTTCCCCAGTCTTTGATGGTTGATAAGTCAATATCCTAGGTGAAAAAACAGTGCCCGTAGTTCAGTCATCTCTCTCTGACTGGCTATATTCAAATGCCACACATCTAACATAGCAATTGGCATAAAGCAGAAGAAAGTGAACAGACTTTAAAATTTACCAAGCAGGAAGTGAAAATGTGATTAAAAGTCTTCTTTGAGACTTCATCCTTTTGAAACAATTTAGTTGTTCTTGAGCAAACTGACTGTATGCCATCACTTGGAAATTACATTACACAGATTAATTACCTTATATCACATACACCCAGATTTTTTTTTGCCTGGGACAGTTAAAAAATTAAATCAATCCTTTCTTCTGGATTTCAGAAAATGGCACCCGAGCTCTGGAAGTGTTGCAACATCACAGACAGGAACTTTAGTGATCAGACAGTGAACCGTCTAAATTGCTATTGGTATAAGGAAAAACACATTGGTCTCAACTGTCCAAAGAAGCATGGCCTGCACTCATCCATAAGACTCGGAAAGAGAAGGCCACAACCAAACCTGTAACCAAACTGCATCCAAATGGTAGATGTCAAGTAGAAACTACAGCTGGAGACAACTTCTCATTTTAACCATTAAAAAAAAATCCAACTTGTAGTAGAAAAAGCAGGTGATTTTCTTTATCATGTTGCCTTAATATCAGTTTATTTTTAACTTCCTAGTTTACTTCAGCCTCCCAGGTTTGGTTAACTGTTGAAAACAGCTCACCAGTGCCCCTACAGAAGTTGCCTGTGTTTCATTTGCTCACTGTTTTAATTTTGCATGCTCCCTGGGCCCATTACCTTTCACAAAAAGAGTTACTTTTCAACTCAACTAGTGTTCTCAAAATTTACCAGCTACAAACCCTGGCAGCCTTGCAACATTTTCTATTCAATCATTCAAAGAGTGGTTGCTCCTCAAGGGAGCAATCCTCAATGCACAAGCTAATTTGATTCCATCTCGGGGGAGAGGCAGCAAGAGGGCACAGCAGCTCACCTGGCTCTCCAGGGATCAGCAGACCTCCTGAGGCTAAAAGGAAAGGCTTACAAAGGATGGAGGATGGGATTCACCTCCAAGGAGGATTATTCTGCACTGGTCTGGTCCTGCAGGAAGCAAACCAGGAAAGCCAAGGCTGCAACTGAACTTCAACTAGCTTCAAGCATCAAAGACCATAAAAAGTCCTTTTTCAGATATCCCTGGTGGGGAGTCAGAGGAAAAGCGAAGGCAATATTGGACCCCTGATGAACCAGATGGGGCAACTGACAACTGACGACCAGGAAAAAGCTAACCTATTAAATGGGTACTTTGAGTCAGTCTTTCATAAGTCCCATGGGACGCCCCTGCCCACTACAGGACAGAAAGGTCTGGGTGAGGGAGATCCCCTGCCTTCCATTAATGCTGACCTCGGGAAGGAACACCTTGAGAAGCTGAACACCTTCAAGTCAGCCGTCCCTGACAATCTACACCCCTGGGTACTCAAGGAGCTGGCGAGAATCATAGCCTAGCCTCTGGCACTGATCTTTGAAAACTCCTGGCGCTCTGGTGTAGTGCTCAAAGACTGGAAGAAGGCCAATGTGGTGCCTATCTTCAAGAAAGGGAGGAAAGTGGATCTAGCTAACTATAGGCCCACCAGCCTGTCTTCTATCCCGGGGAAGTTTTACAAAAGTTTATTAAAGAGGCCACCCTTAATGGACTGGCCAACGCCAACATCCTAACAGATAGCCAGCATGGGTTTGTTGCGGGTAGGTCTTGCTTGACCAATCTCATTTCCTTCTATGACCAGGTGACCTATCACCCGGACAAGGGAAAAGAGATTGATGTTATATATCTTGACTTGATAAAAGCCTTCAATCTCATTGTGGCCTTGGGTCCACCATGATCTGCTGGCTGGGAAATTGGCTCCGTGGTCAGACCCAGAGGGTGGTAGTTGATGGAAGTCAATGATCATGGTGCCCTGTGACCAGTGGGGTCCCTCAAGGCTTTGTTCTTGGACCCACATTGCTCAATATCTTCATTAATGATGTGGACATTGGAGTCAGAAGCGGACTGGCCAAGTCTGCCAATGGCACCAAACTTTGGGGCAAAGCATCCACACCAGAAGACAGGCGGGCGATCCAGGCTGACCTGGGCA
>NW_017728931.1:87150794-87166080 GCF_001723895.1 Crocodylus porosus | reverse complement strand
CTACATTGAACACCTTCAAGAGTAAATTGGATGCTTATCTTGCTGGGATCCTATGACCCCAGCTGACTTCCTGCCCTTTGGGCAGGACTCGATGATCTCCCGAGGTCCCTTCCAGCCCTGATGTCTATGAAATCTATGAAATCCTTTAGACCTGTTGTGCCGAGTTCTGCTGAATTTCATTAATTTGAAAAGTAAAAGCAATAAGAATATAAATACACTTGTGGTTATCTGATAATCATCTTTAGAGAAACTCCAAATATGAATTCTTCTGGTGTTTCTTCCTTATACTGTACTGAGCAGATTCATGCAAACTGTATCAGAACTTGGATACAGGATGGATTTACTGCTTCTTTCAGCTGACTCTCACATGGTCTCTGAAGTTTTTTAATACTTATATCATTACTAGCATAATTATATACTAACTGATAGCATAAACACCACTAATAAAATATTAGGAACCGTAAACAACAGCAACCAAAAATGAACAGCTGGTACTCTCTAAAGCATCTGAAACTTACTTCTTAAATATTTGATTCTGTGACATTTAGTCATCTAAGTAACAGGGGGTAAAGTAGTACCTGTGATAGTACAGGGATAATGAGAGGGGCAAGGATTTTTGTGGGTAATAATACCTTTTATTGGACTAACTATATAGTTGAGGGAGGCAACCTTTTGCACAATTAATATCAAGTACTTGGAATTTAAAAGCTCATCTCTATCCCTCCCCATTATATAGATGGTCCAATAAAAAATATCATCCACAAAAATCCTTCCCTAAAGACTACAAATAGTAGCAGAAAAGAGAATCAGAATATGAGGAACTGACAGTTGCATAACTGAAGGGGGCATCTAGGGTACTGCCTTTGGGGGAAAGTGCAAAAATAGCTACAACCAAAGCACCTTTGCAATCAGCAGCACAACAGCTGGAACTGCCTTGTGTGCCATGGTTGCCCCAGGTGCAGAGCTGACTGAATGTGGTCTGGGAGTGCTTGTAAATATGGTGGGAGTTTAATCTCCAAGTTTTTACTCTATGTATCCTAAATTGAAATAGTGAAGCATAGAATAAAACCCTGAGGACTAAACCATTTCAATTTTTCCATCACATTATGGCGAGGGGCATAGAATAAAAACCCCACGCACCATCCCTGCCACTTTCTCCGGCTGCCAGCACACCCAGCCACCTTCCTTCCGCCTCCTCACACTGCCCATTCCCAGGCAGTCCTAGGTGGCAGGAAGGCAGTGGAGACAGTGTACAGGGCACTGGAGGCCCCAGCAAGCTAGGGATGAGTTAGATCTGACCAGGTGCTGCCTCCTAGCTGGGGCAGCACCTGGCTCACTAGCAGACCACCTGGGCAGCCCTGGGGGCACCGCCACCTCGGAGGGAAGAAGGTCAGGGGCCAAGGCAGAAGCAGTGAGGGGCCTAATCCTTTATCTCAGGAGAGCCTGCACACCTCTTCCACAGCTGGGGGGTGATCTGCCAGTGGGCTGAGTGGCCTTTGAACATGCAAAGGACCATGGTCCTTTGCTCCACAGTGACGGTGCCCCCTGGGGCCACCTAAATGGGCTGCTAGCAGGCCAGGTGCTGCTCCAGCTCAAAGGTAGCACCTGGCCTGATCCAACTCTTCCCCAATCCCAAGCTGGGGCAGCACATGGCCCAGTAGCGACCCACCCAGTGTTGCCACCGCAGAGGTAAGAACTCAGGCTCTCTGACCTGCCGGCAGCTCACCCTCCCAGCCACAGGAGAGGTGGGTAGGCTCTGCCAAAAAGAGAAAAAGGATCGGGCCCCTTGCCACCTATGCCTTTAGCAGGCACCTGCTGAAATCAGAAGCAGTGAGGGGCCTGAACCTTTTTTCTGCAGAGACTGCCTGCCTCTACCATGGCTGGGGGGGAGGGGAAGGGTGTGGGGGGGAGCTGACAGCTGCATCACTACATTTTGCGAAGTTGAAAATGCAATGTATCCAATGTAGTTTAGTTTGCAATGATACAAAGTCATTTAAAACCCCCAAAACTCTTGCATTCATACTCTGTGATGCCATTAAGCCACACAAAGTGACATTTCCATCATGTGTACATGTTAATGGTATCACATGGAGAAGGCTAGAAGAAGCCTGAAAAAACCCCAAAAACAAAATCAAAGAGGGAAATAGCCAGGTCAGAACTACAGGAGAAGGCAATTAAATTGAAATATGAAACTTAAGTGTTGGGTGAGATGATATATGAAGACCCACAAGATATTGGTAGCAGTTGTTAAGGCAAAAGATGAACAAAAGTAGACCAAAAAATTGTAGTGGGTTCAGAAAATAAAAAACAGAGTTTTGATACCTTATACAAGAAGAACCAATAGGATTTATAGCACTCTGAATGTGGGAATGCTTGACAGGGTTACTAGCTTGAGTAAGATCTTGTATTATGAATGTGGATTGCAGGATAACGCCCATAATCATGGGTTTTACCATCAGGATTACAGTATATGAATTGCTGCACCAAATTACTCTTGTATTTATGTGGTCATGTTTGTTTTGGAACAGCAATATGCATACTTTATATTGTATATATCACTGCCTTTAAGGCTTCTCAACAAATGTATTATTGGTGGCTTATCTGGAATATTTTTCTTATTGAGTCCAATTCTTTGTCATTCTGAATATTTCATTGTTATAAGAACGTCTAGGTCTGTGATTTATTCATGCTATAATTGTGTTGATGAGTTGCAAAGGACAATGAAATTCTCATCTTGAAATAAGTGATTTATTTCTTTTATACCTCTAGGCATTTCATGTAGCCATGTGGTATTTGTTGTCTATTTTTGGAGCTGCTCTGTTCCATATTGATGCTCTGGGATGCACAAAATTGTTACATTTTAAATCCTTGCTAAATTAAATCATATTTCCTGTAGTTTTATTGCATGTAATTGGGAATAAGGAGTGTTATTGTCTGTTACACTCAGAGCCTATGATCAAAGAATAAAATGAGTTAAATTGCTTATTTAGTACCAGTTTGGGGGGTTGTCTTCAGTCTAAATCCAAACTCCACACATTTTTATATATTTTATGAATGATGGAACAGTATGATATTAGAGTAGTCTACTTTATAGCCCTATTGATAATCCCCCTGCTATTCAGATTAAACTCTGAAATACTTTGTGATATTAAAATACATTTGTTTGTATTCTGTAGAAATCTATCAACCAGCTGACTGTTTTGAAATATATACACACACAAACATACACACTGATCTCCAGAACATGACAGTAGGGGGCAAAAACTCCTAATGACTTACTGTCACCATATATGTATTCAGAAATGCACAGATATATTATGTTTTACTTTATGATGATTCTATTGATAGTGGTAACAGGAATCTATTGACAGTGGTAACAGGAATTAACTAATCTTAATCTTACTGAAAAGATATAATTATCAGTAAATAAGTTGCCATGGCAGCTTTTATCTGAGGACCTCAGCATGCTTTACAGAGATTTACTGGATTACTTCTATTCTATGATTTTTTTCATTACTTGATTAGGAAATTTTTGATGAAATTCTTTTTTATTTGAAAACGCTAATTTAAACAGAAACATTCATAGGAATGTACCAGGTCGAAAACTGCTTAGGCCACTGGCAGACGTTCATTTCAAGCTATGATGGGATCTGATCTGCAATCCCCAAAATTGCACCTCCTGACATGCCACGTATTATGGCAGGTTGCATGATTTGGGGTTGGGAATTAGATCTAAACTGTACCATACTTGCCAGTGCAGGAGGAGCCTGGGATCATGATCCTGGACTACCAGATAGAAAGCTTGGTGCCCAGAATTAGCTGATTATCAGCTAGGTCCAGGAACTGCCAGAGTCTGTAACCAACCCCAGTCTGGTCCCTGGCCCCAGCCAATAATCAGCTGATTGTCAAAACCCCAGCTGGGTTATACATGTGGTTTTTATACATCCCAATGCAGAGAAATAAGTAAAGTGTGCCACCCAGATGGGCAGCACGTGTGGTTTTTACAGGTCCTGGAGCCTGGAGACCTCAAAATCTGGGGAACTTTCCCCAGTCCTGGTGTTCCTTCACACTGGGACCTTTAGGAACCATGGGTGCAGCTTTGGGGTGCACTGAAACCCCCAGTGCACAAGGATTTTGAGATCAGGGAGAGACTCTTTGATCCTGGGGTCCCCAGGCACCAGGAATATCAGACAACCGCATGTACAGTCCAGCTACATACATGGCTTTTAAAAGTCTAGGGTGCAGTGAGCCAAACACTGGGGAGATGTTCTCCAATGTCAGGCTCATTGTGCCCATCTGCCTCCAGGGGTGAGGTCTGGGTTCCAGGTACTGGTTCTGGCTCCAGCCTGATTGGATAGGAGACAAGGGGTTTCCCTATGCTGAATCCTGACACTTAAGATTGGGATCTGTCATGGGGCAGCTCCATCTGGTCACACATTCAATTTAAAGTGTGATAGAAACAAGCCACAAAGTTGTTCCATGTTATATTTAGAATAACTTTGTGGTTCATGCCTTAACTTGACTTGAACATGTGGCTGGGTTACTATTTAAGGCACAATTAAACTGTTAATTGCATCTTACATGTAATGCAAGTCAGAGACCTTAGTCATAAAGCAATTTGACCTCAGTTCAAGCCAAGATTTTCAACACAGGTTACCCACATTTCAAGTGGGTTCCTTGACCACCACATTATTGACTAAACTTCAAGGGTTACAAGATTACTCCCAATAACACTCACTCACTCTTAGGGACTGTTCCGTATAAATACTTACATTTTCTGAAAACAAGAAATGAAAAAAATAGTGACCATATGGTAAAGTGGTTAGGGTACTTACACAAGCTGAGACAAGTCCAAGTTCATAGTCCCTGCTCCACCAAATAGTAAATTATTTAAACAAAATTATTAATACGAATCTCTACAACAGTGTAGCCAAAATGTTTAGGAAACCTTGGCTCACATCCCTGCCCTGCCATCTTTTTACATCTTAGGTGAGTGTTTTATCAGGGTGTCTCTCTCTCAACATTTGCAAAGGTCTTGGTTTTCCCCCTGTGTGGAACAAAGAAGTTTTTGAAATCTTGGGAAAAAAAATCACTGCACAGAAACAATATTTCCTAATCAAGTCTGCTACTTATAGTTTATATCCGATCATCCAAGATCTTGTGGGGGAAATTCTTGTAATCCTTCACGATGTAATGACCTTTGAATTATAGAGAAATCTCAAACTAAACTATAAGAAATAGCTGAGGGAACTCTCTGGACCATTAATGTTGATTTTCAATAACTCTTGGAACATGGGCAAAGTTCCAGAAGACTGGGAGGAAGCTAATCCTATGCTGATATTTAAAAAGGGTGAACAAGATGACCAGTGTTGTCAGCCTAACATTGATCTTCAAAAAATAATGGAATAGCTAATACACAAGTTGATAACTGCCTCTGTCAGCATGAGAACTAATTAGCCAGTTCCTAGAACCACACTAAGCTACTACTTTCTTCCTGTTTAGGTGGTAGTGTGTCCTGTCTGAAGCCACAGGAAGATTCAGGATGGTTAGCTATCCTCCTTTCTCTATCCCACTACTCAGAGACTAGATTTTTTTTTTCCCCAAAAAGAAGTGCTCCAGTTCAAACAAGAACTCATTCTAGGAAGAGCTATGACGCATCTTACACAGGAGGTCAGATTAGACAATAACAATCACCACTTCAATTGTACAGAGATAGTCTTTTTCAACGATTGACTTATTTCAAAGTAAATTCAATTACAATCTGCATTTGGATTCGAATACTTTAAAATAAGCTTATAAAGAAGTCTTATTACACAGATAAAATTAACTGAAAAGGCTCCCCTAAGTTCTTAGCTAAATATTCTTATACTGACTGGGATAAGAGATATCTGAAAAGAAATGAAAACTGAACAATTTATTATGTTGTAAAAAAAACAACAACCAAAAAAACAATGTTTGTTTTCAATATCAAACCTCAAACTGAAATATAAAGACAATTTTAATTATAGTACTGTCCAGGAAGCAGAAAAATAAGTATGAAAGATTTCAGGAATTCATTTCTGGTATGATTCTAATGATCATTTTTTTAAAGTTTTCCAACCAGAATTATCCAGTGGTTTAGTTAAGATACAAAATAACCCCATATACCTGCCCCAAATTTCAATGGCTATGTGGAAAATGAAGGAGAGATAAATAACTCCTTATGGTAAGTATAAATCATAGTATTATGCTTAGGGTCAGAAGGAACCTAAACAGATCATCTGGTCCAACCCTCTGCCCTGGGCAGGAACGAGCGCTGGGGTCATATCATCCCAGCTAAATATCTGTCCAGCCTCTTCTTTAAGACCCCCAAGGTACGAGAGAGTACCACCTCACATGGGAGCCCATTCTAGAGCCTGGCAGCCCTAACTGTGAAGTAATGCCTCCTGATGCCCAGCCTGAACCTGCTTTCTAACAATTTGTGGCTGTTATTTCTGGTAACCCCTAGTGGTGCCCAGGGGAACAGAGTCCCACCCAATTTCCGCTGGCCCCCCTGGTGAGTTTGTAAATAGCCACCAGATCCCCTCTCAGCCTTCTCTTGTGGAGGGTGCACAGATTCAGGCCCTTTAGCTTCTCTCCATAGGGCCTGACCCGCTGCCCCCTGACCATGTGAGTGGCCTCCTCTGGACCCTCTCGATGCTGGCCACATCCCTCCTGCAGTGCAATGCCCAGAACTGGACGCAGTACTCCAGCTGCAGCCTGACCAATGCTGCATAGAGGGGAAATAAAGTGATAAAAAAAAAACTTCAACTCTTATCTCAAAAAATATATTAAAAGTAACTTGCTATAACTGCATTTCCATGTCCAAATAAACCACATCATCTCCATCCTCATTTCAGGAGCACCTGAAAAAATCTGACAGTCACTTTACAAATAAAATAATGCCCTTTACAAATGCATCATGTTTTAAATTTTAAAATGATCCAGTGAGAACTACAAACACTAGAGAAAAGAAGGTGAGAAAGGACTGTGTTCACAGAAAGCAGGTCACTTTTTCAATGATATTTTTGTTGCTTAAATTATGATGGCACATTGCTGCCTCACAGTAAATAACCTTGTGACAGGAAAAAAAGAATGAGCGCCTCGCATAAAAGCAGGCCTTTTCTGAATAGAAGTACTAGGACATGAATTGATAGATTCAGTTTGGCATAAAGATTTTTGTCCAATTGGCTGATCTGTGTGAGTGAAGAACCAATCAGAGCTATCATAAAGGAAGGGCAACATTGGTGGAGAACTGGTGATTAGTCTGGGTTCTCTTGTATATAGGAAGAAACCAGAGTAAGCAGCAGCTGATAAGCATTCAGACTTTCAGATGCTTATCCAAGCCTCCCTGGCCTGGAAGCAAGACTGGAAATAACTCAAGCAGGATTTCTTGAAAGTTTTCCAGTACAACTTGGCTTTGGCAGGGTCAGTAAGACAGCAAGAAATAGCTTTTCTTGGATGTTTTGATCACAGTTTCCTGCTTCAGACAAAAAAACAACCCCAGAATGCTCAGTCTTTTTCCTGCTTTATTTTTATTGTATTTTATTTTATTTTTTGCAATTTTACCAAGCTATTTTAAAATTCCTCAAAAGTTCAAGCATAGTTCAGTTCAAGGTTCAGGGCAAAGGCTTGGAACAGATTTCTCTTGGTCAGAACTGATTCACCATTTGCACTGGGTGGGCTACAATTTCTGAGAACATTGCTGAACACTAATATTTCCAAAATTCCACTTGAAGCACAGGAATAAGAGGAATGCTCAGCTTTTCACCACCAGTCTGCACTGAAGAATATTTGGCGCAGTCACAGCTGTCTCCTCTCATTGTTACTACAGGACTGCATATACATAGACTCATACATGTGTGTCTGTCTACATGAACATGCACACACAAAGCCAAATGCTACCTACATAGTGACTATTGAAGCATGGAAGCCACACACATGCATCTGAGAGCAAAACATAGCTCCAACAGCTGGATTTTTAACATAACCACATAAATTACAAAGCTCATTGACCACTGCATAAAACTGAAATTCTGACCACATAAGAACATAAATCTGCCTGCTGCTCCTGCAGCTGTTTTTCTTTCTCTGCCCTCTGGACTGAGAACAACAAAGCAGAAGATAGACATTATAATGCTGAGGATAGTCCCAGACTTTATTTTTCATTGTGCGATAACACTGTCTTCTATCTTTGCTTCACCAGGAACATGCTGTTACACCCCTGGCCACACACACGGCATGCCCAGCAACTGAGGAACTCAGAAGCCAAACTCTATAATCCACTTTGCTGGCAACGTTTAGCGCTATGGTTATGAATGTTATGGTTCTGTTGCTGACTTGGCTGCGCTGTCTTTAACTGCTTTAACATTTCAAGGTTTGGCTGCTACAAAGGCCTTCTCAACTGCCTCTCATAGGAATCAAGTGAAGGACACATACGCTTTGGTTTTTATTCATCTCATTTGTTAAATTTGTCATCACAAAGGTACTTGTGTCTTCTCTGGTAAAGAATTCTGTCTTTGTAACAGAGATGTTGTCCTGGAGCTGTCCCCGGACTTCGGGTATATTCATTACTATACCACAGCGCTTTCAGAAAGAATAGGAGTAAATGTAATAAAAAAAATAAAAAGGACTTTGTGTGGTAAGCCATTTCATCACTAAACCATCACCTGATAATCTGTTGCCATTGAATACTCAACTTCCATAATACAGTCTTCCTGGCTGCTACTGTATTCATCTCCATCAGCCTCCTGACAAGTGTGGATAACCTCAATTGCTCATTGAGTGACTTATTTACCAGCATACCAGCTTCTCAAAAAAACAAGTGGTGCATCAGGTGGCTCCAAAGGCACAATTATTGTTCCCAAATGTATTGTGCTGCATCTTCACCCCTTTCATCTTTTTCAAACAGTAATTAAAGCACTGTGCCACCTTGACAAATTGTAAACATAGGTAAAATTTACTTGATCCTTCCAGAATCTTAATAAAATTCTGGCAGGAATTAATTTAAATTGTATTCCGAATGGGTACATTTGACAAACATACAATGCTTTTTTTAAGCATTAAGAGGATAAGACAGTTAATACAGTGAATGTTATACAGAAATTAAATCTCTCTCCTAAACTGGACATATATGCACCGTAGGGCTGTGCGAAACGGTACGTTCTGTTTCGACTTGCATTTCAATGGAACGGCATTTCATTTCAAATTTTTTCTCATCTTGAAACACCTGCTCTGTTTTGTTTTGTTGAAACAGCTTTGCCGTTTCAATGTTTCACCTATAGGCTTTAATGGGGAAGCACAAAACAGCCTTTAACTTTGTCATTTCTTGACCAATTTGGATGAAACTTGCAGGCATGCTAGCCCCTTCTGAGGCCATGAAACCTGCCACATTTCATGGAGATAGGTGCAGAGGCTTCTGGGACCCTGCACCTCAGGCTGCTGACAGGCAAAACTCATGACATGGGTGCTTGTGTGACTGATTGTGTCTGTCTTAGGGCTTTTCAAAGGGGTTTTCAACCCAAAAGCTAGCATCCCAGGCAGCTAAGCTGAACTCACCTGGAGCCTCACAACTCCACTGCAACCAGCAAGCCTTAGGCCTGTCAAAAACATAACAGGTCTGGACTTTTCCCAGCCAGGACTTTGTGTGCATGTGTTAGCTGGAGGTTATGGCATCTCCTACCCACAGTTCACCAGGGGATCATTGGTCCTGGCATTTACAGGGCTGCTGTGCCACCAGAAGTCTTATCAGGCCTCCCCGACCATGGTACAGTTTTAGTGGTTATGCCCAGGACCTGGGGACTCCTCCTTCCCCGTATCCTCAGCCCATATCTCCAAGTTCATCCTGGCATGGGAGCTTAGCACAGACATGTTCTTCCCCTGCTGGCTGGTGATGCAGTAAGTACCCCCTCCAGCTCTGAGAGCAGGGCATTAATTGGTTTTTAAAAAGTAATAAAAATGAAATAGGTGGGGATGGAGTGAGGAGGGCAGCATTCACTCCTTTTGCACCTGGAGCTTGGAGAACTCCAGCAGTAGGAGGTTCCCCTTGAGGAACACCAGCTGCTCCAGCAAACCAGGATCCAAGCAGGTGCAGTGGGGTGTCACTACATCCCCAGCAATGCTGAACACCCTCTTGCTCAGAACACTAGTCAGTGGACAGGACAGGTGCTCGTGCGCAACAGTGGCCAGATCTGACCACATCTGGCTGTGGCTTGCTCAGTAGGCCAAGGGGTCACACAGCAGCACCTCCATGTCCTCAGCAAGATAGGCAGCCACCAAGGCCTGAGCACTACCTGCCTGATGGTGGGTTCTGGTGGCTCAGGACTCCACCATAGAAGCCATGCCCTTGTCCCACATTGGCAGTGCAGTGGTGGAGGAGGAGACTGGCTGGTGGATGGCGTGCTAGCATATGACAGTGCATCCCTCTCTTCCATGTCCTCCCACCTCTGCCATTCTGCCTCCCTGACTCTCTTCACCAGCATCTCCATCCACTGCTTCAGGGTTTGGCTGCTGCATACGCTGCCCTTCACACTTGGGTCACACATGGCAACCAGCACGTGGACCATACTAGACCACAAGGGATCAAGCCATTTCTTGAGGCCCTCCTTCAGCTGCCACACCAGTGCCGGATGTCTGGTGACAGAGGCTTGCCCCAGCCAGGAACATTGATCCCCTGGAAACTTCAGAGCCAAATGGAGAGCTATCTCACTGCAGGGATGACCTAGTTAAGGAGGGCAAACAAAACAGTCAGCAAAATTTTTCGCAGCCCTATTATGCAGCCAAATTTTCTCTCTCCCTCCATTGAACATGTATATATTCCTTTTAGCTCCACAAGAAAAATGAGTCACACAAAAAAATGTGTAAACAAGGAAACGTATCTAATAGCCTTTATTAGTTACTTTTTCCTCCACAGAGCTTAGCAGATGCTTTTCAGATTCATTTATGCAGACACTTTATGATGTTTCACAAGCACATTATTAAACTGTACTGATGTGTTTTGTAAGAAGAATGCATTTCTCTCTCAATGCAGGTCTGAACACCCACTGGCACAGAAAGGTATTTCACCAACCTGCCACTTTCACAGAACAATAAGATTTGACGTCTTTTGTAACCCAGTTCCAGGAAGTACAGTAATGCTTCAAAAGTGGTGTAGCCTTCAGCTTTAAAAATACTTATTGTCTATCACTATGGCATCTTCCTCTGAAATATCATCCATGAAAGGCAGCTATTTTGGGATTGAAGGTCAACAGTTTAGGCTATAAATGTGTGTTCTCATTTCTTTTGCTGATTTACTTCAAAGCATGAGACCCACATTTTTGTGGTGGTTTATCTGCCAGAATTAATGTTACCTGCCTTCCTATATTCTCTCTTCCTAATATAACCCAAAAAGGCTATTCATATGAAAGAACAAAAGGAGAGAAAATTAAATTTGGCTATCTAATTCTGTATGGTAATAAATATGGCATAAATAGACTGAACAGGGTGCACATCTACACAAGATTCTTACTATGCAGTAGCCTAATAACACTGTGCAAAAAGTGCGTCATGGCACGGATAGTGCTAATATGCTACTGTGCAGTATTATTAGGCTATTGTGCAGTAGTGTCACTAAAACATTGTTTGCCACCACTACTGGGCAATAACTTTAGTTACTACGCATTTAGTTAGTATGTCATTAAGCAAGTACTAAATTAAATGCGCAATAGTTACTTGTAGACATGCCCAGGTAGATGAAAAGGGATGACTGCATGTAATGTGTCTTTGGGGTCTAAATTCTTGCCAGATAGATAGATCTATTCTTGTCAAATAGATTTGTGAAACTTTCCAAAAAAAACAGGTCTCTTTTACTGGGTAGGATGGGAGTTGAAAATGGACGAAAAAAAAATCATGAGATTCACACTCAAATGGCCAACTAAAAATGTATGATGCCATACCCAACGAAATGGCTTTTGTTAATTCATGAAAAACTTAGTCTAAATACCTGTGTCTGTATCTTTTTCAAAGTAGCCTACAAAAAACTGCTTAGTCACATTTTAATAGGAGATAAAATAGACCATAAGTGGAATTAGAATTCCAAATGTAGTTTGTTGAAACTCTGATGGTGTTGGAAGCACTACAAATTATGTGCATATTATCATCCAAAAACATAGAGGAGATGCAAAAGATAATGTCATATTTTACTATTGTGTTTGTTTTTCTTTTATTTTGTTCATTATGTACAGAATTAGAGATGGAAGGTATAGCCAGAAAGCAGCCATGCAGTACAAAATGTGATATGGAGCATATCAGAATTTCTTGCTCCAAAAATAAAATAGCAACAACAATGAAGTAGAGAAGGCCTGTAACAACAGAACAAATCAAACATTCCTGCTGACCAGGGAGACTTTACTACATGATATTTTATATTATGGGGGGGCGGGAGAGAGAGAGAGAGAGAGAGAGAGAGAGAGAGAGAGAGACTGACTAAATAAGCCAGGGAAGTTTGTTTTGTTCACAAAACAGATCAGCTTTTACAACAAAGTTTGACCAAAGACTTCTTTATGGAGTAATTTTGCAAAGTAGATGTGTTTATGGATACGTCTTGTTTCTCTTGTCACCTGGGTTGAGACAGCAGTGCAATTTAACAGCTGCTACTGTGACCAAGTAGTCCTATTTAGGATCCCCACTGCTCACCCTACATGGGGAAGGGGGTAGAAAGGTGCCCGAACTTAGGCTGTCTTATATGTTTCTTGCTAGATAAGTTCATCCAGTGGGATCACACAGTTTGCAGTTGAAAATATCATAAGATGATAATGATTTTTACAACATGAAATGTTCACACCTTAATAGACAACCAAGACAGTAAATGACCAGAAAGAATTGCTATTGTCTCCAGGGAACTGGAGAAGAAACAACATTGACACTGCAGCTCCAAGTGAGACAAGATAAATGGACAAAATTCAGCTGAGGGAAGAAGGTAGAAGCTATACCTAATTCTGGAAGGATAAACCAGCCCAGGACAGATGCACTTATGGTATCAGCTTCAACATCAAGAATCAGTTCATCAATCAACTTACAGACTCCCTGTGGAAATTAGCAAATGTCTTATGATACTTCACATTAAACTCAGCAACAACCAGCACACCTATATCATCAGTGCACATGACCCGGTGCTTGGTGCTGAGGATGATATCAAAGAAAAAATTCTATTGCATCCGTGCCCTTGTTCTAACAAATAGTCACAAGGAGGACAAGGTCATTCTCCTAGGTGACTTCAATGCCAGAGTCAGACACAGCCTGGAACTCAGGAATGGTACCACTGGGAAGGAAGGAGTAAGGAAAGCCAATTCCAATAGCATCCTTCTCCTGGGCAAATGCACAGAGCACAGTTCTATCATCATGAACGCCATCTGCAGACAGTAACAAACGCAAGACTACCTGGAGACACCGTTGTTCTAACCACTGGCACCTCAACTATGTTATTGTTAGAGCCTGTGATTGAATGGATATCATACCATGAGTCATGCAAGGAACTGGTGACTGCTGAACAGATGTCTTTTCAGATTCTTTATGAACATCCAGCTTGCTCCAAAACACCAAAAACAGCCAAAAGCAATGCAAAGGCCTCTCAACATCACATCTCTTCAAGACCTAAAGGTCTGTAAGGATCTTCAACAGTGTCTTCATGAAAAACTCTCTGCCCTGCCCACAAATGAAGGCAATATTGAGGAACTACAGAAGGGGTTTAAAACTGCCGTCCATATAGCCTGTGCTGAACCACCCATTGACAACAAAACTGGTATGGAACTGGTGATGCCAAGATCCAAACCCCTCCTTAACCAGGAGAGAAGGGTCCATTCTGCTTGGCAAGATGACACTGCATCCCAGCAGAAGAAGGATATGTATCAGCTCCTAAAAGGAAAAGCTCAGAGGAGGATCTTGGAAATCAAATATCAGTGGTAGCAAGAGAAAGCTACCTGGGGGCAGTTCTGTATCACTTCAGCATTGGCTGTGAGGAGCAGCTGCATGGAGTGCCAGGTTGTCCCACTCTAGTCTGGGTCCCCAGCCATGACTTGGACCCCACAAGGGACCCAGGCATCCAGGCCATGGATCTGCACTGTGGAAGGGGGATTCGACCATGCCATTGTGCCCCTCCTGGGTTTGCCCCCTGTCTACAGAGGTATGATATTGCCTGTCCACTGTTGAACAACATCACCTGGTAAGGGGACTCCAGGCTTTTGAACCACCTGGGTGATAGCGATCATTGCTTGCTGGAATTTACCATCCAGCGCAGGGTGTCAAGGGCCTGCAGCAAGCCAGTAGCCCTAGACTTCAAGAGGGCCAACTTCAATGAGTTGAGGAGACTAGTGGGAGAGGCACTGGGGTTCTCGAGAGCAGGGGAACTCAGTGCCCAAGATGAGTATTAAGGAGACGATACTCAGGGCCCAAAGGGTGATCTTCCCAACAAGAAGCAAGGGGCGCAGGAGTGCCCAAAAGTCCCCCTGGCTCACCAAGGGCATCTGGGAATGCCTGATTGCCAAAAAGGATGTGTACAACTGGTGGAAGGGGGGTGCTATCTCCAAAGAGGAGTATACCTCCTCTGCTCAGTCCTGTAGGAGGGCTGTAAGGAAAGCTAAGGCAGACATAGAGCTAGGACTAGCATCCAAAATCAAAGATAATAAAAAGTCCTTTTTCAAATATATAGGGAGGATGAAGAAAGCACTGGGAAATGTGGGGCCCATGCAAGGTTCTCTGGGCAATCTGGTGGTTGAGCCAGAGGAGAAAGCAGACTTCTTTAACCAATTCTTCACCTCCATTTTCTTGGGCAGGGACCGGGACTTCCCCACCGTAATGCAAGATGGACTCGAGGGGAATGCCTCCAGACCTCAGGCTGGGGAGGACCAGATTAGAGAGTTTCTGGAGGGGCTGAACGTGTTCAGATCAGCAGGTCCAGATGCTCTCCACCCCAGGGTGTTGAGAGAGCTAGCAGGGGTTATAGCAGGGCCCTTGGCATGGCTTTAAGAGCACATCTGCAATGGGCCGGCTTCAGGGATGATGCTCAAGGGTAACCAGCATGGTTTCATTAGGGGCAGCTCATGTCAGACCGACCTGATTGCCTTTTATGATCAGATCACAAAAGCATTGGATGCAGGTGTCGCCATGGATGTAGTCTTTCTGGACTTCAGCAAGGCCTTTGACACCGTCTCCCACCCCATCCTCATTAAAAAACTAGGCAATGGTGGCATTGATGCCTACACAGTCAGATGGATTGCAGATTGGCTGAAGGGTC
>NW_017728931.1:87138205-87150600 GCF_001723895.1 Crocodylus porosus | reverse complement strand
TCTATAAACTCACTAGGGGGGACCAGAAGGGTTTGGGAGAGACCTTGTTTCCGCTAGCACCCCCTGGCATAACAAGGAATAACGGCCTCAAGTTGTTGGAGAGTAGGTTTAGATTAGACATCCGTCAGAACTACTTCACAGTCAGGGCGGCTAGGAGCTGGAACCAACTTCCAAGGGAAGTCGTGCTGGCTCCTACCCTGGGGGTCTTTAAGAAGAGGCTTGATGCCTACCTTGCTGGAGTAATTTGAGCTCAGTTTTTCTCCTGCTCAGGGAGGGTGTCGGACTTGAAGATTTACAAGGTCCCTTCTGACCCTACTTCTATGATTCTATGAAATAGTTAAAGTGACTACATCCTGGCCAGTTTCAGAAAACAAGAGTAAGCTATGCTTTTGTAAACCTCTACAAACTGATCACCTGAAAGATCTGCCAAATAGAGGAGTCCATGAAGTAGACATCAAGCAGGCTAACCCCATGCATGCATCAAATGCCTCTTGCTACTTGACCTTCCATTTTAGCCTCTCGCTACTTGACCTTCCATTTTAGCCTCCCAGTTTTCCTCTTTCCCCTTCTTGCAAGGCCTTCCCTTTGCATTTATCAAATGTCAAACTCCATCTACTGTTATGTTAGTTAGTTCCCCTGAAGTTCCTTGCAGCCCTCTCTGGACATGACTAAACAAAATAATCAACACGGGAAGACAAAGTGCACCAGTGACCAAAGCTCTGGAAAAGGATTTCACCACTTTGTCCTGATCTGCTGTCTGATCTCAGACAAGTAATTTCACTGTTCTGTGCCTCATCTTCCCCACCTGTTAAACAATGATATTGTTAAACAAGTGCTATGATGGGGTGGCCAAATCCATAGCGTGTATGCCACAAAGAGCACGTGAGCATTAGGCACAAACTATCAGGTATACCTTTGAAGGACAGGGATCAAAATGACATTTGGCGGGGAGGCCAACTTATTTGACTGCCAAATAAAACTAGTGAACATTGTGGCATGAGGTCTATAAATGAAGGAGTGCTATATTAGAGGAAATGGTTCTGTTTCTTTCTGATATTTCCTTCAGAAGACGATGAGGTATTTTGTGGTTTAAGGACGTTTCCACTGCCCACACTCAAATTGATTCTGTTATGGACAGAAGAAAGGACTTTTTTTTTTTAAATCAAAATTGCCACAGTCTGGAATCCTTTTGTGAGCTCCAAAGTCACTAACATAAACAAATAAAAAGTTAAAGCAAAGTATGTAACTCTCTTCTCAGTATGGATTGTACTTGGGGCTGTATTCTATTTGATCAGCACTCTACACACACAAAATTAAAGTGATTATTAAAGACTTTTCAGTTGAAACCAGAAATAAACAGAAGTCAATCAATAATTGTAACATACACCATCTTTTTCTTTTATCAGCCAAGTGTGAAACACAGGCAGAGCCATTGAACATGGATTTAATTGAATCACAGTTGCTTAAGTGCTCTCAAGAGGTGATAAATTAGAAAGTGGTATGCATGAAAGAAATAGGTTTCCACAAGCTGGAAAGGCAATATGGCATGAATTTCATAATAAATTGTTGGTTATCCACTAAAACCAAATTGCTACCAATAAAAATTATCTCTGTGCATTTTAACAAGGAAGGAAGAGCAAACAGAAGATTTTACCATAGACAGATTTTTATTCTGTTTTCCTAGTCAAACTAACTATAGGTTAATTAGAGAGCAGGCTAAATTATTTTCTTGCAGACATTTAACCCAATGAATTTCACTTATTTTTTCTTCAAGAATTGTTGAAAAGAAAATTTCTATTTGTATGTATAACTATTTTGCACTGTTTTCAGATCACAAAGTAGTTTTTTAAAAATCCTTCTGCAAGCTCTATGTTCTTGGAAATCATGCTTCAAAGTATGCAGTTGGTTACCTGAATCATATGATTTTATTTGTGTCAGGTCAAACAGAACCACAGAACTATGTGAGGAAACATTCATTTCTATATTTTCACTTTTATTACATTTTTAAGATTCATCAGGTGAAATCTCATGTCATTGAAGTTAATAGCAAAACTCCACTGATTTCAAAGGAGCCAAGATTTTACCTTATGTACTTTGTATGCAAGGTAAAAATACAACAACTTTAAGATTAAAACAGTACCTAGAAAACATCAAACTCAGCAATGCCCTCATTATCTAGCCCATTCTGCTTTCCTCCCTTAAAACAGCTATGCAAATCAGAGTTATACAATAGTATGTTTGAAAAGGACCTCAGGATGACCTAGATCAGTGGTTCTCAACCATTTTTGTGCCATGACCCTTTTGTAAACATTGAGGGCCACTCCCCACCCAGTAAATACTTAAAATAGAAAATAGCCCCCTGGCCCTGTGAGTGCCCCTCACTCCCAACCCACAGCCCCCCAACCCCCAACCCCCAGATGTGTGGGGTAGGGGGGGTATGAGGAGGCACATGCCCCCCCATATTTGTGTACCTACATAAGAGCAGAGGGCTGCAGCCTGACCAGACTGGCACAGGCAGGAAGTGCCTCCATGGCTCAGAGGGTAGGACTTGGTGTGGGAGGGCAAACTGGGGTGCAAGACTCATTACTACTGCCACCAGGACTCCCATCCCAGCCACACTGCCAGAAGCGTGAGGAGTGATAGATGGGGCGGGGTGGGGGAGGATGGTGTCGCACTCCCCTCACCTCCTCCTGCTGCCAGCCATTCATGCACCAGGATGCAGCTTTACCCCCCACCATGGCCCAGCTGCCACTACCATTGCCACTCCTATCAGGCCACTCACCACCCATCTCCCCTCTGGGATAGAGCTGCAGCTTGAGGGGAACGGCAGCAATGGTAGTGGTCAGCCCATGGTGGTGGAGTAGAGCTGTGGTCTGGTGTGTGGGCTGGTGGCAGGAGGCAAGACCAGTGCAGCCTCCCCTTCATCCATTACTCCTTATGCTGCTGCCAGTGTGGCTGGTGCAGGGGTCCTGACAGTGGCAGCAGCAGCAGCAAGTCTTACCACCCTTCTGGCCATGGAGGCAGCTCCTGCCTGTGCTGGTCTGGCTTGGCTGCATCACCGTGCCCACTGTGGGTGCACAAATTTGGGGGGGCATGCGTCCCCCATTCTTCCTGACATGTTACCTATGCCCCACTCCCTGCCCCACAGATTTACTTGTTGGGAGTTTCTCTCCATGCTGCCTGACTGCTACGTGCACCTGTGCAAATGCACAAAGCACCCCTGCCTGATCACCCTCCTCCTGCTACCCCCAGCCCCAAGCAGCCCCTTGCAGGCTGGAACTCTACCAGTCTACAAGGGTAAACTCATGATTTCCCACATTTTTCCCCTTTAAAGGACAAAATCATGGATAAAGAAGGAAATCCACATTTTTCCATGGCAAACAGAAAACCCAGATCCGTGCTTATTAGTACGCAAAGCACAAGCGGTATCTATGCTTTCAAAAATGTATGCAAAATATGATCCATTTTTAAAGTTTGTTTGCAACCCTTTCATATATTCCTGCATATATTCCTTTCGTATATTTTTGGGTCGCAATCCACAGAGGGAGAAACACTGACCTAGTTGACCTCTTAAGGTCCTCTCCAGCTCTGTTATTCTATGTTTCTATGACCTGGTTCAACCCTCTGCTCAAAGCAGTATTGTCCCTGTCAACTGTCTGTCTAACCTACTTTTACAAATATCCAATAATGAAGGTTTCACATTCTCTCTGGTAGCCTGTTCCAAAGCCTACCCACCCTCATAGTAGAAGGCAGGACAGGGTAGCATTTTATGACATTTTTACATGTGTTCTGGGAGCGGAGGAGCATTCCATGTATCAGCCTTCCTGCACTTCAAAATGGCAGCAGGGGCGCTTTATCTAAAGCTCATTAAATGAGTTTTAGTTAAAGCACCCCTGCTGCCATTTTGAAGCATGGGGACACTGATACACAAGACACAGAGGCCAGCTGGAGTGCTGAGTCATAGGCACCCTTTGAGAGTAACTGGTTCAGAGAGGCATAAGCTTTCATAGGCAACAGCTTACTACAACAGATTCTGTGAATGAACTAGCATCTGATGATGAAGTAGGCTCTAACCTATGACAGCTAGTATCATGTCGTTTGCAGCACCTCAAAGCTTTCTGAGGTGCTGTGAAAAGCATGCGGCACATGTTTATTCGTTCACCATGCTCCCTATTTGCTGTGTGGTGGCAAAATTAGATACTGTACCAGTATCAGGTAATCCCAATATTTAAAAAAATCCACAGAGAAAAAAGGCAGGGAGATGCACATGGCTGCAGCATGTGCCACCCAAAACCGGAGCCCTGTCTGCCAGAGCCACACTTCAGCAGCTGGCCAGGCTCTGTGCTCCTGGATTGACACTGTTGTAGCCCCGAGAGGCCCCCAGGACCCCAGGTAAGGCTGCTGGAGCCATTTCAGGTGCTTCCCCCAGCCTCCCCTACTCCAACTGAAGAAATTTGCCATGCACCAGAGCACAACTGTTTGCCGTCCCTACTTGTCTCCGGGGAAATACATGTGCATGCTCAGCTGGATGCACCTTAAGGTGCCATCCTGCCCTGTCTTCTGCCTAATTTCAAACTAACACAGATTATTACCTTTCATCCTCATAGTGAGAAGGTTCTTTCTACATTTCCCTTGTTGCAATCTAACTTTGTCCTTGCTGTAAATAGCTGGGCTTTGCATCATATACAATACAGTCAATAGGGTCAGGCAATTTCAGATAGTCAATAGAATTAGACTATTTCAGATCAAGACAGGGGCTGAATTCTAAATGGATGGCCTCATATCTCAAGACAATTCAATCTCAAGCAGTTCCATTAACAGGAGGAGAAGTTGGGGTTCCAGTAAATGGATCCAAACTCTTAAGGAAAAAATGTCTGTATGTGGGGCCATTAATTAGGAATCTCTGAATCCTTTTAGACTGCACTATAGACAATCTAATCTGGAAATATATCCTTGGGTGGTGGGGAGAAGTTTGTATTGAGTAGAAAGGGCCAGGTTTCCTGAAGAGGAAAAGAGGGGGAAAAGGTACCTTGGTTTTTTCCAGCATTTTGTATTTTGGGGATGGTCAAAGAATAAAAACTAGAAAAATCACAATTTTGATATTGTTTGTATTTCTCCTTTCACAGGTAAAACACAAGTCCATTGAAACAGAGATTGCAGCCATAGTATAATACAGAAAAATTAAATAATGATGGCAAATTTCTATGCCAGACGCTTGATCAGTAGACAGGAACATTACAATTACTTAGGATATCTGTAGCATTTATGGCAAGCCAGATTTTTTAGGTAAGTGAATAAGAGTTTTTGAAGTATCAGAAAATTTGGTACATCTGAATTTTTCAAATAATGTAATGATATTTTGACTGTTTAAAGAATTCTAACATACAAGCTCAGAGAACCCTTAAAATTCTTCTTAAAACCCTTACAGATGTTCAAATCTTTTTGTTTTAATTCTCAGCAGTAAAACAAACTTTTCTTATTCCAGTTTATTTTGTACAGCTACTTCAGAAGATTCTAATTGTCTCTGGCTTTCTGTTGATAGGAAGCAACATTTTTTGTGTATAAAGTGTTTACTAATCTCCATTTACTCTTCATGTTAGCATATACCTTATCTTTTATATATTTCTCTGGGTGGTAGTATAAAGTCATAAGAGCTTCCAGCAGCACAACATAATTATCCCATTCAAACTTACAGAATAAATACTTACATAACGGAACATTTTATAACAAAATAGTAAATTAAATTTAATAACACTTCATGCTCTTTGGACTCACCTCCCAAGCTCCATAATAGGAAAATATATATTATGCCTTTGGGAGAGCCTGTGAAAAAAAGAAGTATTTTCACATCAGTATGTTTAAACAAAGATGTTTATATTATAGTATGACCTAGTTTGATAATGAAATCCTAGCTGTTTAAACTCATTTTGCAAATATATTCCTGAATGTTTATATAAGATTATTATGGGAGAACAATTTGTCAACCAGGTACAAAGAAAAACAAGGCAAAACAGGTATCCAGTTCAGGTTCAAAGGGGAGTCTAGGTGAACTAATGTAGCTAATGAAATAATTTCAAAAGAAAGAACCAGCTCCTAAGAGTTCCATTCTAAGAAGACCCCCTAGGAACCTGGGTAATCTTGGTCCCATGGACCTCAGGAGGAAGGTTTCCACTGATTTTAGAAGGACCAGGATTTCACTTCAAGTCATGATTTTCTGTCCCATCACAAATCACCAAATCTAGACTCAGACTGACTCCTTAATGGGGTTTATGTGAAAGGCAAGGATTTTTAGGGTAACATCTTTTTTGGATGAACTACATGGTTGGAATAAAGCTAGATGAGCTTTTGAATGCAAGACATTCTTCATCACTGTAGGCTGCTATGGGCCGAGTCTGGGCAGATCACAACAGGGTACCTTTGGTCACACTAGTTGAGCTGACCAGTTTTACTTTTGCTGCTGGCTTTGGCCAAGGACCCACTGTTCAGGGCCCTTGCCTCTGCTGCAGCCAGGCTAGTAGATAAGACTAGCAAGCCACCCAGGCTTGGTAGCAATGCAAACCAAACAAAAGAAGTTAAACAATAATAAGTTAGTACCTCACCTCCTGCTTGCCTCTTATTCTTCAGAGGCTTTGCAGAGTTGTACAACAAAGCAAATGATCAAGCAAGTAAACAAGCAAGCAAGCAAGCAAGCAAGAGCTCTGTTCCAAGCTCCCCTAGTGGCTACTTAACCCCTGGTAACTCCAAGCAGTCTTTTATCCTTCCTACTCTGGACTCACGTGCCTAACCCTCGCTCTCTCCCCACACCTGTGTTATCTCCCTTGCTGCGGGACTCGCTGTGTCCCAGGACCTGGTTCCCCAGCCTCCAGTGAGTTCTCCTAGGTCTGGGGTGGGTGTGCAGAGCTGCTTCTGAGGTGTGGGGCTGTTCAGACTCCCCCGAACCCCTAGTCACAGGGCAGAGCCCTGTTACAATCATGTCCTGAGACAAGGCTGGAGAGCTAATACCTTGCTTTTAAAAACTTGTCTAATTTTATTCTAAACATGCAGCTGTTCCTGTAAAATATCCCACCCCCCAAACATCCTTGCTTCTTGCATAATTCCTGAACCATCATGGCTACAATGTCACTTCAACACTACCATAATATGGAAGATATCAAAATCTGCTGCTTAATGAGGTTTAAGCATAAATTACCTGCCTAAGATCCAAAGGGCAATTTATATAGACTGCCACAAAACAGAGGTGCCTCCTGTTTGGACTGCAAAGCAGCTTAGGTACCTACATGAATATGCTTAAGCATGCTCCTGAAGGCATGACTACCAAGGCACACAACAGCACCTAGCTCCACCTGAAATCCTGTTGTGATTCATGTTGTTGTTAAGAGGCATTTAAACTCCACCTAAGTTCCTAGAAAGGCCTTACTTAAAGTTCTGATCAACTTTAAATGTGCAACTTAAAATATGCTTAGGCATTTCCTATTGTCTAACCTTATCAAACTGATTTGTACTCTGGAGCAAGAGGTAAAGACCTAGGGACCCATAGTTAGCAGTTGCAATGCCTAAGGAACCAATTTGAACCTAGCTACAAGTCACCATCTCACATAAGCACATAACTGAATCCTTTATAACTCAAAACCGAGGACTTGACAGCTTTCCTTCTTGCTAGTCTCTTTTCAGAATTCTCCAGAACTTTTTTTGTAACCCGTCCTGTATCCCTTAAATAATGGGGCTCTGGGCTAAACACCATAACTCACCTAACATCCCATCCTTTCCCTGCTTCCATTAATGGTTAACTTGGTGCCCAAGATAAGCGGAACTTCACACAGGCACACTAGTGGATTACTGTACCCATCGGAGTTCATCTGTGGGGCAGATGGCTAAATTTAGGTGGGCCACACAACTTGACCCCAGCCAGTACCAGAATTTTCAGTGAGTCACACAAAACTGAACTCATATTCACCAGAGATATCAGTGGCTTCCTATGTGGAAAGTATGCCAGCTAACTCCAAAACATCAAAACCATCATATCCTCATCCTACAGCATGAAATGACTGCATATGAATGGTGTTACGAATTCCAGTATTTACTGTTTCAGCTTCAAATATCTAAAGTACCCTGGTTTACAAATAAATGCTGTTTTTCTAAACTGCCAGGCTTGCAAGTTAATTGTGGGATCTTAGAGCAGAGGTTCCCAACCCCCAGACCATGGCCTGGTACCAGGCTATAAAGGGTTGGCTGCTGGTCCATGTTGGTGCTGGATTTAGGACCTAGCACTTATACCTTTGTTCCGGGCAAGCACAACCCTCAGACCAACCACAACACCTGTCAGTTCATAATAGGTGAGTTTTCTGATAAGAATGATAACAAAAAAGCAACAATACAAACAATCAAGCGATTCTATATCCACTAATCCTAGGGCTGTCATCAAAGTACATTTGGCCAGGATGCAGGCTCCACTCTGAAGCTCTTTCTCTTAGGCGTCAGCAGTCTGGAGGCGGGATGCTGAGGCCCGTAGGCCTCTTCCAGTGGGATGCATAAGAGAGGCTGCTGGTATATGCCCTCTGTCCATGGTGGCCTCAGGGACCCTTCCCAGGGGATAGGGATGTGGATGGGGACTCCTTTCAGAAAGGAGGAGGAATGGAAGGAAGAGGAGGAGGGACAGGGAGGGACCCTTTGTTAATCTCAAGTCTCTGCTTTTGTATTCCCCTTCTCCCTTGATGACTCCTGATGACTCTTCATCCATGGCTATCTCTGGTTGGTTGTCTCTCTGTGGTCACACATCCATGTAGCCTTCCAGGCCTTCTCTTAATTTGGTCTGTTCCTCCAAAACCAGGACTCAGGCGCCCCTGCTTCTTTCGGGCCTTGTAGCTGGTGTTACTCATCTCGTGTTATGGGACAGTATGGAATATAGTTCCTTGGTTCCCAGGCTTTGTGTCTTTGTTGTATTAGACAATCTGTCTGCCTTGAAGGCTGTGATCTCGTGTTATGGCATGCCCCCCTAAATTCTCAGGCTGTCCTCATCCATTGGCTTTGTTGTATTAGACAGCCTGTCCACTTCCAGGGCTGTGATACACTTGGTGTGTGAGACCCAAGCTCTTAGAAATCAATTAACCTCTGTGCATTGGTCCAGAGTATGACTGGAAAATACACCCTGCCAGGAAAGGGTGGTCTGGCAGGGCAGTTTGTGGCAAAACAGCCCCCAAGAAATGCCAGACCAGTTACCTTCCCAGTAAAAGGTGGGTCGGGGCACCTTAACCTCAGCCCCCATCATTCTGGTGGGTTGTAAGACCATAGAGAAATAGGGCCAGGTATGCCCATGTGAGGCACCTGAGCCTGTAGGGGTGAGAGACCCTGGAGAGGAATAGTGGGGCCAGGCACACCTGTGCAAAGGACCCCTGAGCCCATTGGGGTGTAAGACCCTGGGACCCCGGGAGGGGGCGAGTGAAGGGTTGAGTCCCTGGCCATTGGGCAAGTGTGTTGAGGCCCAGGTAAGACTTTGAACTCCTGAGACCATGTATGGGCCCAAGGCCAGGTATGCGGCACAACAGAAGGAGCTGCGAGTAAGTGGGGTGGGTAATTGGCCCCAATGAGGGATGCTACGCAGTGTGGGGGCTAGAGGTGAAGTCAGCCCAGGGTTTGACTAATTATGCAGACACCACGTAGATGAGGATCACAGGAAGCCCAAAAGGCTATGCCAGGGCTGGCCAAGGAGAGAAGGGATAAGCCTGATGAACCATGTGGTCTCTCAAGGGAGCAGGGCAGAGTGAGGCCCAGTAAAGGGCATGAGTGTGAGAGTCCTGGTGAGTCAAGATGGAGTGATAGAGGCCCCAGAGAGAGGGGGGCTCTGTGAGCGAGGCCCTGAATAGGGCAGCATGAGAGAGGCCTAACCATGTACTGGGTTTGCCCAGCCTCAAGTCGGAGCATAGACCAGGTCAGATGTGTCATCTGCAAGGCATGGGACATGATAAAGGGAAGGTTGGAGTCATGTGTTTACTGCCTGTGAAGAGCAGAGTGCTCGAAGGGCAGCCTCCCACCTACTTAACATCTTAATTTATTTCGCATAACAAGGCGTGGCATAAGAGGAAGGCTGGCAGCTTGCCCAAAGACAGGCAGTGAGCCAGCACTGTGACCAGGCCTGGGAGTTTGCCCCTGTCAGACATTCATACTCTTCATAAAGCTGCTACAAGTCACTGACAGCTATGTAAACCAATAGTTTTATCCAGGAAAAAGATACAACAAAAGTGATTTTTAGTCATCTAAAACACAGCATATGAGACTCACATGTACATAAGGCACCAAAAACCAGCCAAGGAAGTAGCTCAACCCTGGAGATACCTGAATCAAGTGATGCTTTCCTACCCCATCCTATGGCCTTGAGGAAGTTTGAGTACCTCCTCCTTTAGTGTCTCCAGGCAGCAGGAGCATCTGTCGCCATTCAGAGAATTTTCTATAGGCTTGTCTGGACTTTGTTCCTATCAGACCAGATAAATAGCCACTCATCCTACCTCACTGCCTCATCTTACTTCACTTCACACTCTTATCTCATTCCCCTGGCCACCTCATCCCTTTCCTTTCCATATAGCTGATGCCTACGTCCTTCAGGAAAAAGAAAAATAGAATTCAGATGAAATTTTCTATCCTCACATTGTTCACTTCATATGCTTTATGCATTTCCCAGCTTGTATCTTGCTTTTTGAAGCAAGATCTCTTTACTACTCAGTATTTGTACCATACTTAGTACAACGTGTCTTTTTTCTACTTGATCCTTAGGCACTTTGGTAATAAACATGAATAAAGACAAAAAGAATAAGAAGCAGATCTGTTATATTAAGTAATACCATTTTTATTTAGTCACTTTTCAGTGGATTTATTTATCAAGAAATGGCAGAGGACCAAAGGTAATACTTTAAAAAAAATATATGTTGGTTCTGAGACCTGCTAAGGTTTAGAAAGAATCTTTTATATACGGTGATGCCTGTAGAAGTGTTTGCCTGGATCTTGCCTCTGGAGTACCAGTAGCGAACAATATGATAAATAACAAAAGGTTTGATTGAACAAATTGCCTTTTTGCTTATCCAGTGAATAAACAGGTGTGTTATACAAATTTAAAAAACCCAACAAGATTTAGTTAAGTTCCTACATAAACACTGAAGAAAAATGCTACATATGCAACTCTAAGTTTACAAGAAATGTATATTTTGTAATTTTAAAAATGGTTTGGGGTCATGTAATTAAAGATGTACATGTCTGGAAGGTAAGAATAAGGTTGAAGACTCAGTTTTAATGTTGGCAATTCTTAATTCTTAAGTCCTGGACTGTGGAAAGTTAGACTATTAGTATGGCTTTTGTATGCTATATATTGCAAAAAAAAATATCAATGCATCTAGCAATGATCTCAAAGTTATTTAGCCATAGTTTATTATTTTGTTCTGAGGAGAAAACATCTTTAATAATTACTGGGGGAAAAAAGAGTGAACCTAATTCAGAACCCCAGTCCCAACTATTCATATCTTTATTCTGCAGAAATCTCAGTTTAGATCCAAAGTTTATGACTACTCCCTTAACGTTCTGCACAAAGTCCTGGAGCGTCCCATCCTTCCAGATTTGGAGGATATTTTCATTCAGTTAATTCATGACTTTCAGCTCAGTGTTTTATTTTAAGCGATATAAAAAGAAACAGGATAAGGAGTAAAGGTGCTCCGCTGTCACAGCTCTTCCACATTTTACAATTCCAGCCTTTAGGCACAATGAAAATGGAAAACAAAGGTTTTGCAGAAATCATTTACTGCATAAGATGACTCCTGTCCTGAGCAGAGAACCATATGGATGGACCATTATGTCAGTGCAGAGCACCCTTACAGGTTTTTAATCTATTTTCATATTCAGAGGCAAGAACTGACCTTATATAGTCAGATAAAGGACACAAGAGAATTCCTATTAACCAATACGTCCAACACAAAATCTGAATGAGTAGCAGTACTGCATTTGTCATTATAGGAAGTATAGGCAAAAATCCTTTTGGCTAATCCCTCAGTTACTTGAATTTAAGAAGGAAACTTGTAAGGATTAATGTATAAATGAATAGTATGAATATATAGGAACAAAAATCAGAAAGGCCAAGGCACAAATTAAGATATATTTAGCAAAGGACATAAGAGAAAACAAAACAAAACAAAATACTATAAATATATTATTATTCCTACCAGTGAACGGACGTGGAAGACGGCATGAGAACTGCATCCGAGAGACCAACTGGCGGCTTCGGCAGTGGTGTCTCGAGGCAGGCTTTGGTTTTCTGGACAATGACCCACACATTACAACGAGGGACATGCTCAGCTGGGATGGGCTTCACCTGTCCCCCAAAGGTAAGCGTGTGTTTTCTTCCAGGTTGGCGGATCTCC
>NW_017728931.1:87056695-87133204 GCF_001723895.1 Crocodylus porosus | reverse complement strand
ACTCTTTCCTGCTTATGCAGGGGGTCGGACTCGATGATCTATTGAGGTCCCTTCCGACCCTAGCATCTATGAATCTATGAATCTATGAATATTAGCAGTCAAAGAAAGCACCAGCAAAGCATAGGCATTTACTGAAAAGGAATAGGAAGTTAGTGGTGGATCATTGTGACAAGGCCAAAGTGTTTAATGCCTTTTTTTCTTTTTCTTTTTGCTTTGGTGTTCAGAAAAAAGGATAAACCATCAGATGATCAACATGATTAGCTTCAAGGACAGTTGGAGGTAGGTATTTAGCCTACAGTAGTTAACAAAAAAAAAACAAACAAAAAAATGCAGAGAGATCACTTTGATAAACTATATGCTTTTAAATCAGCAGGGTCTAATGAGATTCATCTTAAAAATACTCAGAGGATTTCTCTGCAGTAATTGCAGATTTATTGACTATTATTTCTGAGAACTCTTGGAAGTCAGATAAAATGTCATAAATTGGAAAATGGACAACAATCTTTTCTTTTAAAGGGAAAACAGGATGTGTCCTAGGATTTACCGCCTGTTTAGCCTACTTCTGATACCTGGAAAGATATTGGAGTACATAATCAAACAATCAATTTGAAGAGGATAACAAGGTGATAAGTAACAGCCAACATAAATTTGTTAGGAACAAATCATGCCAATATTGCCTAGTTCCTTTGTTTAACACAGTGAAGGGCTTGGGGTCGGGAGGGGATTGGGCAGCAGAAGTAATATACTTGGACTTCAGCAAACTTTTTGATACTGTCTCATCTAACTTTATCTATATTACTAAAAGGGCATGTGTGTGTGTGCGTGCGTGTGTGCGCACGCACCATAGCTCCAAGACCATGATACCTAGAGACCTGAAACTTTGCAGGCATACTAAGGGGACCCCGGGGGCATGCATCTGCATTCAGTTTTTTTATTTAGCTCAAAAACAAAATCATTTTTTTTTTATTATTATTTATTTTTTAATCTATACTGCATAACCCCCTGTGACAGGTCAGCACCAGAAAGCAGAATACATTTGCACATGCAAAACATTCTTTAGCAAAGCTCAAAGTTTCTGGCCAAAGTCAACTGGTACAGCTGGAGAAGGCTCCACATTTAGGAGTACTCCCCTAAGGGCTGTGGTTGGGACTGGTTAACAGGACCTGGGAGCACCTTTAGGTGGAGTGACGGTTTAAGGAAGGTCCAGAGAAAAAACCGTACTGGGCCTTCTCAGGGCCTGATTAGGGGGTTGTGGGAGGCATTTCCTATAAGGCAATATACAAGAAGCAAACTTGCCAAAAATTGACTTGCAAAAGCTGCAGCCAGAGTAACTGAGACTCCAGAGCAGCAAGTTGCAAGATGAGAAACAAACAGAGCAGCAATGGCTGCATCCAGAGTAACTGAAACTTCTGCACAGCGAGTTGCAAACAGAGCAGCCATGGCTGCAGCCAGGAACCGGCCCTGGAGGGAAAAAGAAAACTCTGCATTCTTCTACAATTCAGCCTTGGATTATGGTTATGATCCATTAGTTGCAACTGGCTCAATGGTGACTTCTTGCAGCCACTGCCTTGCAAAGAGATGGAAAGGAGAAGCTCCAGGGATATGCTGCCCCAAATTAATGATTCTCCTTAGGCCCTTCATACACTGTTGACAAGCAACACTCCAGATGTACGTCATTTCCAAAGCAACATAAGAAAAATATAACTCATGCTTCCAAACAACATCTTTTGGCACCACCAAAGACATAAGAGAATCTGGTTACATGCCCACATTTAAAGTGCAGGGCCAGGTTTATCATTGGATTGGCTATATGCTGCCACTCCCAAATGAAGAGCCCAAATTCCTGCAGATCTACTTCATGGGTCACAATACAAAGTAGGCTGAACGGCATTGCAACAATGTCATTCAAACCAAACTGCAGGTGGTGTTGCAGCTGCAAGATATGCTCCTCAAGGAAAACAACTATGTTCACAGTTTCAAGTGTGCCATGGAGAAGATGACTCCAGAGCATAATGCTGTCATTCATGCAGACAAAACTCCAGCTGGTGAGTATGAGCGACACTTCAGTGCACCCACAGCATCAGAAGTAGCTGTTATTCTGGCTAGTGAACAACATGGCAATTGAGACATTGTGTTGCAACTCAGAAATAACTCCCTCAAGAGAATTACTAAGATACACTGATCATATGATGTACTTCAATATCCACTAATTTTCTGGCAGGGTGATGATGGCTACCATATTGAACTGTGACAAACAAACCCAGCAACGGGGCTGCCAACTCAAAAGATTTCTGACGTAGACTTTTATGCCTACAGGATGATGCTGTGAGCTACAAGTTTGAATCGCATCTTGCAATGCAAAATCTCTTCCACCAATTTGCTGTGGACATGTATGCCAAAATTGAAGCAAAAAGGTTGAGATTCATTTGACTGAACCAAAAGAAACTCTATGTTCTATAGTTGAAAACTATGTTCACCTCAGGGATGCCATGATCAGTGATGGAGATCCTGCCAATGTAAGCCAATTGGTCATCTTGTCTTCCAGTTTCACAGGTGGGCCTCGCTACATGCATGAGCGCACTCAGGATGCCATGACTATGTATGAAACTATGGCCACCCTGATCTCTTCATTACCTTCACATACAACCCAGCTTGGGCAGAAGTGGCTAATGAACTGATGCCAGGCCAAAAACCACAGGATCAGCATGATTTGCTGGCAAGAGTATTCAGACAAAAAGTGAAGGCATTAATGAATTTCATCAACAAGGGAAATATTTTTGGAGCCATTCAGTGCTACATGGCAAAACAATGGGAGGAATGACTCTGGTGTTGGCTGAGGATTTTCGACAGACACTGCAGTCATTCCACATGGAACCAAAGCTCCTAAACTGCAGGCCTGCCTCAAAGCTTCATACATTTGGAAAAACATTCAGCGACCCAGCCTCATGACCAACATGCGAGTGCATCAAGTGGGTGGTGCATCAGCTGGAGAGTTTGTTGCAAGCCTGCTCAAACTGGGAAATGGGGCCATGGTATCTGAGAATTAAGAGAGTTCCATCTCAGTGAACAACATTGGGAAAACAGGTGCAACACTTCAAGAACTGAAAGAGGCATTTTTTTCCAAATGTTGCACATCACTTTCATGACCACAATTGACTATGCCAAAGAGCCACCCTGGCACCAAACAATGGTGCGGCCAATACCATAAACAAAGACCTTGTTTCTCAATTGCCTGGCACTGTGCAAGAATACAAGTCAGTGGACTCTGTCCCAGACACCAATGAGGCAGTCAACTACCTAACAGATTTTTTCAACTCTCTCAAACCACCAGGTGTGCCTTCACACAATGTGGAGCTCAAGATTGGTGCACCCACCATTCTTCTCAGGAATCTGGACCCACCAGCACTCTGCAGTGGAACATGATTGGCTGCCAAGAAGCTCATGCCACATGTCATTGAAGCCACCATCATGACTGGCCAAGCAGTGGGACAGGATGTCTTCATTCCACGCCTTCCAGTCATTCCCTCTGACCTGCCATTTCAATTTAAATGGCTCCAGGTCCCGATCTGCCTCAGTTTTGCCATGGGCATCAGTGAGGCACAGGGACAATCACTCAAAGCTGTTGGCCTCAACCTGTGAAGCCCATATTTTTTCATGGCCAACTCTATGTTTGTTCTTCCAGAGTTGGCAATGGCAAAAAGCTTTTCATCTTGGCACCAGATGGCAAAACATGCAACATTGTCCATCCTGAAGCTCTACACACATAAAAACTATCAAACATCATCATACACTGGGATAGAAGAAATGTGATGTGAAATCCTTAGTATGCTAAAGTTTTACAAAGTAAATAAATAATTCTACCTCACAATTCAGTTGTTTAATACATTAATACATTTAAATGTTCAACTTCTATAGTTTTTTGGTATGGCCAAAAGCTCACAGTGTCAAGCTGTATCACACAAGTAAAATAGGGTATAAAATTAAACACATACACACAACTTATTAGTAGAGGGAAATAAGATAGAATGAAAATATTTTATTTATAAAACATTAAAATTTGATTATTGCAACCTGTGCAAATCCAGGTACTTTGGCTAGTTATAATTAAACTGAGGAAATTCGGATCTTAATAAAATTACTTTGAGAGTTGGGGCACAATGATTTGGATAAACATCCTCAAAGGCTTAATTCCAAACTGGGAAGAGAGATAAAGGCAGGACTTCCAGCAGTGTGCCCAGGGTCTGGTTCCATGTTTAGTAGGAACAGTGAATTTGTATGTGGGAATGGAGTGTAAACTTATTAGATTTACAGATGTCACCAAACTGGGTACAACTGTAGAAACTTAAAAGGATAAGTTTACAATTTGAAGTGACCTTGAAAATGGGGTGGGGGGAGATATTTGAAATAAATAGGATGACATTTAGTAAGGGCGAATGCAAAATAGAATTCTTGGGAATAAAGAAATGCACAAATACAAATTAAGGAATGAGTGGCTCATGTATAGTACTGTAGAAGAGGACCTGCAGGTTGTAGTGGAGCAGGGTTAAATGGGAGTCAAGATGCAGTATTGTTGCAGAACATACTGGGATGTATTAACAAGAGTGCTATACATATGGCATGGAAAGTATTTCTTTCATTCTGTTCACACCTGATGAGGCCTCAGCTGAAGTGTCTTATGCAAATGTGCACACCATATTTTGTGAAGGATGTGAACAAAGTAGAGGGAGAGAGTCCAAAGGAGCACAAAGATGATTAGAGGCTTAGAAATATGGTTGGAAGCCTAGAGAAGAGGAGACTGAGGTAGAACCTGATAACAGTCTTCACATCCCAAAAAGCATGGCTATAAAGGTGGATGACATCAAGCTGTTTTCTTTGTGCACTGGGGACAGGACAAAAAGCAATAAGCTTAAATTGCACCTTCTGTTGGTTATTTTAAAATGCAGGGGAGACAGACATTTGTCTGAGTTAGACCAGCAGTCAGCAACCTACTGTCCATGGGCTGGAATAAGTGAGCAAAGCCAGGATGTCAGCGGAAATTCAGCTGGGGGAAAGACAGCTGACGTCGAGTTAGGAATACCTTGTTGGCAATTTGGCAGCAGGGGAAAGGGTGGTTAGGCTGAGAATACATTGACAGTCAGGAGTAATTTGGGAGTGGAGAGAGATGTGCCGATTTGGCTTGCCACTCCTAAAAGGTTGTCAAGCCCTGGTTTAGGCAAGAATAATCTTGCTTTGGACAAGGAGTTGTGGTCCCTCTTGAGATTGCCTCCAGCTCTATTGTTCTAGCACTATCTTTCATATTCCCCTCCTGCTGCAAAACTAAAGCCCATTTTGAATTATCAAAGTGAGTGTGCAATACCTAAAATATTTCCATGAGATTGAACAAACCTTGTTCCCCTTAACAGAAACAGTGCTCCAATTGCTTTGGTTTGCACAGTACAGACAATAGTTCCTCTCTTTCTCTTTTTCTAAAACTTTGCTGCAGGATTATTATTATTTTATCAAGATTTTTTTTAAAGTGGCTGAGCTGAATCATGAAACTGGTCAGCCAACTAGGGAACTCTTTACAAATAGTGCACACACTTTATTTATGACTTAGTTTCCACCTGTGCTGACACGGCTGGGAATTTACAACTGTACTGAAAACGTTACAAGCAGTACCTCAGAAATTCCACATTTTACTGAGCTACATTATTATGGAACATTTGTCATACAGCCAAGTGCTATGTCATCCCTATAATTGATTTACTGCAACATCTGCAAGAATAGAGGGGGAGGGAAAGAAACCTATGTCCACTTCAGATTCTACTACTCCAGAACAGCATATGGCTTCAGAAGATTTACAAACAAGGGGAACCACTGGAAATGAGAAACTGTTTAAAGATAGGTTAAATACAAGATTTTAAAAGTTATTTTTCAGAAAGTCAAAACTGTAAGACATGTTTTAACTTAGCTGTATAACACACCTGGCCTTAAAAAACAGACTTGTTTCCCTGAGGAAAATGAGGCTTAAGCAAGAAACCCACACTCCTCCTTTGTGAAAAGCCTCATTAAAAAAATAAAATAAAATCTCACCAAGTTTGTATAATAGTTTCTTTGTACTCTAAAACAAAATATATATCCACAAATCTCTTTTTCCTTTTAGGAATGTTTTGTCAGAAAAAAGCTCCAAGATTGTTGAACAAGAGAAAAATAGAAGGAGGAATAGGAAGAAGGAATCGCTTTCCAGAATTAGCTCATTCCAGCCTTTGTGAACATTTAGCTTTTGTATCAAACAAACTAAATTTTCATTCACATTTTCTCCCAATTTTTTGAGAGAGATAAGGGTGGGGGGAGGGGAAAAGATATGATTGCATTTAAAAATGCTGATTTATCTCATTCTAGTAGTATATTATGCTTCATAACTTGCCACTGCAGGAAACAGGATAATGAATTAAGATGTAAATTTGATCTGACCCAATTCAGCATTTTTTTTTTTTTATATTCTAGGTGCAGAGAGAAGGGGAAAATATTAAATACCATAAATCAAACTTTGGTGAACTGATGCTCTTGGCTGATTTTCTCCATTGATTTTCCTCAGCTGATCAGTTTGAGGGAGGATTGCATACAGAATTTTATTCCTCCTTCAATTCAGGTCTTGGTAGAAGTGATAATTTGGGGACTCTGTTTATGTACAGCTCATAAATTCTGATTGAAGGAGATCCAGTGGATGTGGGATGAGTCTTTTGTTATCAAGGCTGTAGCAAATCTCACATAGACAAGGCTCAATGGTGGCTTAACTGGATCACTTATTCAGTGGGAACCTACTGGGACAAGAGATTGGAACTTAGAAGAACCAATTTCCTCCACCTCTCAACAAGGGGTTTGAAGGCATCTTCCCATTTCCAGATGTGATAGGCATGTGCTGTTGCTCACTCTGTGAAGGGTGGAAAGAAAACCGATTTTGCAGCAATCTGAGTCTTTTCCACATTATTCAAAACCACCTTCTAATTGTGTGTAGAAGAGCAAAACTCACGTCTCATCCATCACAACTATCACGCTTTTTTATTCTTATGCCACTTGGTCTGGCTATATAAGAGGGATAAAAGAAACTTTCTAAAAATTACAAGCATGGCCTGAGCAAGGTGATTTAAGGAATCAAATGCTTCCATAGGGCTATCTGGACAAAAAAAAACCCCCAAAACAAAAAACCCACAAAAAAACCCAACTCGCACTAAGCAATTAACCATTTAGAATTAGCCAATAGGAAATGCAGGAGTGTGGCAAGACTCCCTCTCTGAACCTGCAGTGCCTCCATCCATTTTGGATCTAGAGCTGAGAGAACCCAGAACGGGGTGGGAAAATTCTGGCCTATGAGTCAAATCCAGCCGGCAGTAGACTCAATGTCTTGGGACAGTTCCCGTGGACACTCCAGCAGCATCTGCACTGTGATAGGTGGGGCCTGGGTTTTGGTGGAGACTGGCCCCAGCAGCACTGGCAGGCATGTGGCAGGGCACAGAGCTGCTTTGCACTTGGACTAGGACCTTGTGGTGGTGATAGTGTGGTCTGAAGCTGGGGCAGAGCTGCGATCTTCAGTCTGCATGCTCTGGGCAGGGGCATGCCAGTAGCGGATCGTGGCTCTGCCCCAGCTCTGGACCACACTATCACCACTGCAAGTAGCTGGGGCAGAACCGTGATTCACTGCCTGCATGCCCCTGCCCAGAGCATGCAGACTGAAAATCGTGGCGCTGCCCAAGCTCCAGACCATGCTGTCACCACCACAAGATCCCAGCCTGGCTGCTGAGCAGCTCTGCACCCTGCCACATGCCCCGCTGTGCTGCTGGGGCTTCTCTCCATGGAAACCTTGGCCCCATGCTATCACAGCGTGGCTGCTGGTGTCTTCATGAAAACTGGCCCCAGCCACACGGGCAAGGGTTGCTGTGAGTCCAGCCGCTGGTTGGATCCACCATTTTGCCCACCCTGACTTAGAATCCCACTTCCTGGGCAACTGCTGTAACCACTAAGGCCTTTAGCAGATATGCAAGTAAAGGCACCATGGTATCTGATATGCAATCCCTACGATTGCACTTTCTGCCAGGCCAAATGTGCATGTGCATGTGCATGGCATGTGCATGGCAGAAGGCAAGATTGTGGGATCGAGTCCAGGATCAGTATCCTGGGTTTCTCACTGGCAAGTAGCTGAGAGGGCTGGGAGCCCCATCAGCTGATCCAAGTTCCCAGCCACAGGTGTGCATCCTGCAGCTGGGAATCCTAGCATGGCCACACATAAAATTAATGGCATGAGAGGCCATGGCTTCTTCTGCAGGGCCCGCAGCAGTGGAGGGCTGCCCCTCCCCCCCGGGAGTGGGGTTATCCTTACCTGTCTTCTGGCTGGAAATTCCAGCCATGGTCAGCTGTGATTGCTGGGTTTCGGTTTGCCGGGCCACAGCATAAAAACTTTGGGAATCCCTGCTCTAGGGATATTTAACATCCCTGCTCGAAATGAGGGAGAGCAAGGATTAGAATCTGGGTCTCCCAGATCCTCTAACCACCAAGCTTTAGTCAGACTCTGAATTCCTCCTGTTGGAGCCATTCTACTTTGGCCTACAGGATGTGGATGTTTATTCAGATAAAACAGCACCAACAAGAGAGAGAGGGAGACTATCAGCTTGGTGGATAGGACACTCCTTTGGACATTCCTTAATTGGAGCAGGGACTCGAACATGGGCTCATTCGTTATGCTGGAACCTCTTCTCTGGCACAGACAAGAGATTTCTCCTGAAATCGTCTTAAAGGATGCTTAATAGTAAATCTTTTGAAAAAAAGTTTACTAAAACAATATTTCCATTAAAAGTTTTTGATCATTTAGCATTTTCCAATTTGGGGGAAAGGGAGAGGGGTTTTGTTTTTGTTAGCTTAATAAAAAGGTCTTATAGTTGCACTTATTTATACCTGTTACAAACCCAGCTTCCTGCCGGGGCTGCAGGTCAGTCTCTCCAATAGCTTCTGCTTCACTCTCCCACACCTTTTTTTAAAGAAGTTTTGTATCAGCTTCTCTGTTTGGATCTCCCTGTGGTTATAAACTTGGAAACATAATATACCCACCCTGTTGATCTTAATGCAGTTAGAGTTAACACTTTGAACCAAACGACCCCTACATTACCCATCAGTAAATGGAAGATTATCTACAGCCAGACTTTTCTTTCTTGTACACGTGCAACTAATTGGACCGGCTGCCAGTGGCCACAGTACCAGGACTGTGCAGCTGCAGTGCCAACAGGAAGCCAGGAGGCAGGGGGGATGGATGCAGGGGAGGGAGAGGAGACTTGCGTGCTGCATGGGCTAGCCCAGTCCTGGCTGCGGCAGAGCAGGGCAGTGCGGGGCACAGTCCTCACTCCTCAGGTTCCCAGTGGTACTCAGTAGGCCATAAAGGATCAACTGGCAGGCTGCATATGGCTTGCAGGCCATATTTTGCCCAGCCCTGTGCTATTACCATATTTTCCTTGCTTAAAATACATCCCCACAATCTCAGGAGCCGAATTTAAAAAACAGGTGGGTGCTGTTTGCAAGGAAGTAAAGGATAATCAGTTCCTTAAGTCCTACCCAGTTTTTATGCATATGACCAGCAAGTGGATTAACGGTATTTATGGCATTATGCAATCACTTGCATACTGAGCCACAGCTTTTAGCATTCAATGGCACCTTCATGCTTGTTTGTGGGGTTAAACTTTTCTTGTTAAAATTTTTCAAATGTAGGCTCATCAAAGGATGTAGGTTCATCTAAGATAAATCACACTCACAACATATACACCATCAGCATGTCTTCTTATTTTTCAGATGTTGGTAATTAAATCCTGTAAAGCAGGTTATATTGCATTTTTCTTTAAATCAGAGCAATAGCTTCATGTAGCTGCTAAACAATAGCTACCTTCAAATGGGTCAGAGGCTTCCTTTCTAGATCATAATGTGCAAACCAACAGCTTGCATTATAGAATCAAAATATTACATGTTTATGAGAAAAAATGTAACCATTTTGTTAAGTAAGCCAAAACAAATCTCACAGTAAGTCTTAACTGAAAGGCTTAAAGTGGAGCGCACAATTTATGCTTGTATTTATATTTGAAAAGAAAACAAAATCCTGGACTAAGGTCGTGGCAGGTAAATGAAGCATAAGGCAAATATTTACTAGATTTGGTTTTAGTTTTTTATTTCTTTAAAACACTTAAGGGAAAGAACCAAGTGTTCAAAAAATCCCTAGTACTACAGTAAAACAACTATAGTCAAATTAGTGAGTTCATCTACTGATGTAGGCTGTCGCCTATGAAAGCTTATACCTCTCTGAACCAGCTAGTCTATAAGGTGTTAACCTGCCCTGTGTTCTGTCTGAGACTTCAATTATCAGAGAATGTTCTGACAATAAAGAAAAACCAAGCTATTTAACAAGTTAATTTAGACAAGTTAATTTTTCCTATTCATTAAAAAAAAAAACCCCAATATTAAATGTTCCAAATAAAATTGTCTTCTGTTTAGAAACTGAAATCAGGTATCCACCACTGCTGGTCTCAAACATTTAGTTACAAAATGTGCTGGAAAGAGATGCCAATAAATAGATACGCTGGTATAGCATTAACATGATTATTCAGTATTTACCAAAACTGTACACCTCTAGTTTATTTGCCAGAACATTTTGTTGTTCGACGTGTTATGAGAGTGCTGCTTTTAAAGAACATTTAACAAGTTGTAAGTACGCCCATTATAGGATTCCAATCACTGTTGCAAATTAGATCACAAAATGTCTGCTCTGTCATTTAACAACACATCTTTCATTCGGCCATGAGGCTTCTGAGCTACAGTACAAGTTTTATTCATTATTGGCTGCATTATATTTCCCCATCACATAAACTTAGGATTTTAGTGCTCAGCTGTGTAAACATCTACCTACCAGCTCCCTAGTTCCTGAACCCTCAGAAAACAGGGCAGAAGGATGTTCTCACCATCTTTAAACAGATATAGGTTACAGTAACAACATTTAAAAAAAAATCTATTACAACATTGTGTATATCTTGCAATTTACTGAATGTCACTATATATAAGTACAACCAGACCCCTATATATTTAAGTTCACATTAATAGAGTTTGGTCTCAGGGTATTTATTTCTATTTCACTGATATTTAAAACTGTCAAAAGTATTGCTATCTGCCTCTTTTTCATACCATTTGAAATATCTTTACTTGATGAAAAGCATTAACAATCTGGCAAATGACCCATCCCTGAACTCTTCTGTGGGCACTCAGGTCTAATATCACTGCAGGACAAGGGGTCTATATGTTATGACAGTCCAGTCCAGGAAAATGTTTTTAAATGAAAGGAAGATGAGTATAGGAAGAGAGTGGTGATGCAGTCTTTTTTTCCATTCTACATAAAAGAATGCTTTAAAAAGGCTGTTTTTAGTCATAGAACTTTAACTTGGATTCTTAAACTTATAATTTTATTTTGGAATAAACATCATTAAAGTTTGTTTTTGAAACTCTGTTTCCTCAGATATTTGAAAAGCAATGTCTGGATAGAGATCCAAGATATCATGCTTAAGGAAAACTAGCAGAGGAGGGAAGAAAAACCTATCCTGATATAGTGAGTGAATCAAATTTAAGATTTCTTGCCTTACTGACTTTGGGGCTTTGGGCTTCACTCAGGAAAATTAATAAAAAATGCACTTAATTATAATCAAATAACCATCTCAATGTCTGTCACCACATCACCACATCTGGTAGCAATGAAGACAAACTAGCAGTAAGATTTAGAAAATCTGGCAATATGATAAACTAAAACACGCAAAATCCATTCTCTGTATTTAGACCACCAGTGACTAAGGATGGATTAACTTCCTGTCACTAATGCTGGCGCCTAAATTAAAGGGGGAAATTACACCACAAATCTGGGTACCAGGTTTCTGGCTACAAACAATAAAAGCCCTTAAACTCAGCTGTTAGGCAGGGAAATCTTTGCTCCAGACTTATCCTCTGAAAACTGTTTCTATGATGGTCTGTCCTAGCAGCTGCTTTCAATTGAGTTTGAAAGAGGAGTTTTGACAACTATATAAATTTGCACCTTCAAAGCGAGCAGATTTAAAAACATAATGTCTTGTAATATTAACCATTTCAGAATAGAATTGTTTTAATACATTGCTGAAAACAGGATTCAGAACTTTTTAAAATACCAGATATCTGTACTAAGGAAACAAAAAGGAAGCTTCGAGTCTTAATTACTATCATATAAATAAGCCATGCTCTTTCTTGGACTTAGGGTTAATTGTATTCTTGTTAGATTAAATTTACAGTTGCTTGACTGAGCAACTGAATAAACACAGAACACATCTATTCAGAAGCAAAAAAGGTCAGCTGAATACGAAACAGCAGAAGTTAAAATAAGGAAGCAATTCTCCTGTAGTTTTATGTCCTTTTAATGCTGCGCATGTGGAAATGGTTGCGGGAGCAGAAAAGAGGGACACAGTATGGGAAATCAAAGACTCAGACTTACATTACATTTTTGGCAATTATTTCATACTCAAGCCATTTACTTAGAGGAAAATGATGCTACTAGGCCCTGATTTTTGTAAAAAAACAGAATACATTTCTGCATATCTTTGTATCAATTTAGCATACTCACCTTGACATGGTATACACATGGCTAGACAGCTGACATTCCAACATTATGAACAGGGCAAATATGGAATCTGTGCATACATATTTGATTGTGGATACACAGAATGGAAGAGCCATCTGTAACTGAACTCACAAGCAGACTTGTATGATTGGACCTATTAGGAGCTGAAGATACTTAACCTGATGAAACAAAGTCACTTCATTGTAGGCAAATCTATGAGAAGTAGCAGAGGACTTGGTACACTACTTATGTAAGTTTTTCTACAAATGTAAATCCACCTTGCATTTCTCATACACTAATGTGGCTCAAGACCACAAGGCAGCATAGTTTATTAAGTGATGTGCAAATAAGATGCATGATACCTGCAAACAGCATTCATAAAATGTACAGTTGCTGGTACAAGTTTAGAATGCTTTAGTACTCATGTCAATAAAATGAAGTCTGGCAAAAATACACATAGTATTATTTACACCGTTAATTTACAAAAGATAACATTTGCATAAAACAAAAGCTATAAAATAATTAGAAATATAGTATTTTATAAGGAATGTATTCCCTGTATCTCATTTTGGCAATTGTTTTTCATATTTAAAAAAACGTATCGATTCTTTCAGAATTCATGGCTCCATGATGGCTCTCTCTCTTTTTTATTTTTCTGCTTAAATTAAAACTCCACATTGAGGTAGTACATTAAAATATATTTTTGGTTCCATAAATCAATGGCAAGTCCAAAAGCAGCTATGTATCCAAGTCACAGGACTGGAAAGTAGGAGTCCTAAAGTTTTCAAAAGACTGTTTATAAGTACAAATGTTATTTTCCTCTTGAGAAAATGTCCTGTCCTTTCCATCTTCCTCTGCCTCTGAGTCAAAATCCAATGAGGCATGAGGATTATTATGGGAGGCTTTTGGTAGACAACTTGCTGGCTGTCTATAACTTGAAAGAGATTCCAACTGAGGCCTCCATAAAGGCTTTCCAAATGTTCCTGCAAGAAAGAAAATGTGTAAGTGCAAATATACTCATGTTAACAGTAACGAGTCTCTCTGAGTACAAGAATATGAGCCAAAGGCAGACAGAGCTCAAGTTCTTGAGGATGAGATTTGGCTTAGTATCTAAATTGTACTATGATTTCCCCACCAAAAAGGAAAAAAAGGGAAAAAACCTGATCCCATGAACAATTTAAGACTCTCTTAGCTGAGACATGTTTTTCCAAAGTAAATGACTTGGTTGACAGCCATTCAGAACAACCCACTCTAATTTCACTGCCTATATTTTCATCAAGTCTCAGTATAACAAACTGCAATCAGATCACAAGATACTTTCTAAAGCAAAATATAGAACAAATCTCTTCAACATGTTCTTAGTGTGTGGCTGTACTTTTTAGAGTGACTAAAATGTGTTGCTTAGCTAGGCTGATATTAAAATCTACATGATCATTTGAAAACCATGCACCATGCCACCTGAATGCTAAACAGAATACTCTTGGGCAAAGTCTAACATCAGTAATGAAGGAACTGCAAGCCAAATTGTGCATTCATTTGCACCTGTTTATCTCCTTTGCCCACAACTGTCTAAACTAAGGCATGATCAAGCAAAATTTGCTACTTTAGTCAATTTTATTAACAATTCTGTTGATGGACCAGCCAGAAAAAGAATAAACCTTCTCTCATTCCTTGCCATATAGAGCCACTGCAGGTAAACTTTGCTAAACTAGAGGAAACTGAATAAATGAAAGAATGACATAGATTTAAATGCATCAAAGCACAGTGATCTGTTAAGATCTCATGAGTTCTTTGAGGGTGTTACAGGTTGATTTTGAAACAATTGATTTTTATTTATAAAATTATTAATGATTTTGTACTGGAAGAGTCATGTTTCCAGTACTAAACTTGCTTTAATGAAAAGTTTATGAAAAAACTACTGTGAAACAACTGGAGGCATGGCATTTTACATATGCACCAAATGATCTGCAAACCTATTTTCCTCTCACCAAATAGAGAAATTTACCACTGCATCATGCTTCTGAAAAAAAAAAATTAAACTATGAACTTTCCAACTCAAGCATCAACAGTATAGTACATATATCGGCTATCCAATAGGACAATGTATGCTGGGCAGGAGGGGCGGGGCTGGGGATTATTGCTGAGTTTTAAGATGTCTGAGGAATCCAAACCGTGTTCTGCAAGTTTTTCCATGGATATGATAGGTGGTGCCAGTGGGGGAGGGCATGGGAAGAGGGCACAGCTGTTGGCCGGGATGCTGTGCACTTTCCTTCCTCCTCTGCCATTTCTCAGCTTCCTGAGTAAGGCGGATGGACAGTAGCTTGGTGTATGATGCAGCACCATTGAGACCTGTTACCAACCAGCACTTCCCAGTTTGTAAGGCTGATGCCACCCTTCTTAAGGTATGTTTTCAGGGTCTCCTCTTACTATGATCGAGTTGAGAGAAGAGGACTTGTTTCAGGAGACAAGTGTCAGCCATCTGTGCACAGTGGTCAGCCCAGCGGAGTTGTTGTTTCATGATCTTTGCCTCAATGCTGGTTATGTTAACTGCAGAGAGGATGCTGGCATTGGTGCAGTGATCTTGTCTTTCCATCTAATGTGAAGGATCTTCCTGAGGTGATGCTGATGGAACCATTCCAAGCATTTAAGATGGCTTCAATACATCATCCATGTCTCACACCTGTAGAGGAGCATGGGGATAACCATGGCATGGTAGACCAGGATTTTAGTTTCCATCTGCAGATCTTGGTCAGCAGACATGGTAAAACAGCTTTCCAAAGAATACACTGACACAGAGAATCCTATGTTTAATTTCTACATCGAGACTGGCTGAGAAAGGTGGCTGCCAAGGTGGGAAATGCTCAACATCTTCCAGGGGTTCTCCACCAATGGTAATTTGTGTGTGGGGGGTGGAGGGGGGAGGCAAGAGGCAGCTTGTGCTGGGGCAGGCTGATGGGGAACCTTGCTCTTCTCAATAATAAATGATAGGCACCTGAAAAAAGGTCAAGGGTGGACTGCAGATCGGTATCAGTGTGCATGAGAATATCAGTCATTAGGGTACTGAAGGTCAGTGATGCCAGTCTTGGTAACTCTCATTTTGCTGTGAAGGAGCTGCAGGTTGAAAAGCTAACTATCCATTCTATACTCAACTCCAGTTCTGGGAAGAAGGCAGTCATGGATGAGAATCAAAATCACAGCAAGATAGATGGACAGAAGAGTTGGGGTGATGACACAGGCCTGCTTGACACTAGTACAGAGGGTAAATGGGTCTGTCTCAGATCCACTGCAAAGGACTCCAGTGGTCATCCCATCATGAAGTAGCCTGAAGATACTAATGAACTTTAATGGACAATCTAGCCAGCAGCTTCCATAAGACTTCATGACTGACTGAGTCAAAGGCCTTGGTTAGGTCAAGGAATGCCATAAACAGCTCCTGGTGTTGCTTTCTACACTTCTCCTGGATCTGTTGTGCAATAAAAAATCATGTTGGTAGTACCCTGTGATGGTCTAATGCCACACTGGGATTCTGGAAGGACATTTTCGGTAAGGGGAAGGTGAATCAGAAGGATGCAAATAAGAATCTTCCCAGTAATGGAGAGCAGGGCAATGCCTCAGTAGTTTCCACACACTAACGTGTCCCGTTTCTTGAAGATAGTTACAATGTTGGCATTCTGTAAGTCAGGAGAAGCTTCCTCATCAACCCATATTTTGATGAGAAGTTGGTGAAATTTTTACACTAGTGCTGTTCCAATAGCTTTGAAGACCTCTGCAGGAATGCCCTCCGGTCCTAGTGCCTTTTTCTTCTTGGTCTGAATGATGGCACACCAGACTTCCTTGAAGGATGGGGGATCAGCAACAGAATCTGTTACTGGACGTTGAGGGATGGACTCCATGGTGGCAACTGAAACCTCAGATTCACAGTTGAGCAGAATCTTGAAGTGCTCCTTCCAGGTTTGTTTGATGGATACATTATCTTTGAGAAGGGTGGAGCCATCTTGGGATCACAAGGGGGTTGAGCCAAAGGAATGGGGAATATAGGGCTTAAAAATTCTGTTGAGGCACAAGCTGTTGAAGACAAAGGCACTGGAGTCTAAACAGCTGTCTGTCACTACATACTAACTTATGTATGTAAAAACTTACGAAACAAACTAAAAATAGTGGGTGATGTTTCAAGTCGAACCATAAAATCCTGTGAAAAACATATGACACAAATTCTTTATTCTGATAAGTTAAATGTATAAACCCTAAAGGAATTTAAATTTAAAAAACAACCTTTGTTGTTTAAGGCAATAATCTACACAATGTATCTGCAGAATTATATTGATTTTCTATACTTCAATTTACAATATAATCTTTTATCTGAATACAACCGTTAGAATGAGACAGGAAATAAGGAAATGTGTGTACAGAAAAGAATGTGCAAAACTGAACACATTGTTTTATAAAAGCTGATATTAAAAAGCCTTGTTACTTGAATTACTCATTCTGTAGGTCTGATATGTTTATGGATTCAAGACTGGTCACGCACACTGCTAGGAAGAGCTACTGAATGGAATGTCAGCAGTGAGCAGTGAGTCAGAAATCTAGTTAACACTACAGAAGGAGAAAAGGAAAAAGAAAGGAGGCTCCATAACAATAGTCAGCTTGGATAAATGAGGCTACGCACACATTTCTTTAAATAATTAATGTTCAGATCCTAAAACAGGACTTAAGTTGACTCTTAAGTCTAAAATACAATCCAAAAAAAACCCCTTAATGCCTGCTTTCCTCTGAAAGTACCTAAATTCACTAGACATGTCCTTGTTTGACCTCCAAGTTCTTTAGCCAACTGCAGTTCTCTTTTTGTGCTTGCCCAGAACAGTCTTAATGTGAGCACTGAGGGCAAGGCACTTTGCTCCTATTTCAGTGCTGTTCTAGAAACTATACAGAGAATTGGGTAAGTCCCCAAAGAACCCAACAAGTAGGTACACTCAGAACCCATTTCTTCCTCCTCACCCCCAAAGGACCAGGTCCATCACAAAATGCAGTCGTACCTATTTTCTTTCAATACAGGTAACAGGAGGAACACTGGTAGGGCCATATCCCATTAATATACTCAATGATTCTCAACCAGGGTGCCAGGCATGAAATGTGAGGAGATAAGCAGGTGTGTGCAGACAAGTGCAAGTTCAAGCTAATTCCTTCTTGGCCACTGTCCTGTCCCCAGTAGCCAGCACCTCTGTAAGGAGATGAGCACTGTAATAAATAATTAGTTTTTGAAATGGGGTGCTGCTCAGGTCACAAGTTATGGACAGGTGCCTCGAGTTTAAGGTTGAGAACCGCTGATATAAATCAGCTTGTGCTGTGCTTACCCACTTTTGCTGATTCATGGCCAACAATGCTAAAATAACACACAGCAAGCAGCATCATGCTTTGCATTTGTCAAATCCAATTTTAGTTTTATAATCTCCTGTGGCTCTGACCAGTCAGTGAGACACAAGACAGAGATTACTTGGCTAATCATTAGAGCGCTCACCCAGGAAGCTCTCTTGAGGGGAGAATCCTCCAGGCTTCCCCAACTTCCTGAGTGAATGCTTTAACTAGGGAGCTGTAGGTGCTGAGCTCCCGCTCAGTCAGAACCATTTAAGAGAGAGAGGGAGCTCTGCTTCGTTTTCTAAAGGAATGGTTGTAGATTCCTGCCTTCAGAATCAAAATCCCAAGAAGATGCAGATACCTTCCTATAGCTGTGATAGATGCCTAGGTATCAGAGAAGAGCAGGAGTCCAGACAAACCTATTGCCTAGGTCCAGATAGCACCTCACTCAGCCTCTATGTTTTTCAGATCACTGTTTAAAAGTACTCAACTCTCCCTCATGAACTGTATAGGTGCCTAACTCTGGGTTCTGGATTCAGTCTTGGAACAAGACAACAAAAACATAGGTGTTGCAATGCCAAACTTGCAGGTACATTAGTCCTTCGGTGGATCCAGCCCTCAGTATCTTTTTAAAAATCCATATATGAAGTCACAAAAATACTTTGAAAAAAATTAGATAAGATTCATGTTGTTTTTCCCTCACCTCTTTTCAGATCCTTCATTTGTATAAGGATACTCATGTGAGTTAGTTTGTTTAAAGACAAACAAACAAATCTCTGTATTACCTGTTCTTACAAAGGTGTGAAAATTAATGTTTCTTGGTGTAGGAAAACCATGAACAACAACAAAACTAAAACATAGTGACTAAAACATACCCATGAAAGTGCTGCTAATGATATCAGAAGATAGTTCCTGACTTCTATTCGAATCAAATGCATCAGAGTTTAGACTCAAGCTTTTCGCTCCACTTCCTTCATTTTGAGTGTAAGTGGTAAGCAGTTTGCTACCTGTAGCCTGCATTTCCATACTCCCAACATACTGGTCAAATGGATCTTCTGGTGGACGTGAATATTGATAGCATTCTTTTTTCTTTAAGAAACTAGATTCATTAGGCTCCATATACACTGTTCTTTGATCAGGGCTGCAGCCTTAAAAGTTAAAAAAAAATTATCAGAAATATCAAAATGCAAGACTGAAGTAAGAGGACTACAAATTTATTTAACTTACTTGTGTTATATGCCTCAAAAGCATCTGAGCCATAAGCATTCCCTTTTAAACACACAGTCCCAGAAGTCCCCAGATAGTGGCATAAGAATGGATCTGTAACACCTTCCAGATCTGTTTCACTGCCATTATCTAGATGACAAATGCCTTAAAAAATAGAGACAGTAAATCAATAGACAGGCTTCTCTTTTCTAGGCTTTACTCTACACTATTTTTTCTTGTGTTGGGGTTTTGCTGTCCTTCAAAACCTTATTTATACAAATACACAACTAAAAGTCATACTATGTATAAAGAGATATAACATTTAAAGGAAGAATAATTTTAGCAAAAATTGAATTAATCAGTTTTAGAGACACACCGCGTTTTAGTCCCAACCCTTTTCAGGAGGGTTATGTTAAACAGTTATTGGATAAAAATATTGAAAAAAACAGTTCTGGAAACCAAAACCTAAACAGAAACCAGAACCTAACCACTAGACAAGAATCATGTTCTCCCTTGTGGTTTTTTTCCTAGTCCAATGAATCTTCTAGCACCAATGCACAGCTTCAAATGGAAGAGTGGAGAGCACCTTCACCCAGAAAAGTGTCCAACTTAGGGCACACAGGGGTGGGGGATTTGGATGTGAACCTTTCAAGATGAGAATGGAATGGAGTCTGGGGTCACCATTCCTGGAAGAGCACTATAACCTTATAGTGTAATAGAGTACCATAGAGTATAACAGACAAATCAGGATCATCTCCTTTTCCTCCAACAGCTATACAATTTTAAGGGAACACTAAGCTCAGTTCTCTGAAAGAAATGACATAACACACCAAACCTTCTCTTAAAGGTAGGAGCTACAGAATCTGAATGGATTCAGGTGCTTCCCTGCAGCCTTGAAATCCTGCTTGATGCAAGAATTCAAACCCACTTCTGTCCTCCAACCTACTCCCTGTCCTACCCCTGTTCTTCTACTGACTAGCTGTAGGCATGCTGGCATTATGTAGCTCTTTGCTTAGCATACAAATATTCTGGATATGGCTATGAGTTATCTAAACTTTCTCAGTATACTGTTTAGGGAGCACAGATTCTAGACTCCACTCCAGATGCCAGAGACCTAAGAGTGAGATGTTGCAAAACTTAATTTTTAGTTGCATAAGCCTTTTATTGGATCTGCCCCTAAGGACTTTTCTGCAAGGAAAGTTTCATTGGTTATATTCACATACAGTCTTTTTTTGCATAAAACACACACCTTGGCCCCCCAACAACCAGCCCCTTAAAACTGAGGTGAATGTATTAAGTAGGGAAACTGATTTTCCACCCTGGAGGGAAGCACCCTCTTTTGACTCCTGCTCCAGTTTAGCAACTGTTGTGTTACTATTCAAACTACTGAGGTCAAACAGTTGAAATAACAGCTCATTGTTGTTTACTCCAGAGTTATCAACTGTCTCTCCTTTTTAATGGTCTTGATGTTCCACTAATCAAGCTAATCTTTCTTGTGGCAATGTTTCTGTTTGCTAGCTGCTGCTGGTCCAGCTCCTATTTCATAGCATTGGAAACTCCTTAGCTCTTTTGAACATCAGATTCGCTCATAGAGATGAGTCATCAGCAACAATGAGGGTTCCAGACTTAATTAAGCAGGTGAGTCAGCTGAAAATTAAGCTCTGTCCCTAATCTATGCAACAAGAACACTGGAAAAATATTTTTCTTTAGTTTGCCTTTCAAAAATAGATGTTTGGGGTGTATTGTATGCAAGAAAACAAGGTAGTTATAGCACTAGTGAATGGCCCATCAAGTATGACCGGGGGGAGTAGGGGGGGGCAGGGACAGAGCACCACCACCCACTACCCCGTGCTGCTGCCGTGCTGCTCTCTAGGGGGGAGAAGCTTGCCTCACTATCTCCTCCACTGCCTCCAAGTAGTCGGGCTATGGGGAGGGGAGGGAAGGAGTGAGACCAGCAGCACTGGCCTTGACCCCCCACTCTGTTCTCTCTATCCCTGCCGTCATGGTGGTGCTCCATCTCTGGCGGAAGGGGATGGAAGGGACGGTGGGGATAGACTGGCATAGCAGAGTGCTGCCCTGATGGCGGGGACAGAGCAGGGGGCAAGGCCAGCGCTGCTGGCCTTGCCCCCCTCCCCCCCATCCTGCTCATCAGAGGCAGCAGTGGCCTTGCCCTTGCCCCCCTTGGAGGTAGCGCTCTGCTGTGTGTGGCTGTCTGTGTGGAGCACTCTGATTGGTTGTTCCAGTAAGCCAATCAGAGTGCTCCAAGAGCATTACAGACAGGCAGACAGACGAAGCCCTTTATATATATAATATTGCCCCCCATGTAAACGTCAAAGAGTTTCTTTCTTGATCTGGTATGAGTTGTTTCTTAAGTAGTATAAAATTAAATTAAAGACAGCCCTCTCATAATGGTCCAATTCCTGTTTAGGAACACTCACTTTGGTACAAAGCAGCTTACACTATGTAGATAAGTCAATTAGTAAGGAACCTACAGGTCTTCTGCTATCAAAGTAATTTCACTGAAGTGCCATTTGAATATATTAGTTAGAAAGACAATAGTTAATTTCTAGTCACCAGTAGAACGTGTAAGATGTGCAGGGCCATTAGGCACTTACCATTACTATCTTTTTGCTGCAAGAAATATCCTCCCATGGAAGAAGTTATGAACTGATGATGACTTCCATTTTCTGATGATCCATACCCATCCTGCCTTTCAGCTAATGTTCCCTGGGATGACAGGTAACTTGGAATGTCAGCAGGCAAATTTGTCTCATCTATAATTAAACAAAAAAGAAAAACATCCATAAAACCATAAGTATATTTCAGGATCCTCTGCAGACTTTTTAGATCAGCTAGCAATGTGATGAAGTTAACAAGTAACTCATCCTTCTGAATTTAAGTCAAGAAATATAAATTGCTATGCCGAAAAACCAAACATACTTGACAGATGTATTTTCAAGTGCTAAACTTCAGTTTACACACCTGTATTTGTAATGCTGCAATCTTCATTTCTTCTCCTTGTGTGGTATATGATGACCACCCACACAAGGGAAGTTCCCACCACACAGCAAACCACTGCTATGATCACAACACCAACTGTGGCCCATCCATCATCATCTAATGATGGGGCTATGTTTTGAGGAGAATCACAGGTGGGAGTAGGAATTACATTAAGACGAATGTTCCCTCTTTCTGTTCCAAGCGTATTTGACATTTCACAAGTGTATTTCCCAGCATCTTCCACATCTGTGTCGACAATAATTAGTAACTGATTGCCTGCAGCAAAGAAGTGTCTTTCTGTTACCATCAAAGGGCTGTCATCCTTAGTCCAGTTCAGCCGTGGTGGAGGGCTACCACCAGCAATACACTGCAAAACTACAGTTTCACCTTTTGTTACAGTTCGGTCCAGCAAGGGCCGCAAAAATGATGGCGTTTCTGAAAGGAAATCATAAACACAATATTTGGAATTGACTCCAGAAAAACAGGTAAATGTCCATCCCTCTCATATCCTCTAGCCCACAATATAAAACTTTATTGAGGGCAATATTCAATGTCACAAAACCTGTACTTTTGTGTTTTACTTTTCATTTAACTGTTAAAAAGCCAGAATTTTTACATAAACAAGTAGTCACACATGAACTACATAAACATACTTGTTGCAACCACTCAGGTGTCGAGACCAGCTATTAAATATGCTGCCAAAAGCCATTTTAGAACTTTACTTCCACATGAATGTTGGAGTAGCCAACAATTTTGGAAAGTGATTTAACTAAATTAGAGGCATCATTAAGCCCTAATGAAGCTTAAAGCTGTTTGGAGGGAAACTACATTCGGGCAGTCTGAGCTAAAAGACTACATTCTGCTCATCTTCAGATCAGAAACTAAATGTATGTTACCCCTACAAACAGAATAAAAACTTAGGAAGTGAAGACACACATTAATGCCATATTCTTGAGAATTAAATTCACACTTGACTTCTCTGCTCTTAAATAGCTAGATCACTTTCTTTTATATACTCATGTGAAAATTATAGGTTTTACTGCAATATTTCTGTGTTCATGTTGTTATAAAGATGCATACCTCAGTTTTCCCATATAGGTAGTACATGGAGAAAGCATGGGTTAAAGAGACACCAAAGCACCTACAAGTGGGACTAGACGGACCTTTAGCACCAAGAGAATTTTGAATAGCTCTGTTGGCATATCAAAGGTGAGATGGTGGACCCCAACTGGCTGAAGTGAAGTTAAATGAGATTAGCATTACAAGGGAAAGGGAAGTATAAATAAGAAGGTGTCAGCTCACAGCAGGAGTAGTCTGAGGAGAGTCTGGAGATAGACAGTGAAGGAACTTGGGGGCTCAGGAGCTAGAAAAGACTGGAAAGAGAACTATATAGCAATCTTTGGGGATGCTCTGGGGACCGATTTGAGGACAGAGGAACTGCTTAATCCTTTGAAGAAGGGGGCAGAGAACTACTGGCTGGATGGCCTCTGCCCCAGTAAATGACTTTATTAAAGCAGAAATGTCTGCTGCTTGGAAACTTCAGGTTGTACTTGGTCTCCGCAGCAGGAGGTAGAGTTCTTCTCTCAGGAGAGAAATGATGCCAACTCCTTGAGCCAGGGCCATGGAGACCCAGGTAGTGTGAGGGACTGAAAGTCCCAGGTCTTAAGAGTCTCCAGAGACTGCGGTCCTGGGGTAGGGGAAGATGATGTGACAAGGCTGCAGTAATCCTGAGCTAACACATCTCCTCCTACCGCTCCAGAGGGGACTCTGTGGCAATTTACCATACCTATACTTTCAGGAAATCCATAAGCCTTCTCCTTTCCATACATTCAATAATTTCAATTTTAACAATGCACTGAGAAATGAAGCATCCCTCTTTGTTATTCTGTATAACATAATTGTGTATTTCTAGCCCAAAACCCATCAGTATATATTCATTCAGTGAACTGATTAAGAGAGTTCATTTGAAGCAATATTTTTAAGGGAATTTAAGCTTCCAAAAGGATACACCAATAGTGAATTTATGCAAAACTCTCTATTACAGTCTATAGAACATGTTATTAACACCTAAAAATGACATTAAGGTAAGACAACTTATGCCACTTCTCACCTAGTACTGTCAATGTTGCATTTGCTGAGATGCTTCCAGCAGTGTTTTGAGCTGTACAGCTATAAACTCCAGTGTCCTCAATTTTTACATCAACAATAAAGAACACATCATCCTCAGGCATGACATGCATACGTCTCTTGCGTGCTGCAGGAAAGTCTGTGCCACCATCTTTTTGCCAAGCAATCTGTGGTACCGGATGACCAACTGCAGCACATTCTAATCGGGCCATTGCCCCGGCACGGATGGTTAGGTCCATGGGGATCTTCGTAAATGAAGGCAGCACTAAAGCAAAACAAATGATGTTGGACAAATTATACGTGTTTCTTCCTTTGCACAACAGTCTCAATTTCTGAGCCCTGAGCTCCAACAAACATGAAACTTATTTATAACAATTTCGATAATAGCCCTTACAAGGTTTTAAAAAGCCAAGCTATAATGCCTAGAAACTTTTGAAAAACTGAGTAACTACATTTTTATATTTAAGGAAAAATCTTGTGTTGAAACTCAGGGCATGCCTACACCATGTCTCTAGTGCTAGCAGGAAGGGACACACTCAGCAAGCTACTCTTGCTCACACATGCTGAACCCAGAAATGCAGCAGTTGAGGATGCTGCATGGGTGCCTCACACAGGTTCTTGGAAGACCTCCCTCCAGCAGGCATGGGAGTGACTGCAGGGGTTCCCTTGGGAGTGGCTTAAGTTTGCATTTAGAGCTCTGATGCAGGTAAGCAGGAGCGGATGACCAGGGTGTGAGTACATGCCTCCCTACTAGTCCTGGGGACACTGTGCAGGCATATCATAGGAAATATGGGTTTGAGTCACAACTTTGCTATGTACTTCCTGAATGACCTTTGCCAAGTAACAGTTAAACTACTTAAATACAACAGTTCTATTGCTATCTCTCATAAATGGGGAGTATAACACATCCTATCTCACTTTGTCTTGTCTAGTTTGATAGAAACACCTTGTGGAAGAGGGTTTATTTATTTATGTTTTTAAAAGTGTTTAGCACAATAGAGCCAACAAGAATGGTAATGTTATCTTAATTCATTATATTTTCTAAAAACTGCAGAACTCGAATTGTACATTGCATCTTGTTTTAAAATCAGTCTTTTCCTAATCCAACAAGTAGAAAACAAGGTGCTTACTGTTTACTGTAAGCTTGGCTTTGATAGAGTAAGATGAACCAAAGTGATTTGAAATAACACACTGGTATTTTCCTTCGTTGCTGAATTCAACATTGCGTAGCCGAAGAATGGTCGTGTACTCCATCACTTCACCGCCCTGTGCCCGGAGATGTGCATAATTCTCCATTTCAGCATCATGCAGTAACTCATTGTCCTTCTTCCATGCAAAAGTCATTGGGGAATCACTGCTGCTGGCTGCTGAACACACAAAACTCAAATTGGAGCCTCTGATTGCTGATTGGGTTTCTGGCTGGACAGTGATCTGTGGCTTAGGAAAATCATCTGTAAGACAGGACAAGGAAAAAGGTGTGATGCTAAGGAAGAGAGGCCAAGATCTGAGTCCCTACAACATGCTTTTAGCTTGCAAGCCTTCTTTTATACATTGAGAAAAGAGTCAAACAAGTATTTATGAAACATATACATGTTTTAGTTTTATATTTCATTTGCCTCCAGACATTTAAAGGATGCCATATTTATGAGTTTACTGTGTCAAGTTGTATTTATAAAAAGAAAGCACATCTAAAGCAGACTGTGTGCACTGTCTATACAAAAGCTTGGCTAAGGAGAACTATACTGTAACATCTGCAAAAGCTACTTTGCCTGTCTGTCACTAAGCCTCAACCTCATCTTTTCTATAGCTCGGGCTGCAATGAGCTTTTCTTTGGTAGTTCTTATGCTACCAAAAACTGCCAGGGTTCTCCCTACATCCACAAAAATAAAACCACATAAAGAAATCATTGCTACAGTGATTGGAACCCTTTGTTCCAGTTTATAAATGCCAGACTGCTGAAAACCTGCTAAGCACAGTAGCTCATGTATTTTGAGTGTTGCTTTTATTTATTTTGTAACAAAGATGGAGATGTCTGAACTGTGGTATTTTGTGGTGTTCCATGTTCGATCCTTCAGTTATTTTCCTGTAAAATGTCAGACCACTTGACAAGAAAAAAAGATGGAATGAATTTAACCCTCACATCCACATTAGAAGCAGCAGTTTGAGTTCTGAGACATTAAATGAATATCTCATTTGAGGTAGTAGCCCTGACTGCCCCAGGGTTTGACCCAGATTAAAACAGGCATGGCACAGTCATTTATATACATCTCTTCCAAGCTGTTCCTTTCCCAGTAGGTCGCCAGCAAGAGCACACAACTTAGAAAGCTTGCCCTGGGAATGACCTGCAATAGCCTTACACAGATACATGCAGCCATGCCCAGAGAGAAAGTACTAGCATATTTTATCCCACATACTTCAGAGGGATTTAAAGCTGAACAGTGGATTTGTAGATCTGTAGGATCCTGGGACAAAAGGCTTTCTCCCAGAACAAATCTATTTACAGCCTAAGAGAGCACCAGGTTGTTTCCTTCTCCTATTTCACACCTAAATAAGTTCTCCAGATCAAATTCCGACATTGGCAGTAATCTAAATATGAGTTTCCCCAAGTACACTGGTGATATGAAAGAAGAAACTGAATCCACCTATGCAGTGCTAAAAGAAATTAAAATCATTAGGAATATTGTTTGGATAAGGAAGCTGTTCACTAAAATAAGCTGATGCAACAGACCAGATAAAAGTAACTTATCATCAGTAAGACTACTCAGACTTTTTAGAGAATCTTAATATATTTCTCATTTTACATAAAGTATTAGTTTCAGCATTAGACTTAAAGGAAATAGAAACAATTTTACTTATTTAACCATATTGTATTTATCACAGCACCACTGTTGAAAGACTAAATAGTTAATATGAATAACTTAGATACCTATTTTCAGACACTTAACAATTTATGCAAAACAAAATGGCTCATGATTTGTTTCATTTTTGAACAGGGCATTTTAGAAAGTATGCTAATTTGACCATTTCCAAGTTACACAGATACTACACATTGTTTCCATTAATAAATTTTAGATTTTCTCCTCCTTTCACTGTTTCTGAATAATTCTCAAAATTTTATCACGGTATGGTTCTGAGGGCTTGAACATGTGTGTCAAGCATACAAAACTAGTAATTTACCCAAATCTCAGCAAAACACAAGACAGGCTAAATCTACTATCCACTTTTCATAGCTAACCATTACTTCTTGTTTGTTGGAGCTTATTCGATTTTTAGAAAGGAACAGTACAGTGCAGTTTATACATATTTTGGGGACTACAGTGGTGCTTCCCAAACTTTTCTTTAGCCTGACCCCATTTATGGCCCTATTTGCTCAGTAAGGCCCCTCACTCCAAAATCCACAGTCCCCCATCCTGGCAACCCCATTTGCTGATGCTGCAACCCCATTTGGGGTCACGACCCACAGTTTGGAAACCACTGGACTTGCGCGAACTGTAACTTTGAACCCAGGACTGAATACTTGAAAACAAAGAAGAAATGGCTAAATTGTTTCTCTCTACAGTCTTGCATCAGAAAGTTCCAGCAATCTCTATGCACAGCACAAAGCCTAAATGTTTAGCCAGGCTGCCTATTTGACCAACTTCTGTAATGGTAACATAGTATCTGCAATAGCTGCATTTTGGAGGTTCAATTAAAGTAGTTCATACAGTTTTATTAAATTAAAGGACTGCATTTTCTTTTCTGTTATAAAATTGCTTTATTTTTTATGTTTACTCAAGTACTAATTTTCCTTAAGGTTTTCCTCTTTGTGAGGGAAGGGCTAATGTATTTTAAAAGCCTGGAAATGTTTTACAGCTAGCACCAAACAGTAAACTACTATATCACTGAAAAAAAAATCAAAATTACCTTTGGCTTAATAGAGTGATTTTTAGATGTCAATTTCCCTACTATAATTTGTCACTGGAAGGGATTTCCTCCTAAGTAAGGAAATATCCTTCATTAGCTACCTGGTAATTTATTTATTTTTGTTGTCATCATTAGACTGTCACCTCAAAATTTATTCACCTACAATGTCACACTTTAAGGAAATTCTAACATAATTTGCACATGATTATCCAAACAACAATAACAACATCTTAGAATACACCAGATGTGTCATATTTTAAAAAATGATGCTAAACTAGACAGGATCCATTCTTAACTCTGGAAACACACCTTTACTACCACAAATCACTGAGCTTTTCCTTTGCGCATATCAAGTAATCATGCAGTCCCATGAGATAAAGTGAGAAAAATGTCACTATCGCCTACTCTGTATGAAACTGCAGGCTAGGAATCTCTAGATCAAAGTTTGAGGAGCAGAGGATGAAATGTTAGCAAACTATTATTAATCCCCCTCTGAGCCTACCACGAGAAGTCGAAGTGTCAAAACACTACAAAAGAACCCCCAAAACCTGCTAAGGAAAACTTGAGGAGGAGAGAAGCAGGGGAGGTTGGGGTGGGAAGGGGTACTCACCACAAACAAACCCATCTGGACTAACAGCAAAAATACTTCTTCCTTTTAGCAGCTGAGGATGTGCACAACTTGAATTTACAAAGCTCTGAAAGTTGTTCTCCAAAACCCACTGTGGTAACCATTTTAGCTGGCAGTCGCACAGAAGACTTGATGTATTTAAGTACCTAAAAATCCCCCCAAAAAACCAATTACATTCATTTTTTTCTAAATCTACACAAGCAAGTCCAGTCAATAATATTACATTTATTTTAATACAGTCACATTTAATATTTAATAAGCTAACTTTATCTAGTACATATGTGATATCATCATAGACTGTAGTCTTCAAAAACAGAAATTTTCATTCTTACTTGCCAATTTGTTTTTTGAAAACCAACATTTTGCATGCTTGCAGATGGGCAGCTCTGTACTTGATCTGGATTAAGATAGGTGAACAAAAGGGATAGAGCAGTGATGTTAAAAGAAACAATGCTCTAGAAGAGAAGGGTTCCACGTGCTACATATTCAAGCTGTTTTCAAAAGGCAACATTTTGAAAATAAAGATCCTTTCCTTCTAGGTATTTCCAAACTGAGGATTAACCAGCTCTTCTTGGGAAGCAACTAAAAACTAAAACTGTAGCAGGACTGATAATAGAAGAAATAAGTAGCATTACAGTGATATATACATGAATTGTTTAAAACAAAGAAGAAACACCCAACCGTTTTTTCTGGCCGCAAGAAACCTTTTGTCAAAATGAGGCAAAAGTCCAGGTTGTAATATCTTTTGAAACTATACATCAACAATCCCAGGCAAATTTCTGTCCCACCTGAATGCAATGTGAGTCATATCACTGATTTCACTGGCTCTAAGATTTTGTCAGATCTATGACTTCCAAATAAGTTTCCTGCTCCTTCTGTCCAAGACACTGCTGTAGATCTTTTACTGAAAAATATGAATGCCTGCTGGCATATGAACACTCCACTCCTATAAGCACTTAAATTGCAGAGGTATTATCCATTTGCTTATAGTAGATTTTGAAACTATTTGATTTCATCTGAGATTCAGGGTCAAGAAAAAGCAGTGAAGGCTACCAGCTTCATTTCAAAATAGAGCCTTTATAACACCCAATTTATATACTTTTGTTGTCACAGACCTCAATGGGAGCAGTGGGGCAAAAATCCCAAATAGTTTAATTGCCTGTGACAGAATAGGGCTGGACTTGATGTTTTAGGAGGTCCCTTTCACAATTCTGTTTCTAGGCATCCCACAGGGTATTTTGGATTAAGGTTAAAAGATGGATCTCAAAACAATTTATCAGTGACCTCCTAGAATTTGCTTGGGAAGCTATGACAAATATACAACTGACCACCCATTGATAACATTATCAACCTAGGAGAGAATGGCCAAAAAAAAGCCTCTGTGGTCTAAATCTAAAGATACTTGATTATTATACAGAACCCTAAAAGGAACAGAACTTTTCTAAATGAAAGTATGAAGGATGATCCTATTCTCAGGATGGAAGGAAACTAGTTACTATTTTCCTGGCCATCCTGGTACTACAAACAGTCATAGCCTTGTCTAATCTATTCTAGAATCCTAAATAAGTAAAATTACCGGTAAAGCATAACGAAAGAAGTTAGTTTAAATAAATTTTGGGACAGGACATTACATTTTCTCTTATGGCTGGTAGACATGGGCAAATACACAGTAGGTAATTTTAGGGGAACCCCAAAGGTAACTCTTTCTAAAAAAAAATAAAAACAAAAAACCCCCAAAAAACCCCAGATGGAATAGCTTACTTCTTTGAAAAGCTAAAGTATACATTGTCCATAGTATCTTCCTTTACTAGACCTTGTTTAGTGCACTACCAACTACTTCTTCCCTAAGACCTGACACTGGAAAGTGCTAATCAAGAATAAGAGTTTCCAAGCAGTTCCAGCTCTAACCCAGAATAGTAATCTGGGGACATCTGATTTTCTCGGGATACCAACAACAAAGTTAAAGGTAGTTGCTTCATTCAGCTTGAATAGTTACTCTCACTGGCTTCCCCTGATCTGCCACATTACTCATTTTCTCACTGTAGCCATGTCTACTCCAGTTGTTTGTTGTCAGATTGTGCAAAGTTAAAAAAAAAAAAAAAAAAGGAGATAGCACTACTGGGAGGTATTAAGTGTGACCCAAATAATGAAACAACAGAAGTCTTTTCCATTTCAACATGAAATGGAAACAGCTACTGCACTGATGAATATGGGGGAAGGAGGAGTCACTCAAGCAACCCCTTCTTGACTTAACCTCACATGGTCACAGAGCAGAGGGACCAAAGTATAAGGATTGACAGATGGGTCACTGCAAAAGAGTTATGATGCTGATGTTTTCTAGTCCAAAGATAGCAGTGCTCAGATCACAGCACATTACATCAAAGTTTCTCTTATCTCATATATTAAAGATCAAGCTGTTTAAACTAGGGCCTAGATTCCAAATGAAGTAGACACTGAACACCTCATCAGAAGCTACCCAACTGTAGTGCAGTCATTATGCTAGGTAGACACACACATGCCTACTGATGTATTAAGTTATAGGACTTAAAAAGCTACTAAGAGCAAGATACTTAATTAGCAAATTATCTGATATTGTTTGATTTTCCTTTTATGGAGTTGTTCAGTGACAAGTACTTACAATTCTTTCAGCTTCTTCATTTGTAAAAATGCATTTCCTTGCACTGACATAATTGCATTGTTACTTAGATCTCTGAAAGAAAGAATAAACATGTATTAACCTGAATAAAGTTACAATGGAAGCAACAGTAGTTTACATTCCAAAAAAAGAATGTAGTTACAAGGTCCATAACCAAATGCAGACAATATAAAGCTTTGTAGTCGATGTGCATTTTATACATTGCACTTCTAGCAGGTTCTCTAAACATAAAATTCTACTAGGAGTATTATACTTCTGATCAAATTTGTAATTATGCTTTACTCTGACAGCTATAACCAAAGCTTGTTCATTTTATGTATAAGTTACTTTTGACATACACTTCGACTACTGTTGGGTTGTTTTGACATACACTTTGACTACTGTTGGGTTGCATATGAATTTCAAGAACTTACAGGTGTTCAAGTGCATCCAAGCCAGAAAATGCTTTCTTTGTAATGGATCTAATCCTGTTTCCTTGGAGTATTCTGGAAAATATAAATATATAATGTAGAACAGATGCAATAAAACGGGGGCACTTTTTAGAACTATGAAAAAAATGTTGTGCAATTGTTTTTCTGGCACTTATTACTAAACTGTGACTAATGCTCTCCATTCAACCTTCTTAAAATCATAGAATCAATGAGTGGGAAGGGACCTAGACAGATCATCTAGTCCAGCCCCCCGCCATGGGCAGGAAGGAGCACTGGGTGCTCATAAGACCCCAGCCAGGTGCCTATCCAGTCTCCTCTTGAAGATTTCCAGGTAAGGTGAGAGCACCACCTCTCTGGGAAGCCTATTCCAGGCTCTGGCCACCCCTACAGTGAAGTAGTTCTTCCTAATATCCAACCTAAACCTATCCTCCCTCAGCTTGTGGCCATTGTTCCTGGTGACCCCAAGGGGGGCCCTGGGGAACAGACTTTCCCCGAGTCCCTGCTGCTGGCCCTGATAAGGTTGAAGGCAGCCACAAGACCCCCCCTCAGTCTCCTCTTGCGGAGACTGAAGAGATTCAGGTCCCTCAGCCTTTTCTCATAGGGCTGGCCACAGAGGCCCCCAACCATATGAGTGGCCCTCCTCTGGACCCTCTCCAGGTTCCCCACATCCCTCTTGAAGTGCGGCGCCCAGAACTGGACACAGTACTCCAGCTGCGACCTGACCAGCACCGCATAGAGGGGCAGCAAGACCTCTGTGGACCTGTTAGTGATGCCCCTGTTGATGCATGACAGGGTGCAGTTGGCTCTGCCTATTGCTTCGTCACATTGGTGACTTATATTCATCCTGGAGTCAATCCTGACTCCAAGATCCCTCTCTGCCTCTGTGCTGCGGAGAAGGTCAACCCCTAACCTATAACCATAATGCTGGTTCCCTCTCCCCAGGTGCAGCACTCTGCACTTGTCCTTGTTGAACTGCATTTTCACTGAAGAAAATCTCTCTTTCTTAAACATACTAATTTTTCCTTTTATTTTTATTTATATTATGGGAAGATTTTAAAAGATGTACAAAACTAGGAGGGTGGATTTTTTTTAAATGGAGTAATGTAAATTTATGGCTGTATTTTTGGAAGTACGTTGTTTCATTATGACAGTCATTTCCACTGGATACTAAATTACCCTATGAAAGACTATTGTTGGGCACTATGGTTTTGTACTCTTTAACAGCATGTCTCATTTTCTAGTATGAACAGGGATATACCAAAGTTGCAATTTCACGATGTTCATGGAAAATACAAAATCAGGCATTTTCCGCAAAAATCAAAAAAATCTGTTTAAAAAGAGCTCCCCTCCAAAGTGGGGAAGAGTAGGGCACTGTGTAAAAATAAATGATTTGTCTTTGTTTTTCCCCTTTGGGCACCAGCCAAGATATCTGCTTCTCCTGCCCCAGCTGTTGATTGGCTGAGGGCTGCCCTCATGCAGCCTCTGCAGCCCGGGAAGACAGGGACAGGTCCAGGCCTGCTTTTTTTAGTTCTCTGCAGCCAAAGCCTCCCAGCATGGCTGGATCCATCCCACAGTAAGTGGGTGCTGCAAAGGGTGGGAACAGGGCTGGGAGAGTGGGGCTGTGCCAGAGGGCACTGAGCTGAGGGACAACATGGCCAGGCCATGGCAGGAGGAATGGAGCAGGGCCAAGGGGAGCACAGCCAAGCCAGGGCAGGGGGGAGAGCGTGGCCCGGTTCAGGCAGGGGAGCCTGACCAGTGGGTAGCAGTGGTCCATCCCACTGCCCACATGGGGCTGGGGAAGGGTGTGGGGGGGCAGGGCCGGGTGGGGTAGGGTGACAGCATTGCCCAGCCAGGGGGCAACAAGGTGGCCTGTTCCTGTGCCTATGAAGGGCCAGGGAGGTCTTATTTTTCCTCCCATGGAGGCCAGGCTGGGGCTGGGTGGGGAGTGGGGCCAGGCAGGGCCATGGTGTAGTAGGCTGGAGGCAGCCCAAACATCTGCCAGCCATCCCAGCCAAAGCCTTGAGAGGTGAAGCTGCAATCTGACAACCAAATTGGATCCCAGGGCTGAAGCAAGCTTGTGAAATTTAGCCCTGAGCTCCATGATTTGAGTACATCCCTAAGCATGACAAATCCTAGTTTTTCACAAAGAGCTTTTTATAAGCACCTTCCCGAAACTCTATATTGACCACATAAATGCATATTGGAATGGTTTAGTCAGGAATGATCCTGCCTTGAGCAGGGGATTGACCTTGACCTACAGAGGTCCCCTTCCAACATTACTACTCTATGAGTCAAACATTCAAGAGTGATTCATGTTATCCATATTAGTTTGACTAAAAAGAACTGTCATTTTAATTTTCCTAGAAAAGAAAGACTCAAAGAGCAAAACAGCAAAGAGAACTCCCCCCCCCCCCAAAAAAATGCTGTAGGAGAACATAGCATTCTAAACGTTGGGTTCATTCACATCAGCATGTTCATACGATCTGAGCCTAATTCACGGTTTACTGAGTTCCGTCATACTTACAACTTTTTAAGTTTATCCAGTCCAGAAAAAGCACCATTCATATCTTCAATAGTCCATGATATTTCATTGTTTTTCAGATCCCTGTTCAAAGAAAAAGAAGTCAAAGCACAAAAGGGATATTCCACAAACTACGTGATTTTTAAGAAGTGCATAGTATTTAAATCAATACTAAGCAGTGCCCTTGCCATTCTAAAAAGTATTTGTTTAAAAAAGAAGCTCATCTTAATTGCTGTTTTACTGAAAAATTTATAAGATTTGATTAATAAACCAAAATAACTTCACCTCTGTTTTCATTCATGACAGGAATGGTTTTAAATTAAGGCACCCAAACATAGGAAAAAGAAGAGTCGTAAGAATGAAGGTCTCCACCCGTTTCAAACTAAATAAAAAACCTATGATTATCGATTTTAAGGAGTTCCTTAAATGTGGCAACAGATTGGGGTCAAAGCAGGGGAAAAACATTTCACACCTCAGGTCTACTGCAGCAAAGTCCTGATCACATGCCAGCTCAAGATGTAATCAGAAAAATCCATGAAAGAAGAGTGATGGCTGAGCTAGATGAGGTTTAAAAAAGATCAAGGACTGGGAGGACGTGGGGTGGGGAAATGCAAGAGAAAAAAGCCCTCTAATTTTCAAAGTCCTAGGGAAAAACATGTCTTATGCATATAAGTACTTTGTTACTCTCCTAACTACTGAAGGGGCCTAAGATATATTCTATAGGTAACATTTTTGATTCACTCACTTCCTTCTCACCCTTCCTCCAAGATACATAATTTCAATAAACATCCATTATTTTAGACAGACAAATGCTTAAGAATGACAAAAGCCTGCATAATCATCAACATCTGATCTTCAGTTATCTACTGAATATATCTATACTTAGATTTCTTCTGTCGTGACTCCTATCCTGGGGGAACCACTCCAAACAGATTAAGAAGTAACAGTGATTACGGTGCCTAAGCAATCAGTAGTGATGCTGCCTGAATCTCTCAATAGGGAAGAAGCAGTGTATAAGAGCCCTCAGGAAATGGCAGATCTGTGCTTTAGGTGCAAGTCTTGACATTCAAGAGTTTGAAAGTTTATTTCTTATCAATTTAAGAGGACTCAAAGTCAGGACATGAGATACTAAAGTAGGTGACTGCAGAGTAAGAGAAACATGTACATGACAGTAGGCTTAGTACATGACACCTCTTGTGGAGAGGTTTACTTTGGAACAAAACTATATGAAGAGGATAATGAAACACTGATGGGAGCTGATTGTCCTGTTGTGGTCCCTTCCCCCTCTCCCCTATAGCTTGTCTAAGAGCAGCTTTGTGCTGGAGGCTAGGAATGAGAAAGAAGCAGGGCTGATACCCTACCTCTGAATGAAAAGCAACTGCAACAGTCTCTCTCACAAACTTGTCTGGGATTCACATGCACAGTAGGAACCAAAACAGCACCATTAAGAGTTAGTATTGTGTGTTCCTGCCATGACCTATTCATTTATTTATTTTCTTCCCTCAGAGATTCTTTTAAGCAGCTACCTTAAGAAATCTTGCTATGACAGATAACAAGATGTATATACGTTAAAAAAAACGTGGACAGACTGTAATGAAGGAAGAACAAGACATTGTTTCATGACTACCCTGAATAAAATCTTATTAAAAAGAAAAGCTGTATACAAATCTGGGAAAGATTACCAAAAAAAAAAAAAAAAAATTGTAGTTCTACTTTTCCTTAAGAACAAAAATAAAAGTACTTGGAATGAAAGTGGGTATATTTATATATCAGTTTGGTTTCTGACCATGAAATCAAGTTGTGTCAACTTACAAAGTCTGTAAACTGGAAAGTCCCCGGAAGGCACAATCAGCAATGTAATTTACTTTGTTGTTCCCAATGTAGAGTCCAACCAGTAGGCTTAAACCAATGAAGCTTGAATCATCTAACCTTGCTAAGTGATTGAACGTTAAATCCCTGCAAGTTCAAAAAAGAAAAATCTCAGTTGTTTATAGTGGAGTGTTTATTGTTCAATTCTGTTCAATATTTTGTTACAATGAAGACATGGCTTTCAGTTAATAAAGGCTATTTATTACACAATTTTTTATTATACAGTTTGTGTATTATTTCCTGTTATCACAAATTACTGCAGAATGGATTTCTTTCACTTGAAAATTACTGTATCAAAGCTTTAGTACAACTGCCACAGAGAACTGAAGCAGTCACGGTTGGCTTCAACTTTTTCCAACAAAATATGACTCTCTCTCACACAAAAAACTTGTTGTCAACCTCGAAACTTTGTTATGAAAAATTTACAGTTCAGTGGTAAGCAGCTCATGCTTTGGCAGGTAACCTGCTTTCAGAAGTGGAATAGAATAAAAGCTACTCACAGCTCACTGAGTTTCTGGCAAAATTCCCAGGCATCAGGACTGATCCTGCTGATGGCATTGTGGCTGAGATGAAGTTGCTGCAACATAAGCAAGCCATAAAGCCAGCCCTTGGTGATCTCTGTTAGGTTATTATGGTCCAGCTGCCTATGCACACACAGAAAAAAAAAGGGTTTAAAAACTCAAATGAAGGACACGCTTTGTCATGGATCTTTATTTGATTGTGAGTTATCAGCTAGATAGTAATATTTATTGTATGGAAATGAGCTGAGGATTGCAGAGCAGCAAGACAGATTGATCAAACTTGAAGGTATTTTCAAATTGAAATATTTTGGCTTGGTTTTTGGAAAGTTGTGGTATGTGAATATGTAAAACAAACATGTCTACTCATTTGTGTGATGCAAGGTAATTTTCTTCCAAAGGGACTGTGAAAGCTTATACTCACAAGATTTCCATGCTGGTTAATCCCCAGAATGCTCCATCCATGAGTCTAGTTATCCCATTTCGCTGTAGCTTTAATGATTTCAAAGCAGTAAGTCCTTGAAAAGTAAGGCCATCTACATGTCTTATTTTGTTACGATTCAGCTCCCTGAAAAAATAAATTGTACAGTTGTAACAGAGTAAGTTTATTTGGATGCCTACACCACTTCCATCATTATGATGAAACAAATTTTAAGTATTCATAAAACAATGTAAACAAGATGTAACAGAAATAGACATTTTACTTTAATACAAATACGATTAACTATGCTAATACTATTCTGTATTTCAAATGCAAAACACAGGTGCTTGGTGTTACTTTCATTTTAAATGCAAAGGGTGCATGGGCTTAGGAGTTATGAAAAGCCATGTTCTGAAGCTTACATGTATTAACTTCTGCTTTGTAAATATCAAGAAGTTTATTCATAATCAAGGATTCAAATTTAAAAAGGGTCCTCTGAGGATCAAGGCTTCTCATCTGTTTCCTCATAAAGTTAACTAATCTGCTAAGCTACCTTTGCTGCATCAAGGAGAGCTGTTTCTTTCCACAACTTCGTCACTTCACATTCATAAAGACCTAACTCCTACAACCTAGTGATTCTGAAATTTTCATCTTTGCAGGAATTCAGTCATCGTTCCTCTAAACCTGCCACCACTCTCTCTCTCCTCTTCTGTCTCTGGGATTAATATGAAGAAGCAATGAAGGAACAATATTTAACAATAACAGGCCCCAGTATTTTCCTTCATCTTGCTTTGCTTATCTCTTCATATTGAGGTGGCCTACTGTTAATATCAAAATAGTATCACACAGTCCTCTTGCTTTTGCAAGAGCATATACGTTTTCAAAATAAATGCTGTATTCAAGACCTACAATGAAAGTCTTTAGAGACAAAATACTTTGAAATGAACAAAAAAATAAACACTTTTGTAATGCTATTTCTACATAGCAGCTGTAGATTTTTAAGATTTGGTAAAATACGTTCAGACAAAACTATCAGTAAAACTGATGAGGTTCTGTTTAACTTCATACTATTATTCACTGATACATATATTCTAAAAGCAAAATTATTTCCCTTCATTTGTTCTTACCAAGAAAAGATCTATTCTACAGATTATGCAAATTGAGTTCACTTGGTATTTCCTTAAGTAGAGAATTTCTACTGTCTTTGCCTATTTTCTTATAAGGCAAACTAAAATTTTAAATATAGTCTATACACTTCTCATTATTGCATAAGACTTCTATCCATCAGAAGGTTTTAGCAAAGGTTGCGTCTTGCTTTGCTTAGCCTCTGGTTAAATTAAAGGCTAAAGTTCAAGTGCTGCCAGTGCTTTGCAAAACCTGAAAACAATTAACTAATTGTAGGCTGTACTTACAGGTGCTGCAGATGGGAGAGCTTAAACATCTTGTGAGGGATTGATGAAATTTTGTTCCTGTTCAGTTTCAATACCTGAAGTGTGCCAGACAAATTGTCAAAGGTACCAGGCTCCATTGAGGTTATCCGATTACTGTTAATGTACCTGTTGAAACAATGTCTAGAATGTTAAATTTACTGTAATTTTATATGTTTTTAATACTAAGTAGTAAACTATAACCACTTTGCATTGCCTATCACCTGACAAATAGCATTAACTTAACGTGTTTATTAGTGATCTAATCACTACCACTAGTGAATTTCACAGCTAAGAGATTTGTTCCATTCTACAAAAATCTAGCATTGTCAAATACAACATATTGCAAAGGTATGTTACCAGAATATACCTCCAGACTATGTTGACTCAGTGTTTCTCTAGCTTAATTTAATTCTCAAATCAATAATATGGTAAAGATTCAAAAAAGTTCATGAAACGCTATATGAAACTCAAATCCCATTAAAACCAAGGGAATAATTATTTTTTTTAAATTTATATCGTTAATGATCTCCATCAAGAGATACTTCCATTTGATTTTTTAAAAATATATGGTTTTTGTCTTCTACAAACTAAAAAACTCAAGATAAAAGAATCTATGTTCTTTTATCAAATAATCTATAAAATGTGAACAGGTGAAGCTGGCAATAAATATTTTAAACTAGACTCAAACCTCCTCTGTGCTAACATACTAAGTTTTACCATAATGAGTAATATTTTGAAAGCACATTGTATCATTTTAAATAAAGTTTTACTTACAAGTACTTGAGTTGCAAAGGAGGAAACAATGTAGGTTTCAGTTCTGCAATATTATTGTTGCTCAGGTCCAAAGTTTCTAGAGCTTGAAATGGTTTCAGATATTCAGACAAGATCTCAGCAATCTTGTTATTGGTCCTGAAATTGGAAAACAATGCTCAAAGATTCTGTCATACCTAAACAAAAAATATGCCAACTATACAGCACCCTGGAAATTTAGTTCTCAACTTCTGAATTTGACAATCAGTCTTTAGGTAAAGTAGCATAATGAAATAGTTTCTGTAATTAAAACATTAACTACTGTAACAAACTAAAATTCTGCATGATTAGAGAAAGCGAAACCATGCACATGTATCTACATTTCCATAGGAGACAAAAAGAATCAGTTTTGTCTGACACTCCAGCTACCGTGATGCAGAGGATTTTAAAGACCAGAAGGAACCATTATACTAATCTATTCTGACTTCCACTGTGCAGACCGTACAATTTCACCCAGTATTTTTTTCATCAGACCCAACAGCTTGAACAAAGGCATATTTTTTTAAATAAATATTTAGAACTAGCATTGAGCAGTAGCACACTCAGTACTTCAGGGAGATCAGGTCAACATTTTTGTTGCTTCAACCAAAGCGCACACCAAAGGTGCATGTGTTCCTGTTTTAAAGATTTAAGCATTAAAAGCATGAACATCCACCCAAACTATCATAAATAAAAGAGCTAGATTAGAAAATGAGACTTATGTTGTGCAACACAACAGAAAGTTATTGCCTATAAATCAACCCAGTTGTTAACCCTGCATTTAAAGATATTAATTCATCTCTATTAATAATGTAACTTGTATGTATTGCAGAACTCATATCGTGAGCTTGGAATTCATATATGGTTACTGTGCTAAAGTGTCTGCTCATTATAGCTCCATAACTAGTTAAACAAATGGTTATTTTAAACTGTTACAAAGACACACACCAACTTATGCCAGTGAGCAGTATATTTTTCACAGCAACCAAGTTTCTGTGTTCATACATGCTACCTAATCTTCTTTGTATCGGTATATGCCATAAAACCCGAAGCACCACCCCATGTTTCTCCAGAAAGAAGTAATGCACAGGAAATATATACACAGCTCAGAAACAAGCATAGAGGGAAATGCATTCTGGGATATACTGCTACAGAGAACTTGGAAGGGTGGGTAGTAAAGGGAGCTAACAAAAATGACAACAAGAATGTAATGATCTGCCAGTCTGTGGCTGTTAACTGGTTAGGTTCAAATCTGCTGATCTGCTCTAGCTGAAATACCTCCTATATGTGGTTGTGCCAGTGATCAAAAGCCAGGATCATTTTTCCAGATTCTGGAGACTGGATGTTAAGCAGCTTAATTGTTACCACAACCACATTGCTTCTGAGAAGAGATGGATAATGTTCAACTTGATCAAACAGTAAGTCACAGGTTTTGCAGTGGGTGCATAGGAAGGGGATTATTACTCAAGAGAAAAAACAAACAAAAAACAAAACAAAACACTTGATTCAAGTTAAGTAAAAGTTAAAAATTAATGGGCCCTCGCACCATGTGTGGGATTGAGTCAGTGATCCTGCAGCCCATCTAACATCACTCTTGTTCTGTATCATGTTTCAGGCCTCAGGCTGTCTGGTAGAAGTAACACTACATTTTTTTTAACTCTTAGCTGGAAGTATTTATAATAAATGGAAACAAATTACTTTAATAAAAAACAACAACAAACATTACCACCATAAGGCTAGAGTTAGATAACAGGTCACAGAGCCTTGCTTTTATGCATTAGTTTGTTTATAAGGTAATAACTAACAAGGTATTAAAACTGCCAATTACTTGAATGACGAATAAAATTTTCCTCGCAGTAAAAGTGTGCTCCAGCAGAAGCCAGCAATTTCCTGAACTGCACGCCTCCTAAATTGCAGTGTGAAAGTGTTCAGTTATTGAGACACTTACACAGTGCTGTCTTTGTGTCAGTATTGCTTCATAAAACAGAAATTCCTTACAACTGGCAGAATAATAGCCCCTGTATAACAAAGTTTAGTTGACTCTAATGGAACTGAATAAAACCCAAATACAACTTTCAGATTAGCACTTCACCTGGCAAATTACTTGGTAAACCAGTTTGCAGAAAATCAAGGAGGTATTTTGATGGTGGAATCACAGAAGGAAAAGAGAAAGTGAATTCATTTGTTCACTAAACTAGAATTATATATCAATAGTATTATTACATCTGTGAATATGGGACAAAAGACACAGTTATTTAGCCCCCACTATGTAGTGTTGCTGCTTCATATATGTGGGATATGCAAAAACAAAATATATTTAAGCACTTCATGTCCTCTTGCCTCCTCCAATCCAACCCTTTTCAGCAAAAGTGAAAATTCAGTGTGAATAAAAAATTGGTGCTGGAAATACACCAAAACATTCTATTTAAAAATGCAACACTAAATTAAATAGAGGTCTCTGTTGTCACAATCATTTTATTTTTATAATCACTGTAGGAAATGAAATAAAAAGTCAACCGATTCCTTTTTGTCAAGTTATTTATTATATTAGTCAAAAACATTTTTTAAATATAAGGATGTATGTCAGAGGGGAGAAACAAACTGTATCCTCTTTCTTGACATAAAGTACCATCAAAGTGTGACACTTGAACAAAAACTTCCCAACAGACTACTGAAGAGTGCCATGTTATCAAACTCAGACAAGACACATTGCACATACTGCCCTATTTCATTTCACAGATTCTCAAGGGAAGAGATAGCAATGAGTATATTTGCTGGTAACAGCAGAACCAAAACATCAAGTTCTCACAGCAGTATACCTGAACCAACTGGGCTACTTGCAGATGCTAAACACAAACAAACAATACCCCACTCCAATAAAACAACACCCCCCCCACAAAAAACAACCCCCCCCCCCCCAATGTGCTTTACTGGAAGAAGCATCACATTACTTCAACCCAGTTCTGCAGTGCATGTACAGTTCAGGCACTTCAGCAGGGCTTTTGGGCACTTTTAGCTAAAGCTGATTCAACCAGCTATTAGATAAAAGTGGCAAAAAGCCACACTAAAGTGCTTCAAGTTTACAGATGTCAGGCAAGACAGCTGCCTCTTCTGGGCACGTGCAGGGCTTGACACCATGTTTAAAGTGCCATTTTATTTGAGGGGGAGAAGAGAGTTTACAACTACAAGCACTCTCAGATTCTAACTTTTCCCCTCATTCTGCACTACTGAGGCCACATCTGGAGTACTGTGTCCAGTGCTGGGCCTCCCACTATAGAAAGCATGTGGACAAGTTGCAAAGATCCAGTGGAGGGGAACAAAAATGGTGAGGAGGCTGAGGCACTTGACTTATGAGAAGAGGCCGAGAGAACTGGGCTTATTCAGTCTGGAGAAGAAACGACTGGGGGAGGACATAACAGCAGACTTTAACTACCTGAAGTGGGGTTCCAAAGAGGATGGAGCTAGACTGTATCAGTGATGGTAGAGGACACATCAAGAAGCAATGGTCTCAAGTTACAGCATTGGAAGTTTAGGTTGGATATGAGGAAAAATTCTCTCACTACCAGAGTGGTGAACACGTTACCTAGAGAGGTGGTAGAATCTCCATCCTCATAGGTTTGTAAGGCCAAGCTCAACAAAGACCTGGCTGGAATGATCCAGATGGAGAAGGTCCTGCTTTGAGCAGGCGGTTGGACTAAATGACTTCCTGAGGTCCCTTCAAACACTAATTGTCTATGATTCTTTACATATTAGAAACCGCTCTCACTCTCAACACACTACAATGCCCTTGGACCTCAGACTCCTCCTGTGATGGCATATGGAGGCGTGGATCCTGAGGACTGCTCTACATAAACAGATAAGAATCGGTGTAGCAGTTTGAATTCATGATTTCTGTCATCTGAGTGCCCACACAGAGACCTACAGCAAAATGGTGTGAATTCAAACTGATTTACTTCTTTCTGTACAACTCTAGAGAAACCAATAGTAGTAAAATACCTTATAGAGCGTGTTAATAATTAATTTTCTACGTTATAAACATAAAAACACATGTCATAAATGTCAAGAGGATGCTACAGCCACATCACTAGTCCAAGATGTCTATAACAACCCAATCAATCAAGGTGATATGGGCCATTTTATACAAACAGCAGCAACAGCATATTTGACATATTGTCTTATAGTTTCTTTGGCCTTGGGGAAAAATAAGAGAGAGTAGCAATTTCTGTCAGTGTCTTGTAAAGGATCTAGTTAACAACATTTATAGATATTTTAAAATATTGTTGAAGGAAATTATTTTAACCAGGTGTTTATTAGTATGATTGTATAAATAAGTACTCCCAATTAGTAATGATTTGCTACATTTTAAATACCCGTGTAAGTCAACTCTCGTTACAGAATGCTCTGATCCTGTTATCTGTAGTCTGCCATTTTCTAAAACTGGGAAAGAGCTAGTGCTATACCTTGCACCTCTGTCTTGAATTCTTATCACCTACATCCCAAATTGTAACATACTGGGCATTGATAGACATGCAGCTCCCCACTATAATTCGTGGTGCTTTGCAAGAAGCACCATGAGTTACCACTATCCCAGGGACCCAACAGATGTTTGCTGTCGGGTCCTGGGGATTGGGAGATAAGATGCATTTTTGTAGCTGCCCTCCTCCTAGCCCTGGCCCTGTCCCCTCCAAGCCCCAGCACAGTCTTTGGAATGGGAGGGGAGGAACAGAGGCAGTTTGTTCTGTGGGCTTCCCCACTGATGCTGGAGGATGGGGCAGGTGGATGGAAGCCCCCCCACACTGGGGGGCTCCAATCACCCACCCCACCCTCCAGCACTGGCAGGGCAACCCCCAGAATGAACTCCCTCTGCTCCCTTCCCCCTTCCCATTCTGAAGACAACATGGGAAGCAGAGCTCAGCTTTATCAGCCAAGTCCTGCTCCCAGCCACACTGACAAATGTTAAAGAAGGAGCTCTACTTTGGAGAGCCTTCACCTGAGCCCTCATATATTGAGGATTCAGGCTGTCACCTGACTGAGCATTTTTAATGTGTTCCACAGCTATGTACTTCTGTCAGTGCACAGCTGAAGAGTGCTGTCAGTGGCTGATCACATGACAAACTGTCACATCTGTCAGTACCCACTATTGCTTCCCTTTCCCAAAAAGCAATCAAGTTTTCTTTGCAGCTGGATCTTAGCCCTTTTCCTTTTGGTATACTCCCTATCTATTTACCTCAAGATCATGAGGTAAGGTAGAAATTTAGAGATTGTGCACTGAAGGTGTGGGACCAGGGGAAGGAGCAATAACTAATATTAGTCCACTTTGGCATTCGGCTTCCCCTCTTAAATTTCTCCAACTTCTATGGCAGTTTTGCCATCCTTTCTTCCCTACCCAATCATGTCTACCTCTGTCATTTTGACATTAACCCTCTCCACAGTGTCTTCCTTAAAATCAAAGGCTCACAGGAGAATAAATGATAGGGGAATACATTAAAGAAAGGAACAATAAAACTAAAAGGGAAAAAAGTCTAGGGCAATTCTTAATGACTGGAGATAGAGACTCTGCAATTCATTCCCCCAGATATGGTGGGAGACTCATCCTTTGCAGCATTTAGAAATAGACTAGGTAAAATCCAGGGAGGGGAGGGAATTCCACAGCTGCTCCAGGGGGAAGGAGGGAAGATCTTAGTATTTTTCCTCCCATCATTTTGATAGCTAACATAATTTTAGTAGAAACATTCAGATAATTTATCCAGTGCGATTAATAATCGATGTGACTTAAAATATCATGTTGTTTGAAAGTTAACTCCTTGCTGGCATACAAGTGGGACTGTGCACCTTTCTCGTAATTATACACCTGACTCCAGGTGGAGTTGAATGATTCTCTCTCTAATTGTTAAAAAAAATCAACAAAACATTTTAAATGAAACGCTTCTTTCAAAAAAACAGATGCCAGAAAAGAGCCAAGTCAAAATCCTGGCACACTTCCAGCCCTGCTGGCAAGTCTACAGGTCTGGTTCACACAGACTTCTTACATGCCTTGAGCCAAGCAGCTGCTTTCTTCTTGAGGCACTCATCCCATTTCACTCTTCTATTTAGTGATTTTGACAAGCTTTCAGGTTAGAGGTCAGAGCATCCCATTTATCGGGGTATCAAGGCTCAAAAATACAATGTAAAACCCTACTATCATGGCTGGCCCTCTGGCTGAACCTGACTAGCTCTTAGGAATGAAGAGGCAGATAAATTTGCATATCACATATATGGAACAAGTTTCTGCAGGGGAAAGGTGTACTGATATTCAAACTGAGGGTGAAGTTACATGTTACACATAGACCATTCTAAAAGCACTTAAAATACAAGCATATTTAAGTGAAAGATGCTTAACTCTTGCTAAGTGTCCTCTGAGCATCTCAAAGATATGCTACTTTGGGCAAGGGTTAACTCTGGGCTATGATACCCAGCTCATATTAGGGTAACTTCAGTCTGCACCATAGAGATAAAACAAGCAATATGTGGTCCTCCAACATCCCAGATGCACTCTGTCAGCCCCTGCCCCCCCCCCCATTCCATGAACAAAATTTCCATCCTCCCAAACTCCACTGTCTAAGGCATGGTACTGTGGTACTGCCTGGGAGCAGACATGACTCTGCCTGTGTCAGGAGGTGAATAGCAACACAGGGAGCATGGAGCTGGGAAGTAGAGAGATACGGGCACTGTGGGTTCCCTCCATAGATCCTCCACATTCCCTCCACCTGTGGAGGGGGGTGGGGACAGAAAGAGGGCTATGTTGTGGGGAGTCCTTCACTGATCCCTGCCAACCCAAACAGATCCCAGCCTCCATGAACCAATCTTAGCTCCCTCCAGCCTTCCCCAGAGAAAACTATAACTTTTGCTCAGAGTGGAGCAAAAGCTGGGGAAAGGTTCAATTAACCTTTGTTACTTAAGGTTAGTTGAAATTTTCCCATGCTACCTGGCCCACTTCCCCCACATTCCATCAGCTCTCCACTGGTCAGACAGCTTAATGGTGGCTGTGGATTTGCTTCACACCCCTATTCCCATCCTGGTATGGGGTATTTGGAAGGGAAGGGGGTGGAGAAAGAGAGCTGTACTATCAGTAAAGAGACAACAGGGTTTAGTGTAGTGGGACCGCATCTAAACCAAACCCCTGCCTGAGGCAGAATTATCCCTATCCAAATCAACTGTCTAACCCTTGGCAAAACTACACTGTCAACTCTGACACAACACAAGATAACACAGGTAAGCATGGGGCCCACGGCACACAGTGGTTTGCTGCTGTGCATGCTGTTAATATACACTCAAAGGATTCCAGGACTCCCAAACCCCCTCACCCTCCCTGCCATAAAGGAGGAAAGCAAAAACCTTCACAGTCCAACAAATCTGACCATGGGTAAAATTATCTCCTGACTCCAAATATAGTGATCGGTCTCACTCTGAGTGGAAGGGCAAGACCATCTAGCCAGGGATCTCCAGTTTTAAATCCCAGCAGAAGCACTGGCATTTCTCAGTCCCTGTCTCCAGCCTTGGCTGCAGACAACACCCTGCAAAAATTCTTACACTCTGGGAAAGGCTTACAAAAACCCTAACACATGTACCAGTGGGGGGCTGGGGGGGAAGGAGAAGGAGGGACAGGAGAAAACCCATAGTAGAATATAGGCATAGCTATGCCTAGGATCAACCCTGATTGGTGACTGTCTAAACTCTTCTTGAACGCTTCCAATGATCAAGTCCACTATGTCCCTAGAAAATCTATTTCACTTTAGACAGGGCTAGCCAGTTGCAAGTAGACAGGCATTATCGCCTCCCATGTATTTGCACCCAATGTTTCTATACATTGATGTATCCCAAAACCACATCTGCCTTTTGTGAAGCTGCATCACACTGTAGAATCATCTTGAGTCTGTGATCCATCAACACTCCCAAATCCTTCTTCATAGTGCTGTCATCCAACCACATGTCACCCTTTTTGTATTTGTATATTTTTTTATTCTTCCAGAGATGCAGCAATGTGCACTTGTCAGCATAGAATTTCATCCTGTTAGCTCTAGCCCACCTTTCCTATTTATTGAGATCCTGAATTGCTCTTCTGCCTTTGGACATATTTGCAATCCTTCTCAGTTTTGTCTTGTTTTCAAATTTGATGCATGCCAGCACCCAAATCATTAATGAACGCATTGAATAGCACTGGTCCCAGGACAGATCACTGTGGGATTCCACTTGAAACGTCCTGCCATTCTGACATCCATTTATAATTACCTTTTGCTTGCAGCTAGCGAGGTAGTTGTCTATTAACCTTATAGTAGTTTTGCCTAGTCTGCATTTCTCCAATTTCTTTATGAGAAGGCTATGCTGGACCTTGTCAAAAGCCTTGCTGAATTCCAGATACACTATATCCACAGCATTTCCTTCATTCACCCAACTAGTTACTCTGTCAAAGAAGGTGATCAAGTCTGTTTGACATTATTTGCTCTTAGGAAATCCACACTGCTTGTGATCAGCGTTTCCTCTTCCAAATCCTTGTAAATGGACTTCTATAGGATATGCTCCAGTACCTTCCCAGGTACTGAGGTGAGGTTAAGCAGTCTGTAGTTCCCTAGTTCTACTTTTTGCCTTTTTTAAAGAGTGGCACTAGATTGGCCATTTTTTAGTCCTTTGGTACCTCATCTGTCTCCCACGACTTCCTAAATGCTGTTGCCAAGGGCTCTGAGATCTCCTCTGCCAGTTCCTTCAAGGCCCTGGGATCAAGTTCATCAGGGCCTGATGACTTGGATTCATACAGACCTATCAAAAGCTGTCTGACCATCTCCTTCATTATCTTCCCCCTCAGCTTGCCCCTGCCTTATCTGGATAATCCTTATTAGGTGTCTGGCTGCAGCTTAATTTTTTTGTGAAGACTGATGCAAAGTAGCTGTTGAAAAAGTTCTGCCTTCCGTTAGGAACTCCCCCTGGCTGTTTAACAGTGGACCCACAACTTCCTCAGTTTTTCTTTTTTTATTTATAGGAGCTTTTTGTGTCTCTTTACCCTCCCTTGCCAAGTGCTACTTTGGCTGGTCTCTACAGGTTCTTTTTGTTTTCTGGTATGCTTCCTTGGTGACCTGCTCATTTTTTTATTGCCTGTATGTTTTCCTTTTGCATTTGAGGCATCATAAAAGCTTCTTGTGAAATGACATTGGTTTCTTGCCATTATTCTTACATTTCTATTAGGTTGGAAGAGTTTCTTGTTGGGCTTCTCTTACTTTAGAACTCCCAGCCCTCCTGGGTGCCTTTATTGGTCAATCTTTCTTTCCATGGCACTATGCCTATTAACCCTGTAAGTTAGGTGAAACCCACCTTTTTGAAACCTAGAGTCCTAGGTTTGCTGACTTTGTGTTTTCCCTGTCTCAGGATCTAGAATTCTTTCACATTACGATTGCTGTAGCTGCAGCTCCAAGCTGCCACCCTGCAACTCCATTCTGCCATTATGCTAAACCCTGGAAGCTGGATGGGAATGGGAGTGTGGAGAGAAGCCACAGCCCCCGTTAGGCTGCTTGGCCATAGACAGCTGGCAACACTTGGGGAAAATGGGCCAGATGACATGGGAAAACTTCAAATAACCTCTCTGTAACTGAGGTTAACTGAACTTTTCCACAGCTTTAGCCTTGCTCCAAGTGTAGCCCTCTCTGAGGAAGTTTGAAGGGTCTGGGGTCAGGTCCTGGGTGCTAGGACTGGGGGAGGAGTCCCTGCAGTACAGGTCTGTCCTGCCATCCCCCACTCCAGGACGGGAATATGGAGGGGCTTGCAGAGGGAAGCCATAGTGTCCATGACCCGCATAGTCCTCCTCCCGTCTCCATGATCCCACTGCTGCAAACTCCACTGTCTCCTAGCCATGCCCCTGCTCACTGGCCCTCTAATGACAAGTCAGAGCTGTGCAGGAAAGAAGCACTATTAATGCTCAACACATTCCAACTTTAACACTGCTTAACAGTCTACAGATTTAGTACAGTCTATGTGTTTTGTGAGGAAAAATGCAGAAAAACATACACTTTCCCTTTTGAAGCAAGAAACCACTGGTGGGAAGAGAGCCAGGGGCAGGGGGTGCTGGGCTACTATGAGGCAATGCCAAGCTGCAGAGCCGTGATTTCCCCTCGCCCCCACAGGCAGGGGCGGGGGCTGCAGATGGAGCTCAGACTGTGGATCTCTCTTGTGCCCAGATCCCAGTCCCTCCACCATGGGAAGGGAGGTGCTGAGCTCCCCACAGAGGGCAGTTGGGGCCTTCCCACCACAGCACCGAGCCTCCCAGCTGCATGATGGGTCTGCCCAGCCCTACTGCAGCAGCGAGGCCCAGGCAGGGTGACAGGCTCCCTGCACCTCCCGCTGTGCTTGTGTCCCTGCAGGCCCATCATACGGCTGCACTGCTAGACCAAGGCCTCCTCAACTCACCCTGAGGCAAGCTCAGGGTCTGGCTCCAGCAGGTGGTCTCCACTGTGTACGTTACAATCTTCCCCCTCCTGCCCATGGGGAGACAGAGCAGCCACTTGAGCCTGGGAACCTGCTGCAGCCCTAATGCTGCCCTTGGGATCCCTCCTGCACTGCTGCCCTTCAGGAAAGCCCTGGGGCTGTGCTCTAGGGAGCTCCCCCCAGGGCAGTGTGCAGGCAACTGTGGCTGGGGGAAAGTCACCTGCTGTCACCTTCCAGCAGCATCAGCGGCGATGTTTCAAGGCCATGGGGCCCTTGGCTGTGGCAGTGAGAGGAGGAAGCAGCACCACCCCACAAGCCACCTTGACCTCTACCCTCAACCAGCTGCTCCCCTCCCCCAGTCTGGCTTGCGCCTACAGGGGCTACCCCCACAGCACCTAGCTGCAGGATGTGGGGACTGGTGGCAAGTCCTCCCCAGCAGCTGCCAACATGGTTTCACCACACAGCACTGGCAGCCAGGACTGTGCCACTGGGGGGCAACAAAGGAGCCACCATGTGCCCATGAGCCCCAGAAACAGCAGCAGCAGTGCTGGGCAGCCCCTAGCCAGACTCAGCAGGTGACTGGGGAGATGGGGGATGGGGAAAGGGTTGGGGGTGGTGCCTCTCAATTTAGGACCCAGAGACCTTGTTTCAGGGAGGGGACCCACTTGCAGACTGACCAGGACCTTTCCATTCAGTAACAGGCAAATTTAATGATTAATAGTGATAACAAAAAAGAAGCAATATAAACAATCAAGCAATTCTATATATCCACCAAATCCTAGGGCTGTCGTCACAGTCAAAGTACATCTGGCCAGGACACAGGCTTCACTCTGAGGCTCTTTCTTAGGTGTCAGATATCAGCAGCGTGGAGATGGGATGCCAAGGCCAACTCTCCCCCTCCAGTGGAGTGGATGAGGCAGGTGGGTGGCATGCCTTCTATCCATGGTGGCATCGGGATAGGCATCGGGACAGGGATCCCTCTCAGGGATCCTCTTGGGGAGGGATGACGAAGGACCCTTTGTTACTCTCAAGCCTCTAGTTTTGTATTCTCCTTCCATCCTTGTGTATTGCCTCTTCATCTGCAGCTGTCTCTGGTTGGTTATCTCTCTGTGGTCACATGTCCACGTAGCCTTCTGGGCCTTTTCCTAATTTGGTCTGCTCCCCCCAAACCAGAACTCAGGCCCCCCCTGTTCTGGGGTCTTGCTAGCTGGTGTCACTTATCTTGTGTTATGGGCAGTATGGTACATACTCTCTTGGTTGCCAGCCTGTACGTCCTTGTTGGCCTTGTCGTGTTCGACAGCCTGCCTGCTTCTAGGGCTGTGAGAAACTGTGTGTGCAAGACCCAGACTTCTTAGAAATCAGTTAACACCTGCTGCTCACCCTGAACCCTTTAAATGCATATATCTATACCTATAAGCCAATTCCCAAAAAGTAAACATTTAAATGCCATTTCTAAGCCAACAGGGTATAGGGGTGGGGCCAATGCCCGCTAGGTTCCCTCCTCAGGCCTCAGTGGGGGGGCTGTAGGGCTACTCAGGAATCCTCCTGCTTCAGCTCCCCTTTCCCCCCCCCAACTCTGCCCCCCAGCTCCACATCAGGGGCCCTAAGTTGTAGGCCTCCTGTGACCAACATCTCCTGCTGGGCTTGGGGCTGGCCCAGCCCGGGCCTGTGGCTGGGAGTGCTGGTAAACAGCTGAGGCAGTCGGGAATCTGTGGCTTGCGAATGAGGGGCAACAGCTGGCTAGGCACCAGCATGTCAGGGCTGCTCAGTGCCACAAAGCAGCAGGGGGAATAGCAGCAGTTGGACCCATGTTCTAGTGTGGGAGGAGGGAGCAGGTCCTGGGAGGGAGGGAGCAGGGGGGAGGCAGGGGTTGCAGATCAGGAGTGAGGGGCACCAGTAGGGATGGGCTGCTCAGTGCCACAAAGCAGCTGTGGGGGCAGGAAGCTGCAATTGGACCGGTGTCCTGGTGAGTGGAGGGGGCAGGGGGAACTCTGATTTTCCATGATAAAAGCTAAAAATCAAATGCCAAAATATACAGGTATTTAGAATTTATTTTATTATAATGTTTGAGGCTTCCAAACTGCTCTAAAATTGCAAATACATCAACAAAACATTGTGTTCAACTGATATCTATATGTAGTGTGGCAGTTCATTTTAAATGTGGAAAGACATGGATTTTGTGCATTTTTAAACAGAGAATTTGGGGGTTTTAAATCAGAGAATTTTGGATTTTTCAACAGAGATATCAACAGAAATCCTGATGATTTGTAACTTCAACCAAGTGTGGGGAAAGTAAAGGAAGGGAAGGAAAGGGAGCTGTAAAATGACAAATACTAGGAAAAGTGAATGATTCCTCAGAATAAGGGAGAAGGACAAAACAAAAAGAAAAAGAAATAAACCAACAAACAAACAGAAACAAACCACTTCATACTTTAGCTTCAAAAGACAAGCAGTGCTTTACCTCATGCTTCACTGGTAATTCATAATTAACTTTTCTCTGGAACGCGCGCTCCCTGTCCATTCTGCCTTTGCCAAAGTCACCAGTGAATATAGCTAAGTGAAACTGTGATTGTAAAGCGTTGATCTTGCTAACATAGATAGCAGCAACAGCAAAGATATGGGGCACATATTTCAGCAGAGCTAGTATCCAAAATGTAAGACTTCCATGGATTTAGGCACATACGATCACTGCTACCCCATGCCCAGGCGTTTGTCACCATACTTTTGTATTGCTGCTACCTCTGTTAGCTAGATTAAAGATACCTTAAGCTCAGGCATGCCTATCATTTACACTTCATTTGCTATAAGGACATACTGACTGACAAAAGCTCTTGGCTATCTCCCCACAGTCAATCACTTCCTTTCCCTGGGCTTGAGATTGAGTGCTTTCCTAGTATTAATTCTACCTCTAGTGTCCAACCGCTTCTTCAGTGTCATTTGGAAGCTCATCTCCTTTCCCCCTTGTTCCAAATCTGGCCTCCTTGGGCCTTATCATTTCTCTTTATCTTCTTGTTCTGGGGAACTGCATGTGGTTCCCCTACTGCAACAACTACTAATTCTATAGCAATGATCTCTGATCTTCTGCCCTTCCATTTTGAATTATCTGCCACTTCTTGGATGGCTTATCAGCTGATAAAAATTAAAATGGTAGCATGAAAACTCCTTACTTAGTTTACTTGCTTTACCATAAAGAAGTATCTTTAATCCTTACCTCAAACTTCCATGTGAACCTCTAAAATAGGTCAAGAATCTACTCTTTCCTCTCAATTCTCACTAAAAAAACCAGCTTGTTTAGAATTCAATATTATTTTTTAAATCTCAGATTCAATGACTACAGGACTTCTGGATACTTCCTTCCTCTCTTACCCACTTACTACCATAAAATCCATTTTCCTTAGTTGGTACCAGTAACCAAGCTAAGCTCCTGTTCTACTTCTCCCACTTATTTCATCCTCCTCTGAGTTCCTCTTCAAAACAAGTCTCTCCCCAGAAGCCTACAAATCTTAACTGTTCCCTTAATAAACTGGTAACTAAAGAGATAACAAAGGCATAAAACACTTGACCAAAGAACTCTAATGCTGAGAGAGAGGCTTCTGCTTAGCATTCTAGCTTTTAGACAACACCAGTCTTTTGGCAGTGTGGCAGGGCACCTTTTGGTGCCTGCCACTTCAATGGCCTGAGCAGGGAGCAGAGCAGCCTGCAGATGACTGTAGTATCAATCAGGAGAGTCACGTGGCCATCAGAAAGCCACCTGATTGGAGGAGGGCCTAGTTGCTGCCGAATAAGAGCAGGCTCTGAGCAGTAGAGCTGGCAGTTGCTGCAGGGAGAACATCCCCTGGCCAGAGCTGCTGCTCCCAGAACACCTGGAGGTCAAGGCTAGGAACAATGGGAATGAAGGAGGTTTCTGGTTCTAGGCAATGACATAAAACTACATCCTGCTGAGGTTGGATGATGGGGCTGCTTGTGGCAGGGCAGCTTCCAGGAAATGCCACACTTGTGCCTCCCACTATGGGGCATCAGAAAGTTTCGGCCCCTGCTGCTTTGCAGGTACCGTGTGGAAGGGAAAGGCTAGCACACCCTGACAGAAAAGCACAAGGGCCCAGGCCTATTGAGTGGGGACTGAGGCAGGGGCCAGGGGTGACAGACACCGGAGGCCATTGAGGGGGCAGAGTATTGACCCCAGAAAGTGGTAGAGTGCAAGGGCTAGAAGCCTGTTGAGAGGCATAGAGCCCAGAATGTGAGTCGAGGCCCCAGTGAGGGGGCTTGTGACCAAGGTAAGTCTCCGGATGCCTGAAGCCAAGCACTGCCCAGCAACTGGACCGGGGGACTAACAGTGGAAGTGATTTGGATGCCATCTGTGAGGCATGGGACACAGTAAAGGGAAGGTCAGAGCCACGTATAAGGGCATTAAATGGGCGGCCTCCCATCTAGAAACATCTATTTATTGTACAACAAAGGCATGGCAGATGAGTTAGGTGGGCGGACTGCCCTAGACAGGTGGGTGGGCCAATACTGTGACTGGCCCTGGGGATGGCCCCCTGTCACAGGCACACAGCTTGCTAAGGCATTAATTTCTATAAAATTTAAGCTTTCATTTTAGAATTGTTTCTAGAACTTGCAGATGTTAATATAACCTTTTGAACATGAAGTAAAGAAGGATTCTTCCAGTACTTGCCTGTATCTGCCATGCCTCCCATATCTCCCGTATTGTGAGATTTTAAAAAAAACCAAACAAACAAACAACAAACACAAAAAACTGGGCTTCTGCCAGGGTACTAACCTTTAATTTTCTTGTCTCTAACCTCACACTCCAAACCAGAGGTGTCCAACTCTTCAGTCCCACGGGTTGCATCCAGGCCACGGGGATTCTCAAAAGCCAAACAACCCACCCCTGGTAGTGGGGTGGCAGTCTAATGGCACAGCTGCCAGAACTGCTATGTTGGTTCAGCTCCAGAACCTAGTGGTGAATTCTGTTGTCATGTGCCCTTTCCCCACCACTGATTTTAATCACCAATGTTGACCAAAGACCCCAAATTCAAGAACAGGCAAGGGTGGGAGGGAGAACAGCAACACTGTGCACTCCAGGTTCTTGAGCCGCATCAACATGCCCCACAGACCACATAATAACCAATCCCTGCCTTTGGGCTGATAGTTGAACAGTCTTGCTTCAAACAATCCTCACAAGAATTGTCAAAAAGTTATCCCCCTTCCTCAGTTATGCACTGACAAACGATTGTGTATCAAACTATCATGATATTTCATGCTGCCAGCACACAGTCTAGAACACTGCACTGGAACAAATGTGCAAGTGTACGATCAATGTTGTATGTTTTCTTTAATGGAAATCAAAATATTTTAGAATAAATCTTCTTAAAGGATAAAAAGTATGGCCAATGGCATATTTAAACTAAAACTTGTTTACTTATAGTTCCATCTCTTAAATAAAGATGCAAATACACTATTAGATAAGATCATCTTCAAACTTTATAGGAAATTAGACTATGGATCTCATTCAATTATGTATATTAGAATGTGCTTAGCTTTAATCACAGTAGAAATCCCATTGGAATAAATGGAGCTACTCAAGTACTTGAAATTAGACGTGTGCTTAAGTATGTTCCCAAATCAAAGACCAGCTGTGACCATGAAAGTGTTAATATTGGAAGGACATAGTTCATGTACTCTGCTGAGGCAATCAGAAATATGGGTAGGTTAAAATTATGCAAAATCTTCACTGCTGATTACCAAATGGATTTTAAGTAAGGCTGAAAAATAGCAAGACAGCGGGGTGGATTTGATTTAAATCAAATTGATTTAAATTACTGGCCAGGAAGCCTCAATTTAATCATTGTTTTCTACAAAAAGTGTTGTTTGATATTCTCTATTCATTTAACTTCTTAAAACTCTGCACTTTTAAAGAGAGGGCTTGGCTGTGTGTACGCAAATTTGGAGAGACAATAGGGCTGACGGGTAGAAATCAGGTCTGTTATCTCTGATCACCATATACTTCTGTTAAAAAGGATATTATCTCTGGAGACACAAGTCCACAGTTTGAGAACTGAAAATAAGCATCATAAAGATGCTTAATGAGATCTTCTAGACTGAGCACTGAGTCCCATTAGGTAGTTTTTCCTCTAATCTTTACATAGTCTATAAAGAAGCCTCTGGGAACCTCATAAGATTTGACCCCTAATATAGTCCATGGCCTGTTATGACCCATTTATAAAACTTTTCTTAAAAGGTTACATGAATATATTGTCTCAAATAGTATATAATTAGGAGTTATAATCCCTATTCCATGATAATATCTTTAAGCTTTAATATACCTCAGATTAAAATTATCTGTATATAGGTTTATATATTTTTAAAATCTTAACAAAAGAACTAAAGATATGATTAAATTAAAAAAATCTGATTTAAAATAAAAAAAACAAACCTTTTTTAATTAAAAAAAAATGTTGATTTTTTTTCCACCCTGCAAGACAGTAACTAGTCTATTAATCCTCAAGGAAGTTATGTGGATGATCTCATACTACTTCGTAAGGAAAACAGTACCTGGCCCTCAATATTCATTTTGGCAGGAAAAATGAAAGCTATTAAAATATGAATAGATGTATGAATCTTTAGACATACATCACACTTTTTTGTTTAACACAGATTTAATCATCATTTAAATCTACATTTAACATAGATTGTAGATAGAAGATTTCCTCTTTGACTTAAGTGTTAATTTCTTTTCAAGAACTCAGAGTAAAAATACTTTTTTAGACTGGATGGCTGGTTACAGGTATCAAAGACTCATTCATTCTAGAGGGAATAATGGCTGTGTACAAAGTTCATTTTAAGTGCTGGAATATTTCCACCACTAAAAATTATTCTGGAATAAGGACTTTCTTTTCTGCAACAGCCCCCTCTCACCTACTTGTCATGCCTTCCTGGGACTGAGATCCCGGTTTGGGGAAAACACGGGCTGCTCTAATTCTCTACTTCCAAGGCGGGAGAGCAGCAGGGCAAACCCTGCCCACTTCTCACACTGGGACACCAGAGTGAGAGGCAGGAAAGGGATTCAAAATGTCACTCCCTTCACTTGACACTCAGTGCCCAGGAACCAAGTGGAAAAAAGGGCAAACCCATGCGAGGCTCTCAACTGGGGTACTCACAAGTGAGAAGTAGCCAGGGAGCAGTTGGTGGTTGTTGCTCCTCTCTGATTAAATTCAGGTTATTCTTCTACCTGAATGGTGATTTTTATTTTTTTTGTTCCAGGAGAAAAAAAATCTCCATACTTCTGGTTTCTACCAGGAAAGAAATGACTCCCCAGTAGAAAATGATTGCTTGATCATGGTCTGTTGCGTTAAACATACAGAAGTCTACAGCTTTGGTCACGAAGGCTGGGTTAAACATCCCAAGAAACCATTGCTTCATCAGGTAGCGTAAACAGAATTTTATTACATTTTGGTGAGCCGATTGCATCTATATCTTTGTTGAATGTGTAAACCAGATAAGAATAAAGAGATCTTGTTGATGACTGAAGTCTGAATTAATTGAGCAAAGGGAAAAGACAGCAAGAAAGATCCAATAAAGCAAAAGCATAGAAGTGCTTCAACACAGAAGTATAGTTTCTGTGATGATGGCAAGTTACTTAAAACAATTCAGAAAAGTCACTCACAGAGGCTGAGAGAGACTAAGACCTATGCACCAGAGGCAGACAACTTGCTAAGCCTTCTAACTGCAAACCAAAATCTTGCCCCAACTGAGAGCTACAGGATATAAAAAAGTGGCAGATATACTCATACCCCCAGTGTCAGCGATCTGAACCCAGCAAGCAAGCTCACACAATAATTTCTCATTAGATAACTTCCTTCAGGAGCTGTATTTAAACTGCTTGGCAACCATATGAGGCTTGTGAACAGTGATTTGGCTAGAGCACAGAAATTAATGTTCTCCAGCAGCCTCCAGTGTCATGAGTATCGGCATCCCCACGCTGAAAAATGGTGGTGGGGCGCTTTAAAGTTTGTTGAATGAGCTTTAGTTAAAGGCGCCCCACCACCATTTTTCAGTGTGGGGACGTTGGTACATGTGAGACAGCGAGCACTTTTAATTAGTGTGGCTCTCAGAGCTGCACTAATTAAAGCAACCTCCTGGAGCACATGTATTAACAACCTAAAGATCCTATTTTAAGGGTACTGCTCTCTAGAGTACATAAGATTTTTTTTTCAGTTTCTCTTTTTAATACTGAACATTGTCTCATTACTGTGTGTAGATGTGCACGTTTGACAATATTTCACCTCCAGATCATGCATCTAAACCCAGGATTTACTGACAGAAAGTCATTACAGTTTGAAGGCTACCTGAAGACATTCTGAAAAATGACATTGTGGTTTCAGTTTAGTGATTATTAAGCAACCAGCCACATCATGAGACCTTTTATCAGTAATGGCAGTGGTTTTGGCCATCACTACACTCAGGATTGAATGGACCATCACTAAACTTAGAATTAATTGCTCCTAAATGCTGCTCAACAAGAACATGGCTCAAGAACACTGTCAAAAGCATGTTCTTTTCTGGCATAACTAACAAGACTCAAGGGCAGAACATTTCAATCTCTCCACAATTGTGGGACTCTCGTATTGACAGGTGCATGGTAATTTAATGTTCACTTGAATATGAAATTGCCAATTTCAAGTATACTAAAATTTGGGTGTTAATGTTTCCTCACAGATGTCAACATTATGGAAATACTGAAGATGGTTTATGATGATCAATGGTGTCAAACATATGGCTTGCTAGCCAGATCCAGCCCACAGAAGTAGGGCATCTGGTCCACAGGGCTTTTCACAGGCTGGATAACCCGCTACCAGATTTAGCCCATGGGGCTGCCAGAACCAATATATTGGTAGGGGTCAAAACCCATAATGCTTTATTGAATATTTCAGAATACCTTATTTCTCATGTACTCCATGCCTTGGAATATAATGTGCGCCTTGTTTTTGAAAGGCAAATTGGAAAAAAAAATGCTTATGCCTGCATAGAGCAAGGGCAGAGTCTAACCCGCAGACTCTAACACTTGCTCTGCTCACTTACCCACAGCTGAAATCCTAGTTCTCCATTACTGTTGCCAAATAAATCAGTAATTGGGAAAAGGGTGGGGGAGGGGGAAAGCATGATCAGCAGCATTAACACCCTGGTTGCTTGCCATCTTAACACAGTAGCTCTGATAGCCACAACAAGAAGCCCAATGGCTCTGGTTCAGACCCAAGAAGCCTATAAATTGAATGACTCCCTCCCCCTCCAGCTGATGCCAGGGAATATGGCCTGCCAGCTCATTTGAATTTGTCACCCTGATCTAGATCATACAATCTATTTGTAAGAACTTCATATTTTTTAGTTAAACAGCTTCAGTTAAACTGAACTCTGTTCATGTTTGTGCGTGGTACAGCTGAACCTTTACAATGGTAAATACAAACTACAGTACAATAATTATCTCATCTAACCTAGTTTGCTCTGTTAACATTAATCCTCTGAAAGATTAAAAACAAAAACAAAAACAAAAAACCACAACCTTCTGCAAGGAAATGGAAAATCCCAAGTTTCATTATTGAGGGATTTCACTATTCCATTACTGAGCTATTTTACAGCGATAGTCTTTCAAGCTATATGCAAAGCAAATTCAGCATGTGTGGTTTTCTTTATCCCTAAGGACAATAAAATGGACATTATATGTTGTAATCTGTGGCTGTGGTTATGAAAGGCTTGTTATTTTGGGTCTCAGCATATAATTCTAGTTTTTTTCACATAATTTTGATGCTCTAAATCCAGCCATAAATTAAGGTATTCAGGCATGCTTTCTCAATACCTGAATATGTCAAGACTTTCAGGTTCTCCAAAACCACTGACTGCTACCTTTTAATTACTGTATCTTCTCATATAGACAAACACATTTCACTGAAAATCAGCCCCCCAAAATTGAGGTGCATAGATTAAGTCAGGAAGCTGATTTTTGTCTTGGAAAAAAACCATCCCACTGTGCTGCCTGCTCTACAGTGCAACAGTTGTTGCACTACTATTCAAGCAGCTGAGCAAGTCACTTGACTTAATGGCTCATTGTTTTTCATTCCAGAGGTCTTATCAATAAGCCTCCACTACCAGTAGCATACTGATGGGGGGGCCTAGAAGGGGGGTATGTTCCTGGGTGCCAGCCTGGGGGAGAGGGCGCTGGCCAGGCCCTCTAAGGGGTACTCATCAGTCCCTTTGTGGCACTTCTGGTTTCACCACCGACACTTCCAAGCTCGGCTATCGGCTAATCGGCCACCAGGACACCTCCCACCCACTCAGCAATAGTCCACGATCTACATGTTATATTTATTGTGCAATTACCTTGTTAATTATGGAATAAATTTACACCAGCTACACATGCAAATTAACTACATGTCTAAAAAAGGGTGCAACCAGATAGTGTTATTGTTCAAAAATATCAATAGCTGGTTTTATCCAGCTTTAATCTGCACATGTAAAAGACCACAGTTGCTAGAATCTCCCAGCTGCTGAGGAGCACATCACACCCAGGTGTGGGGGTACACAAAGCAGCGGCTCGGAGATTGTAGCTGCTGTGATCTCCCAGCCATTGCTATTTCCAAGCTGCAGGGCACTCCACACACCCCAACAGCTGGGAGATTGCATCAGCATCCCTTGGTTGTGGGGGTTAAGAATCCCACAGCAGATAGGGCTCCAAGTCCTGCTGTGCCCTATGCCCAGGACCAAAAGTCCCATACCTGAGGGGACTCCTCGACTTGGCTGAGCCACATGCCCACATGGGGTGCAGCCAGGACTGAGAGCTCCCTCAGGTGTGGGACTCTCAGTCTTAGCTGCACATGGTCCCTGCAGCTGGAAGCCCCATCAGCAAAAGGGGCTCCCAGCCATAGGAACCTTCCTTTTGCTGATGCAGGAGGAGTTCAGGATCAGGCTCCCCCTATACCAGCAATAAGGCATGACTGGATCTAATGAACAATCCCACAATCACGCCTCCTACCATGCATGTCTCTGCTAGGTGCTCCTGGTCTCTCTTCTCCCATTTCACAGCTCTGGAAACTCTTCAGCAAATTTAAAAATTAGAAATTCACCCCTGAGACCAGATTTTATCAGAAGCTAGAGTTTCAGCTTTAGTTTAGCAGGAAAGGAAGGGTGAATGAGCTGAAGATTAGACTCTGCCCTTGCTCTATGTAGGCATAAGCATTTTTTTCCAGTTTGCCTTTCAAAAACAAGGCGCACATTATATTCCAAGGCATGGAGTACATGAGAAATAAGGTATTCTGAAATATTCAATAAAGCATTATGGATTTTGACCCCTACCAATATAGTGGTTCTGGCAGCCCCATGGGCTAAATCTGGTAGCGGGTTATCCAGCCTGTGAAAAGCCCTGTGGACCAGATGCCCTACTTCTGTAGGCTGGATCTGGCTAGCAAGCCATATGTTTGACACCATTGATCATCATAAACCATCTTCAGTATTTCCATAATGTTGACATCTGTGAGGAAACATTAACACCCAAATTTTAGTATACTTGAAATTGGCAATTTCATATTCAAGTGAACATTAAATTACCATGCAGCATTCAAGTGAACATTAAATTACCATTGTCAATATGGGAGTCCCCACAATTGTGGAGAGATTGAAATGTTCTGCCCTTGGGTCTCGATTGCCTGATCATGGTCTGTTGTGTTTAACATACAGAAGTCTACAGCTTTGGTCACGAAGGCTGGGTTAAACATCCCAAGAAACCATTGCTTCATCAGGTAGCGTAAACAGAATTTTATTACATTTTGGTGAGCCGATTGCATCTATATCTTTGTTGAATGTGTAAACCAGATAAGAATAAAGAGATCTTGTTGATGACTGAAGTCTGAATTAATTGAGCAAAGGGAAAAGACAGCAAGAAAGATCCAATAAAGCAAAAGCACAGAAGTGCTTCAACACAGAAGTATAGTTTCTGTGATGATGGCAAGTTACTTAAAACAATTCAGAAAAGTCACTCACAGAGGCTGAGAGAGACTAGGACCTATGCACCAGAGGCAGACAACTGGCTAAGCCTTCTAACTGCAAACCAAAATCTTGCCCCAGCTGAGAGCTACAGGTTACAAAAAAGTGGCAGAGATACTCATACCCCCAGTGTCAGCGATCTGAACCCAGCAAGCAAGCTCACACAATAATTTCTCATTAGATGACTTCCTTCAGGAGCTGTATTTAAACTGCTTGGCAACCATATGAAGCTTGTGAACAGTGATTTGGCTGGAGCACAAAAATTAATGTTCTCCAGCAGCCTCCATTATTTGTGTGAGGTCATAAGATACCTATACTTAGATCTATATTTTTACATGAGCCCATTAGTTAAGTAGGATCCATTTTGCCAATATTTAGGCATCTTTGAAAGGGACATTACAGAAGTGTTTGCAGTTCAACAGGTGGCTCTTTTTATGATGAAATACTGAAACTGAAGAACAATAATCTTCTTTAACATGTTAATATGGTAATATCAAAGGCCCTAATCAGCTAAGGTAATTAAACATTATATGGTACCTTTTATGGTACCCTTCACAATGGTCTTGCAGTTACAGGTTGGCACTAAGGTCAAATTATATGCCGAAGAATTTCCCCACTACCTAGCTTCCATCATATTGGATGAAATCTATTTCTCTTCCTTTGCTAAAGTGCTTTGTAATGATGCAGTATACTAGAACAGTTTCATATATCAGTCCAGAGATAGCTGCAACTATTCTCAAATATACTTTAGGGGTTTGGAATTAAAGTGGTTAGACAAATGTAAGTAAGCGTCACAAACCACAAAGCTCCTCTGAAACATAACAGTGCACTACGAAGGACAGTGGTCAGATGATTTTTGAAAGTTGAATGCATGCACGTTTTTGTGGCTTAATTTCATACTGCACTTGGGACAGGAGAAAGAATTAAAACATTAACCATGTAAGATTCTACTTGTTTCTTTACTATAGAATTAGCCTTATTTGCTTTGTCCATACTAGTGCTATATTTGGCACCAAAACTTCTGAGGGTAAGATTTTACTGCACTAAGCTTGGCTACTCTATGTATTACTTGCTCGTACTTTGTGGGAACTTGTCAGTTCTTCCTGGGCATAAATTATGAATTACAAGACAGCACTCAGGTGTTACTAACCTGCATCCTCACTCTAAAGTGTGCCCTCAAGGTTTAGTCCAGCCATTTTCAAATTAAGCTACGTATACTCCAAAGGTTATGCGGCATTTCATCACAGAATACATGCCTAAATTTTACTAACAGCAGTGGAGCTTCTGATTGGACAATGTACAGTGAGCAATGACACTGCTGACATCTGTGTTGACACTCTGAAGAAATGAACATGCAAAAACATACAGGGGCTATGAACAAGAATATTTTGCAGGTAAAGGGAAGCATGACCAAAATAAGGTTGAAAACTGCTGTTTAGTCTACACCATCTTTCATACCAACAAGCTCAACGTAATAGCACTCCCTCAATCAAGTTAAATCTTGTTCACATACAAAAATGCTCGAGTCTGGCAGCATTTGAGATAACTCATGTAAAATGTACAGTGAAGACAGGCCTTAAAAGGCACTGATCAAGTCTCTTCTCATTAAACATACAACAGATTCATTGAGTTAATATAGCATCACCAGTTCAATACAAGCTAGGGTGCCATGCAGGACAAACCAGCAAAAGCAGCCTTAACAGACTCAAAATAAAACTTGTTCAAATTACATTAAAAGATAAATGCCTTTCTGTGTTGTAGTAAGGATGGAATACTGTGGTAGCCAGCCATGATGGTCAAGGAAAACATGAGAAGCAAGGCTTGTTAGGGGCAATATTTTTTATTGGACCAATTGTATAGTTGGGAGGAGATGTCCAGCAAGTTCTTCAGGCACAAAGCACTCGACTGAAGAAAGGCGCTTTGTGCCTAAGGGCATTTAAACACATACCTTTTTGTGCATGCAGTTACATATGCGACAAAATGTGCGTCAGCACACAGAAAATAGCAGTGCACTTTTGAATTAAACACCTTTGATGTGTTTTAGTTCAAAAGTGCACCGCTGCCTCCGCCATTTTCTCAGTGCTGACACACATTTCGCTGTTTATACAAATGCATGAGCCGCAGCACTGGGTGCTTTTAAGAAGTGCCCAGCACTGCAACACAAACATGTACAAATGCCCTAAAGCTTGTCTAAATCTTTCCAAACTGCACAGTTGGTCGAATCACCACCACCTCCCCCCAACCCAAACAAAAACCACACACACACACAAACCTGCTTCTCTGCCCGTTGGACATATTGCATTCACTTTTAACCCAAATACAAAAATAAGTAGGCAATTAACAGACCTAGAAGTAATGAAAAAATGACTTGTTTATCTCCCAAAACTGCAAAATTTTGTAACATGGAACTATCATAAGCTTTAAAAACAGCCCCATGTTAATTGTAACTGGTTTTACAACTATTTGAGGAATGCAAAATAAGGAAACATCTAAAATATTTGAGTTCTAGGGGGAGCTAAATAAGACACCATTACTATGTATAGCCAGAGTAAATATTTGTGGTGATTCAGTTTTTAAATCCAGTATTCCCCCCCCAAAAAAAGTTTATTAAGTTTATATGACTAGAAGTGAGCATTATATTCGGGCAAATGGACCAAGTCTACAAGGAACTGGGGTCAAACTCATATAGAGCTTCTTTCTCCCCCTTTTCCTCTTCCCCCCCCACAACCCTTAAAGAAAATACTGTAAGGGTGAAGCCAAACTAGAATAAGTTAGAGAAGTCTATTTCTGTTTTAAAACAAAAGTCATTATTGCAAAAATAAAACCTGAAACTATAAATAACACTAATGATGGCTTCTGCTGAGTGTTTCCCTCAAACACTTCTGAGGAACTTTAACAGAGTAGCAGAGGGGGTCCGTTATTCCACAAGCATGTTTCCTGGACATTTCAGGTCTCCCATCAGCAGTCACATGTTCAGGATAAGTTAAGGTACATTACTCATACAGCCTTCATATCATACCTGCTTGCAGGAGAAACATTCCATCTACACTATACAACATAGTGCCTTGGAAAGATAAGCAAGCTAACCTGGGTACTAGAAGAAGTACTGCAGCTTCTCAACTCATGAAGGGCTACTGCAGTTATACCACTTCCAGTATCCAAGCTGGCTCATTTACAGCTAAGAAATCTAAACAATATATTCTGAGCATATAGTAGTAGAGAGCCACTGATCCTCTGGATCATGGTGTACACATAAGAGGTCTAGTCAGTTGCTCAATTAATTTGCTGCTGACAAATCCAATTTGAGAGTGACACAGCTTGTAAAAAGTTTCACAGATGTTGTCCTAGTTGGAATCCAAATTTACAGCATGCTGCTTTCTTCTTTCTCACTTTGCTTCCATCTTCTGGATCAGAGCCATTTCATGCTGAGCTGAACCTAGAGCCAGATGTTCCCTCCAGGTTGGACTGGATTCTGCATGCTCCTCCCAGCTTTCTACGTTAATGCTGAACGACTTTGTATCATTTTTTCCACACATCGTGGTACTGGCACAAAAAGTAACCTGCTTTCTGGAGCCATCTTGAATCTTGCTATACAAAACATTTTTGGGGATACAGTCTTCTCCCATTCTCCTGACATGGGCAAGCCATCGCAACCTATTCTTCTTGATAGTGGTTTCTAAGTGTGTCAGTCCTGCATGCTCCAGTACCTCTAATGTTTGGTATTTGGTCTTCCCACTTTATTTTCAGGATCTTACACAGACATCTCATATGGAAGCTGTTCAGTCTCTCAATATGCCTAGCATTTGTAGTCCATGTTTCTGAACCATAAAGCAAGGATTAAGTATACAAGTCTCACAGATTTCTTTACCTTACCTGATAGATTCCTGTTATTTCATGCAAACTTCCGTAACCATCCAAAATTCTTAGCTGCTTTTCCAATTCTATTAGTCAGTTCAATCTGAAGGTCAAGATTACTGCTGATCACAGAATCCATGTAGCTAAAACTGTGAATAACACTAAGAGATTTATCTTCCAGAGTGATGTCAGGTTTGGTTGTTTCACCCCTTGGTACATTATCACAGTCTTGAGACTAACTGCCAACCCAAAACTCTTGCATGATTCAGAAAATCTGCCCAAAGAGATTTTTCAGGAATGATGCACTGTGGGCAACCAAGGCTGTGTCATCTGCAAACAGGAAATCTCTCAGAACCAGTTCTTTCACCTTAGTTTTTATTTTAAACCTTGCAGTGCTGAACACACCTCCATCTACTCTGGTGGGGGGAGGGGGGGCGCTAAGACACATCCCTGTTTCACCCCATTGTTGATGTTCAAGGAATTTGACTCGTTTTCATACACTACAATTGTATGCATACCTTGATGTAATGCACAAATGTTGTTCACAGTTTGGGGGGACAACCCATTTTCTCCAGAACAGTAAAAAGGCCCTGTCTGTTGACTGTATAGTACGCACCTGTCAGATTGATGAAGGTTATGTACAGTGGCATTTGTTTTTCTCTACACTTCTCTTGCAGTTGTTTGATCAGAAATATTTTATCAATGGTGGAGCATCCTGAGCAAAAACTGCATAGACTTGCAGGGTAGATTCTTTCACCTAGAGGCTGCATAGATATACTTTCAGTGTCATTTATCCTGAAATGCGGAAAACTTTCTAACAGGAGAGAGAAAATGTTAAGGATATGTAACTATAATAAAAGTCAATGGGAAGAAGTAGTTTTCACTATCTAGGAAAAAATTCTTGACTACTGGAGAAACAAACTATCAAGGAAGAGAGGAGAACAGGCAGACACTTTCCACTACATTCCTAAAAGATATGCTGGACAAAGCTTCTAACTCCAAAATAGCAATGAAAATGCAAATGTGCCTTGGAGAAAGTGTAATCATCAATTCTCACTATATTAACTTCACGTTCTTTCTCTGCATTTAGAACAAAAAAAGATGCAACAAGGAAACCATGGTTGACTTTGAGAGGATTTCACAGCTTCCCTTTTTCATAAAAGCTTAGGATTTTGTAGAAGTTGATCAGAATAATGTTTTAAGTACAGTTATTTCCTAATGAGTGGTTCCAAAGAATTTCAGAGCATTATTTCGTAACTGTTCTCTTCAAATAATTTAGGTAACATATTAACTCATTCTGAGTCCAAAAAAGGTTAACTTCCATGACTGAAAGAAAAATTTAAATCATAAAACAAATCTGAGTTCACTTTCATTACATTAAAATTTTGGTGATATTTGCTAGGCCAGGGTTGAGGCAAGGGAATGTGTGCTGTGCATACTTTTATACTACAAGCAGTCCTCGGCCTTACGACACAATTGGATCCTGAAAACTGCATCTTAAGTCAAAATGTTGCAATTCGGAACCTATTTTCTCATAAGAAGCAATGTTATAAATGGGGGATTGGTTCCTGAACCAAGGCCCGATACCCTATTTTCACCAAAAATACCCCAGGATTTCATACTCAATCAATCATAGATGAGTAATATAGCTACATTAATGTATTTATATTGTAAATAGGAACCATATTGATTTGGAAGGACTTCTTTGAGGTGACTTGGCTGGACTTTTTGAAGGGCTCTTGGTTAGACTTTTTGAAGGGTTCTTGGCTGGAGTCTTTTCGGGAGTCTTGGCTGCAGGTTTTTCTGGAGTCTTGGCTGCTTTCTTAAAGAAAGTGTCCAAGGAAGTTTGGACTGATGTTCTACAGGAAGATGAGTGATGCAGCGAACTTGTTCGCTGGGGTGGCATCGGATCAGATCAAGCACTGTAAAGTCGAAACTGATGTAAAGTCAAAACAGGGTGTCGATCTATAAACGTTGCAAGCGCAAAACAATGTAACTCGAAATGCTGTAAGTAAAGGACTGCCTGTACTGTCAGGCTGCTTTGATCAAAGTTTATATTTCTTTCTTTTTTTTTTTTAATTAAATTGTGGCCTTTGTGCTATTAACAGTTTCAAGTGTGTTAGGTATCATTTGAAGGAACCCGTGAGCACACCAGAAGATGATCTGTTTTCCCAAACCATGGTGTACCAGTCTCTAGCTTTCTATTCCAATGATCCATCTGAACTGAGCACTACACTGCATGCCTTAGGAATTAATATTACTTTTGAAATGGAATACAATGGGTAAGTAAATAGGGCTCTTCCATTTCTGATCACAAACAATTCTCTACAGTGGTCATAATACAGGTGTGAAACATTAGTAACCTTAACTGCACTTAACCATACATACTCAGAAATCCCCTGATGTCATACAGAGGCCTGGCATGGACAGCAAGTTGGCTCCCAACCAGCTGATTTGTGCCTTAACTTTTTGGAAATGTTTTAAGTACCTCCTAAAAACTATAAAGAAGAACATTTCCAATATATAGACATAGTCCAAATCTAATAAGAAGTTTTCTGCATGTTTTGTCAGCTGGGTAAATGAATGTAAACTAGAGAACCATGGGTATGGGACAAATAACCCAGCTAGTGCTAGATTTATCAAAAATATTTTTACCAAAAATATTTCTTTTCACAGCTGCAGAGGGATAATTTAAGGTTCTTCTGTACTAAAGTTACCACGTGAAGGAAGGGGGAGACTTTAGGACAAATTCTTAACTTAACATCTATTCCAATGTAAATACAGCCTTTTACAAAGATGGCAGCTCAATAGCAAAATCTATGAGATCAAAATAGTGCTTAAGCAACATAATATTAGGCCACTGAAAAAAACTGTAAGCACTAACATAATGTAGAAGTAGATAATGTTTTTAAATTCAGTAGTTATTTGTCAGACACCATCTGCTTTTTTCTTTCATTCTTTTCTGATTTTGATCTGTAAAAACTACATCAGTATCAAATGTCACTTAGTTCTTATTCAAACAGAACACTGCAGACATAGCGGCTGCACCAGCTGACTTAGGTGACCTAGGCCTAAAGTAAAAACAAACCCCTATAAATCACCAAATGTGAGCAATTGACTAGTGATCAATTTAATTAATTGAACAGCTTCCCAAAATTTACTGTATTGTTTTAACCCATCAGTCTTCTTTCCTGGAAAGGCAACTTACAATTTGTACTTAGGGTAACATTTGACCAGAGAGCTAAATATGAGGTATAAACATTTAAAAATTCTTCTGGTAAAACCCCACACATGAAAAAACTTGTTTTTTTCCACTTTAGGATTTGACAGTTTTTACTACTATTTTTAGTATCTTCATAATATACATTTCAGAGAGAGAGAGACACGCACACAACCACAAACAGAAATAGATTTTAAATCCAATCCAAAGGAACGATGGCTACACAATTTTCTGATTAAAATGAAAAATTACATGATCTCTTTTGAGTATTATACTCCTTGTTTAACTCTATCTGCTTTTACTGAATGTACAAATTGTGGCTTTGATCATGGTGTTACATTTTAAGTTTAAGGTGGGTTTCTTACAGTTATACATTAATACAAAAAACCCTCTATAGGCACTATCTGCAATCACTGGAAGTACACATGCACATACACACCACAAAACAAACACATTGTAGTACAAGTACTGGACATGATGTATAATCTAGTAGTCTAGAATCCTAAAATTAAAGGATGAAATACTTGTTGCCCTGAATTCAACACAGTTTTGCCACTAACTTCAGGGTGAAGTTGGGATTTTAACCAAGATCCACAGTGACAGACTAGAGCTTGTTTTCAAAGCCTACAAATTTGTATACTATTTACTAATTTTTTTAAAGCGACTAGCATAAAAAGGTCCTGATTACAGTTGAGGCCTCTGGGCACTGTCACAAGACAAATTAATGCTAAATGCAGTTTTCGTTTATATCTTAGAGAAGCATCAAAAACTACCAGGCTTAAGTTTAATTACATGCATTTTAAACAACCTGCTGTAAATCCCATAAATCAGCTTTCCAGCCACAAGCTGTCATACTTCCAAGTTATTTCACTTTAACCTCTAATACACTTATTTCCACTGACTTTATAGATGCACATAATGCCATCAAGGTCTACTTACAAGGACAGAAGAGTAATATTTGCAGAGACTGGGCCCAACTTCGGTATGGTCTCCAATTCATTGTTGTTCAATTTTCTACCAACATCATAAAGAAAGGGTTAGTTATGATGTAAACAAAAAAGTGCATCTTTGTCTCTCAAACATGAGGTTTAAACACAAAGAGAGAAACCACTTACATTTCTTGAAGATTAGGAAGGTGACTCAAATTGATTGAAGATAATCTGTTATGACTTAAATCCCTATGGGGTTGCAAAAATAAATGAGCTGTCATTTTTGCCAGAAAATACTGGGTATATTTTGCTAGCTGTCACAATACAATTTCAACCCCAAATATATAATCATTACATGTATAACATCTGTTATTGTTTTTCTGCAAACAAAAACAAATATAAACTCACAGAGACATTGTTTCTCAAAACAAGGAAAATAATTTTAAATGCCTTCCTTACAATCAATAATTTGGAATAATAACCTATAAACTGGATATTTGTTTATGTTTTTAAAGAAAGTACCACAAGAAGTCTTAACATCAACTGGCTTGCTTTAATTATACAGGACTATCAATGAAATAGGTGCTTAAAAATCTTACTAAAATAATCGCTTTGCAACTGGAAAAGTAATGGACAAAGAAGGGCACTTCCGGGTTTTTTTTTAGATGCACAATCTGTTCCTTTGAGCCTATGTCACTTAGTATTTTCATCTGCTAATCTAAAACAACTTGCAAATCCTACACCCAACAGGCAAAGATGACATAGAAACCTCAACTATAGTTCAATGCTTTTATTTGATTCTGAACTCTTCTCACAAACATGAAAGTAATACTGACCATAAGTAAGGCACATTGTAGATACAGGTTTCCCTCACTTTATGCTGTACATGCATTCCTGGACAATGGAGCTTAACTCAAATTCATAGAGGGAACCGACTTTACAATGTAACAACTAGAGATATGTTCCAAGACCTCGACTGTACTGACCCCCAGACCCATTTCTACCACTTTTACAAGACAATGTTGGTACTCACCAAGAACAAGACAGTACACAGAAGCACAGAGTGGTGGTGAATATTACCATAATGGGGATGGCAAGTACAGAAACACTTGTTGCAGATGAGTGAGGAGCACAAATCCACACAGGAGACTATTTTTGGTGTGTGTCACCCCCACAATGCACAACACAAAGCAGGTGACTGCGGGCTTCCACCATACCAGAGTGAATGTACCTCACATACAATGATTTTTTGGTATAAAAAGGGTCATTGCATAGGAGCAAATTTGCACATACAGAACCTGCATAAAGCAAGAGAAACCTGTATATAAATTTGGCATCCCACACGATATTCTAAAATAAATGTAAATTGTTCAGACAGTTCACAAAAAGAGGGGGTTTTGTTTTGTTTCTTTACAGTGATATGAATCAAACTTTTTACTTTGGAAAAGGGAGAGTAAGGACATTTTTTACCTTTAAACTTAATTCAATATTTGGCTTTGGTCCACAGGGATTATAAGAACTATGCAAATAAACAGCCAAAATTCTATGAAGTCATGGCTTTTGGAGCCTAATGCATTACTTTTCTTCATGTATTAGACAAGAATTAAGAATCAGCAATTATTTCAACAAAGAGTTTTCAACATTAGTGCTAAAAACCTGCATTTCCTCATTTCTTCTAAAAACTCTGCAAAGGTTTATTTAAAACATGTTTGCCTAAGGACCTACCAGACAGTAACAGACGTGAGTAGATTTGTTCTGCTGGAGTTATAACATGTAAAAAAAAAAAAAAGAAAGAAAAAGAAATCTGGCAGAGTCCTTAAACTATAAAAATCCTACAATTACAACCACTGCTGTGCATGATCACCACACTGGAGCCAGACACTTTCACTCATAGCTCAAGCTCACATCCATCTGGAGTCTATCAAGGAAACCATGAGTGTAACAACTTACATTATGTTTCAGACAAAATTTGGTGTTTTTTAACACTGTAGATACCCACAGATTTTCCATGCAGTACCTACTTTTTAAATAGGTACACCCAAATATTCCACATTGATTTAGGTATCAGATTTTCAAATGCAAGGTAAGAATGAAATATTCGGCTCTGATGAGGCCTTTCGCTTCCCCCATATATAAATCTATGCTTTTCTACTGGATAAAATGTGAACCACAGCCATGAGGAAACAGTTTCAATAGTACCAGTTTCAGAAACAAGAAAAAAGAAGTGACATGTATAAGTTAGGAAAAACTTGAAATGAAAAGAGTTAAAGTACATGTCTCTTACTAAAGTTTGAATACAAAATTCTAACACATCCCCAAACTCATGCCCCCTGTTATTAAAAATATATATCTCACAAAGATGTAACTTGCAAGTGCACCAATCTATTTTCCCCTCACTTAGAAAAAAGAGCTGGCAACACTGAAGTTATTGCTACATGTTTTCCATTCCTGATTTTTCCCAGTGTGTTAAAACCACATTACAAAGGGGAAGAAAAATTCTTCTATGATTACTTTGCTACCAAAATACTAAAAGCCATGAAAAATGAACTGGTGACTTTGAAACAGTGTCTAGATTAAGATGAATGAAATTATATCTGAAAGAACTAATTTTCATATTCATATAATGGAAGAAAAATAGGGCTGGAGGGGCCTTCAGAGGTCATCAAATCCAAACCCTTGCCAAAGGCAGAAACATCCTATCCAAAACATCTCATACAAAATTAACTGAATATTTGTAAGAACATCCTTTCATAGCAATTATAATTTTTGTTTGAAACCAGAATCACAACCTTAGGTATCTGATGAAGTACAGAATCACAAAAAGGTAGGGCTAGAAGGGACCTCAAGTTTGCCAAATACCAAAGAGGGAGTACTTCTTCACAAATTGTTATAATTATAAATTTTTAAACCTAATTTAATTTACAATACTTTGTTATAATTATCATCTCCTTCCTTAGAGAACTCAGAAACCTGAGCCTCAAGTCAAATTTTAAAATGCAAATCGAGCAACAGCTTCTTAATCAATCCCACTGGGGCCTTTAGAGCTGCTAATTCAGCAGAAATCAGGAAAGCTGAAAAACAAAAAGCCAGGCTGTAGCTGTTTTAAGACACTGATCCAAAGTGACTCATAAATCAGCTTGCTACGTTCAAGTTTTAGTCTGGAAAATATTGAAAAACAGCTGTGAAAACCATACGGGGCTTTTTTCTGGCAATTCTGGTAAAGAACTAGAGGATTTATAAAATGTAAATACTAAAGATGTAACACAAACACTAGTTGAAACCATCTTTTAGATTTTCCCTTCTGTCTCATTGACAGCTTTAGTGTTCCTAGGTGAACCTGGTAAGACATATTCTAAAATTCCAAAGAGAATTTAAAAATACTGAAGACACTGGCAAATGTTCAAGTTTCCCTCCTTTCCCTCCCACCCCCTTCTAATTATGAAACATGAATTCTAACAAAGCAACATTCTTTCAGTCTCAGGGCACACATGCCAGAAGTAAACTGCAATCTAACATTAAAAGACATTTTTACACAAAGCACTACAAATATTTATCAGTGGACTATCATTAAATTATGCTAAGACCCTATTAAGGACGATTATATACTTATCTTTGACCCTCAAAGCTGGTCAGTATCTCCTGTTTTACACATCTGCCTACGTCCTTAGACCAGCACGGCTACAACCTACACCCCTGTTTTACACTGCACTTTACCCCTATATTGGTAAAGTGAATTAGGTAACTGAAGCAGTAACTTCAACTTTGCCAAGACAGAACCCAAGTGCAAATATTTGAGCATGATTTTGCTGTTCGTGCTGATACAGTTTGTACCAATCCAACATTCTACCTCACCATCTCATTTTGTTTCAGCAAAAACTTTGAATGAGAAAAGCCTTTAGGGCCAAGACATTTCTTCTTGACACTAGAAGGTCCTTAACACCAGTCAACATCTTTTTGCCTAAGGGAAGAGATTGCAGGACGTAGGAAGGCCAGAAAGATGGGCCTGATCTCATTTAGCGTCCCGGGATCCACATAGTGGGACCGGGTCCCATTAGTGACTCATATGGGAATTTTTTCCTGAGAAAGGTCTTGAGAACTTGGCGTGATGGATACTTTCTTCCAAAATAGCTTGGAAGCTATACGGCTAAATTATTGGCTTTGTCTACATACAGGAAAGACTATTGTGAAATATTTAATATTAAAAGAATACCATATATGCACAGTCGCTTACTACTACTAAACAAACGGTTTGGAGTGACCTACATTAACTCAAACATTTTTTTTCTTTATATTAATCCGAAAAGCCTCATCTCACACCTCTTGCAATCTAAATTCCAAATACTAAATAGCAGGAAGCAACGGACAATGCCATATATATTACCCTGTTCTCTCATAAAGGGGAGGGAAAGGAGAAAAGGAACTCAACTTCTAAGATATTTGACACAAACTAAAGAAACATTTACACAAAAGCAGCCGGACCACATGGTTTGGTGACACCTACAAAGATGGACCCCTTGGAGCTTAAGACCAAGTGACACAGCTGTCCAAGGAGCAATCACAGCAGGGTTTCTTACAAGAGGCCCAATGCTTATTTATACAAGTGGAACATATTTTCTCACACTTCTTTTAAAGGAATGTGAACTTATATCAGGACAATTTACACTACCAAGGAACTCTGATTAGAAAGCCTCTACTGTGCTAACAAAAAAACATGTGATTTTGTCTTCTGTCTATCAAGAAAGTAACTGTCAAAAGATAGTTTCATGTGATTACTGGTGTAAATGCAATATATTTAAAGGGGGTGTTGGTTGTAGCCATGTTGGTCTAAGACTTGGGTGGACAAGGTTCTTTGTCACAAGGTAAATGTGATCTCTGTTATAAGACCAACTAAACAGTTATATGTTTAAAGACTCTTAAAAAATGAGAGAGAGAGAGAGAGAGAGAGAAAGTAAGTTTCATATAAATTAACTGCATTTCCCTTGGTTTTAAAATCTGTTGTATTCTTAAATGTGGATTTTAGCAAACAGCAGTCAGGTAAAGTAATTTTAGTTTTAAGATGTATCTAGCAAGATTTGTGAAAAGATTTATTTTATCTTAAAATAGCTCAAAAAAATAGGAGATCCAAATTCACCAGGAAGCACCAAGTTATTGAATATAAAGCAGATCCAGTAGGTTGTTAAAATGTAACCATCAACTAAGCCAAAAGGAAAGTTTAAAGTTTCTTTTCTGTCACTTTCCTCCACAATTCATGGAACCATTCACCTCACAGTCATTCTTATGTCCAGTTCCACATGTTGTCAACACAGCCATCCACATTTCATGAATAAAGCAGCATGACCTCCAGACAAGGCAATTGAGCAGAATTAGCCACAACTAATTGAAAGCTTTCCTGTTTACTTTAAAGTGCTTATCTCTATCTGCTTTCAAGATGTAACAGAAAATTCATAAGACTAATCCTGAAGTGATTTGAGTAATAAGAAATGAAGAACAAAGGTAAATATAGTTCCAGATGGGGGCAATTGTTTTCTTCCTTTTAGAAAACTTCAATAATTGATCTGTCCATCAACTATCTGTCACGCAAGTAAACTACATGAAGCATTTTAAGAGGACGGGAGTATTCAGCAAGTTTGTTCAGCATGAACATTATCTCCTGTAGTCACAATACCTTTCTTAAACCCACAAAGCTCTTGCAGAATCAAGATCAAGAAGGGCATAAATTCACAGATGTTAGGGTTGGAAGGGACCTCAGTAGGTCATCAGGTCCAACCCCCACAAATGAGTGGTGTGTCTTTCTTAGGGCAACCTCTTTCATTCAGCCAACTGTGTAGCTGGGACAATGCTAGGCAAGCTTTCAAATGGGTCCGAGGAAGGACATCTTGCATTTGAACGCTTGTCGAACTAGATCCCGGCTACACAGCTAGCCTCATGAAAGGGATCACCTTCAGCTAGCCTTGCCTCCCATGCCACTTCTGGACCAGCACCCTTGCATGCCCATCACCGAGAATCCAGCTAGCCAATGTGGCAACTTCCCACCAAAAAGAAGAAAAAAGACTTGTCGCTTGAGGATGATCTCCCAGTTCCCAATCAAGCCACTACAGTGTTGTTTTCTTTCTTTTTTCCTTTTAAATCAAGCCGGGCCTGACATCACTGCCAACCACCAGCTCTCTCTGGAGGGAACAAGTTGTAATAACCCCGCTTCTTTTCTTTGCAAAGCTGCCAGTGTCCGACCCCGGCCTCCTTGCTCTTCTCCCAAAGCAAGGGCACAAGGCGGGGCCCGCGGCTTGCAGGAGCTCCCGGCTCCCTCCGGGGGCACGGCGGGACCGCGGGGCCGGGGGCTTCGGGCAGCACTGGAAGTGGGGGTGAGAAAAGGAGCCACCTGTGCGTGTGTTGGAGGAAGAGGCAGCCCCCCCCAAGCCCACCAACAAGTGTGAAGCCCCGCCGGGATACTCACAGCTGCACCCCCGCGGGCGACAGCCGCTCGGGCGCCCGGCTCAGCTCCAGGCGGCTGCAGTCCAGCAGGTCCCCGCGGCAG
>NW_017728931.1:87026318-87056215 GCF_001723895.1 Crocodylus porosus | reverse complement strand
CCTGGCGGTCCAAAGGCGGTCTCCATCACCAACGCTGATGGCCGCATCTGCAAGCAGTCGCCGACCACTGGTCAGCGCTCCCCACCTGACCACCGACACCGCTACGGCTGCCTACGGGAGTCCCCTGCTTGCCACCACCATGCAACCGCTGCCCCTGCCTGCGGGCAGCCACTGTGCGCCCCCCCCCAGCGACATGCAGCGTTCATGCTCAAGGGGGCTGGCTTGGCCTGCACAGGAGCAGCCATGCCTGCCTCAGCCCTTAGCATGAGCCTAAGAAGGGTCCCCCAGCTAAAAAACCACCGGAGAGCCAAATCGGAGGCCCCCGGAGCCAGAGGTTGCTGGCTGAGGCCCAGTGGCAATTGTAGCAGTTGCCTGAGGGCAGCAGGGCACAGCTGACTTGGCTGCAGCGCCATGTGGGCTTGACTAGGCTGCCTCCCTCTTGGGAGGTTCCCCCCACACCCCCCACAGCCACAGCGATTCCCAAACTTCCTACCTTGGAGAACTCAAACTTCACCCAAGTTTCCCAATGCCTAACATAGGGTGTTTGTGCTCGAAAGCTTACAAAGAACTTTTTTCCAACTAGCTGGTTGGTCTAATACATGGTCACATCTACCTGAAGAGCCTTGTCCCCCAAACTAGAAACTGTTTGCCCCGCTTTCAAAGAATGCTGCATCCTGGCTAATGAGCTCTGCCACTGAACAGGGCAAAGCTAAGCTGCTCTTCTGGGAGCAGCAACTTGCTAAGTTCTGCCACCACCAACTCACAGAATCACAGGCAGGCATAAAGAAGCAGGGTTGGAAGGGACCTGGTGGGGTCAATTAGTTCAGCACCCTGCCTGAGGCAGGATTGTCCCTATCCAAACCATCCCATGCAAATCCATTGGTCAACCTCTTAGTAAAACTACCTTTTTTTTTGCAAAAATATTTATTTCTCTATATATAAATAAAAATACATATATATCTTCACCTCCAACACTCTGCCAGGTGGCTCTTGTGGTTCACTTGGCAGCTCAAAGCACACTACAAACCTGTTACGCCGTTTGCACTGCTTGACAGCGCACCCATCTCTCTACCTTCACCCACTGCCCTCCTCAGAGGGTCTAGTCCTGAAAAAGTCTATGTCAGATCCGTCTCCACCAAGTGAGGTCTGCCATTTATTTTCTGTTGTCCTCTTCTGTCTTCCTGTTAGTAAACCCTGACACAATACAGGACATGACACCCTAATCTAAAGGTAAAGCTGGGGGAATCACAGCAGTCAACATCCTACTGCTGCAAAGGTAGCTAAAAATATGTTCAATGTCTTGAAAGAGGCTTCTTGACCTACAAGGAATAAAATAGCAACCTTTGCTGTGTCATCTCTTCTCAGTGGATGCCACAAGATCAGGGGAGCCATGTGCAAAGGTTTAATCTCAGCTCCCTGCTCTTTTCTAGCAGCCAAAAGTCAATACTATTGCTCAGTTCATAGCTACATAGTTTTCAGTGCCCTGACACAGTCCCTTGACAGGATGCTGCCAGCTGCAGATCCAGGATCACTTTTTTTCAAATTTGAGTCCTCAGGGACACAGTGACCACATTCCAGACTGTCCTGGAAAATCCTGGATGTTTAGTTCCTTTTGCATGCTACTGTGCTTTAGTGACCTCTCCCTGATATTACACCAGTTAGTACAAGTTAGAGCAAGGCTGTGATGTCCCAGCTTGCACAAGGGGCTGAACTTGTTCCTGAACAGCCCTAGCAAAGCTGGGTCAAAAATAATTATATGCTTAAGTCATAATTACTTTTTCCTCAGATGATGCCTGCTTCATCCTCTATATACAGCTGGATGCTGTGGTAGAATGAGGCAGGGATGCAAAATAAACCCATCCTATTCACTAACTGAACATTTGAACATGATTGCTCACTGCAATTTCTCATGCCTCAAAGTAAACATTCATTATCACTCATGTTCTGTATTTAGGCCCTAATCATTTGCACAGACTCTACCCATTCTCATTCCCACAGCCAAGCACTCAGGAACCCTTGCAAATGATGTACTTCTCCCATACACCTGAACACAGAGTTGTCAACTCAAGATCTGATTACGGCTTTGCAACTAAGCATCTTTGGTTTGTTCACATGTCTGATGCAGGGCACTGCCAAGACTTGCTTGTTAGCTAAGTCTTTCTAGCTCCACCTAAACTCCAGGAAACAGGTTAGAATCCATTTTTTAAAGACTCACTTGAAATGGTTTTAGCTGGTGTGCTTCTGGTGTCATTGTAATTGGAACAAAAATATATTAAAATGGCTCTCCAAAACTATTTTCTAAGATTCACTAAAAGTTATTTCATAACCAGTAACTAAGTTGGTTCAGCTGACACCATTTTAAATAAAAATGCTCTCAACCCAGCTGTTTTTGGAGTGTGCACTGAAAAAGCTAGCCAGAAAGGAGTTTCAAAAGCATCCACCATTGGTTGAATACTGCTTCTATTGAAATCAATAGGAAAACTTGCACTAGCATCAAAGAGCCTCAGTTTCATACTATCTATACCAGAGGCAGGCAAAATGTGGCCCGCGGACCAGATGCAGTCCACCAAGCCATTCTATCTGGTCTGTGGGGCCTCTAAAAAATTTAGAAAATTAATATTAATCTGCCCTGGGCTGCCTGTCATGCAGCCCCCAATGGCTTGCCAAAACTCAGTAAGCGGCCCTCTGCCCAAAATAGTTGCCCGCCCCTGATCTATACAGGTCTGCGACATCACCATACTTTGACACAAGTACATCTAAATGTACCAGTGTTAATTCTATGGGTTAATATTTTTTTCACTAATCTGAATTCTGAGACTAGGATTTTTCTCTTTACACTATTTCACTAAATTATCAAATATGTTGTTAAAAGCAACACTATTATGAAAATCTCAATAACATTATACTACATTTCCCAGAATGCACAGTTAAGTGCCTCTTGTTTGGGAAAACTAAGCTTTTCTTATCTTCAGGGCTGGATTAACATATAGGCAAACTAGGCTCATCCCTAGGGTCCTAAGTGAAGTTGTGCTTATTTTACATATTATAATTATTGAGTGAAAAAAAGTAATGTAAATATACAGTATTAAGTAGGGGGCCACCCCTTTGTTTACCTAGGGCCCCATAAAGGGTTAATCCAGCTCTGCTTATCTTGAGTGTTGGCAAGGGCAATGACTCATAGATAAGTAGTAACAGAAGCATTAAACTGTCAGTTTTAACATGCAAAAGAAAAATAAAAGCGAAACATTTTGTGCCTATTTTATCATACCAATAAATGATGTATTTTGTGTAAGTGTGAACTGTGAAAAAGGAAAAAGAAGTAGCCCAACTGAGGAAAGCAATCAGCATAACCAGGGCTTAAAATGCTGAAGAGGACAAGCCTTAATTATTTTCTGAGTCACTAAGCAGGATTTAAAAGAATCAATCCACAGGTTTAGGAAACTTTATACAGCCAAAGTGTTAAGAATATGTGAAGCTTCATAAATTGAATAAGGTTAAAAAATTAAGAAAATTGTTCATTTGGACTTTGCTTTCTCCTGAATGCTAGTTAAACATATTATAACCTGTAAAAATCTGTCTGTTAAGATAGGGCACAGGATCATGAGCATTTGTTCACACAAGGAGTTATCTTGGTAAACCCTCAGGGCCAGTTGAGACAATGCTGTGTCTCAATTAGCTAGCACCCTACCCCTCAAGCTAGGGGGAATCTCCCTCTTTTCAATTAATTTACTGCTCAGTCTTGATTGCTTCATGAGTAAATAAAAGAGAGGAGAGAGTTGTTGGGGCTTTCTTTTTGTCAGCCGCCTGGTTCCGATGGGATTCTTTCTTTTCCTTAACAAGAACTATCTACTGTAACAGGTCCCATTTGAAAAACTGTGCCCTTATCAAACTGAATTGGTTCAAGAGTCTGGGCTAGGTGGAAATGTGGGAAAAACTTTGAATAGTGAAACTTTCACCTTGTTAGTTGGAAGCTGAATGATTTTCTAGGACATCTCAAGTTTGTTTGTGTGATCCTTGATAGTTTTATTTAAAGTAAAAGCAAGATCAAAACCAAAACTGCATTTCTTGAAAAGCACTTTAAATTTAGACAGGCTAACTTCTACAACATCCTTAAGTATTTTTTTCCACATTAACTCCTTCAAATAAAGTAAATTAATATACTGCTGTCTTGTAACCTAGCTTTAAGAAGACAATCTAAATCAGACAGATGTTGGCAGATATTATTTTTACTAATGTTAAGTAGAACCAAGTTTAAATACAGTAAAATAGTTGCCCTGGATTAAATCAAGACCATACTTTGTGGCAACTGATATATAATGCTTTTGATATAACCATAAATGTTTGAGGCATATAAATTAAACTTAATGTTTAGTCAGTTTTCAAAGGAATGTTTACTGCACTATGAGAAGCTGTTGCTGCATGGCTAAATCTGCTAGCATTCATGTCAGAAGGGCAAAAGGAATAGCCAGTCACATCCGCCAAAAGATTGTATTCTCTATGGCAATATATATGGGATTGTGCTTCCCAATATACACTTAGATTACCAGCTACCCTGAATATTAGTCTAATCATTTCCAATAGTTAGGAACCAGCCAACAACATTGATCATAAGAGCATAATGATCCTTTCACTAGTGCATCTTTATTTGTAAGGAACATTATTAACTGGTACTTTAGGTCACAATCCAAAGGACAAAATCCCTAGACCCATATTATTTACTCAGACTGTGTATACAGCCTATTCAGAGGAAAATTGTTCTAACAAGAAGATAACAAAAATGAAATTGTTTCCGTTCCTGGCCACAGCTGGAGAGTGGATGGGGCAATGGAGCCCACATACGTCTTCAGTTGAAAAATAAAAACAAGCAACCACTACTACCCTCCGATCCATATGTGCTTTTCTGTGAATGTGGGAGGAGAAGTCTCATATACACAAAATACCCTGCAGCAGGCTTTAGAGGGGCTTGCCCCAAATACCTGTTCTGGTGTTGCAAGAGACCCTTAACCACACCAGAGGTAGAAAACCCTATTTATTTATGTCTCTTTTATTTCAATCCATATTGTGGTCCTCTAGATTCCCATATCACGAACCTTACTACGGGAAATGACTGTAATTAAAGGGGCATTTTTTTCTCTCCCTGTTGAATATATAAATGCCAATTGATCCTAGTTTTAGTTTATAATAGCTCTAATACCTAGTGGCCATTTACTGCAATTGCTATGATTACTCATTGCAATTTTACATGCCCATGAGGGAAAACAATAAAATCTTCTTAAATAATTTCCTAGTAATTGTGAATCTCTTTCTAGTTTGTCATAAGTCCATGGTGAATGTCCCAAGGTACATGTGGAAGTCTCCTTTTTGGTAGTAATTATACTTGACTATGTGATCCAAAACCCAACCGTGAAAACCAAATTATGCATAATTTGAGTGCACTGATTACAACCAGAAAAACCATATGAACTCTCTCTGAAAGCTTTGCCTAAGGCAGAAAAAGTTCATCTTTTATAGGATTCATCTAAACACAGCGTTTGCCTCCATTACAAATAAACTTGAACATCCTAAGGCAATCCACATTTAGTAAGGTTTGTTAATTTTTTCAAGTCATGTCTTGCATATGGTTAAGTGGGAAGTTAAGTGCATGATTGGAGGGTCAATTAAACAATCAACATTTACAATTATGTAACTTCAAAGAAGAAAAAAGAAGGCTTAGTTTTATAAATCTATGAGAAACACTTAATTTGAAACCTAATCAATTTAAATAAAAATAAATTACAAATAGTTTCAGAAAAGCGCTACCCCAATTAAAACCTGATCATTCTCTTCTACCAAGCTCTATTTTATAATTAACTTTTTGTTAAATAAATATTGTGCTGTAGGAGATATCATAAAAACAACGGAAGAAATGGACTAAAGCTTGGATCCAAGCTATGAAATCAATGGGAATTGATCAGAATTCAGGCCTAACTCTATATGAAGAAACTAGCCACTTGCCCATCAAGAAGGCTGGTTGGGAGAGTGGGACAGTGGTGGATGGGGACAGAGCACTGCCATCCACCACCCCACGCGGCTGCTACCTCCAGCGTCACTGGCCTGCTGCCCCCGGTCCCTGCCATCATGGCAGTGCTCTGCACTCAGATTTGGTTGTTTCACTAACCAGAGTGCTCCAAAAGCATTACAGATAGACAGATAAACTAAGCCCTTTATTATATACGAATAAGTGAAGCTAAGGGGACAATATTTTCTCATATACAAACTAGATACAGGTCTACCTTTCTCTCCTCTTTCAGTTACAGTGTTGGAGTCCTGTCAACTGTGCAGTTGCTCCAATAAAAGATATCACCCACAAAAATCCTCGCCTCTCAATTATAGTGTGGCAGGCTTGCTGGCAGCAGCCCAGCTCACTTACTTGAAAAGGACTCAGAGTGATTGGTGGGGCATTCCTCATCAATCAGGAAAGGCAAAGTGAAAGGTTTGCCCTGCCCCTACCCACAGGTAAGGTGAAAAGATGGACCAGAGAGGGGACTAGTCATGTCTCTCTCTGATTGGTCCATTTCCAAGCTGGGGGCAGAGGCTCTGAGGGGGATAGAAAGACAGCGTGCCTGGCATATGGGTGACTTTGATAAGGGATGTCGAAAAGGGCTGAGAAGAGCTGGCAGAGCTGACCAGCAGAGTGGAACGGTTGCCCTAAAAGACACCTCGCTGGACAGGGACCAGCAAGTGGCTGCGTCCCCAGCCCTGCCATGGAGTGCGGCAGTGGTTCGTAGATTGGTGCATGGAGGGTCCAGGAGTGGGCCAAGACCCCAGCGCTGCACAAGACAGCTCAGGTCTCCAACCCCTGCACAAGACGGGGCAGACAGTAGCCAGGTTGGTTCACGGAGAGTCTGGGTGTGGACCAAGACCCCAGGAGTCACACTGGGCAGTGTGGGCCCTCAACCCCCTGCACAAGGCAGGGACTATGGTGCACAGGACAGTGCACAGGGCCAAGAGGGCCATTGGTGCATGGGATGTTGCACAGAGCCAAGAGCGGGCCAAAGGCAGGGAGGGCTCTAGAGTAGTTGAGGGCCCTTTGCAGAGGGAGATGCTTTGCCTCAGGAGACAAGAGCAATCGTGTCAGGCCCCACAGGAGTTGTGAGTTGCCAGGGAAGGGGATTCCTACAGGGCAGGAGAGCCCTCTGTTCGGTGGCAAGCAGCTGGGGGGAAGCCCCCTGAAGGAAGAGGATTCCTGGGTTGAGGCCCGGCCAACTGCGTGATTTAAGCAGGATTAAAGAAGTGTCCCTTAGAATATCAAGGTATTCCTTCTATCATTCTCCCCCGCCCCCCCCGCCGCCCCATCAATTCTTTCTGGGGCACAGCTGTTGCGCCCATGAAGCCTGCTTTTCCTTGCTTTTCTCCAAGATTCTGCATCTTACTGGGTCTTATTATTTGTAAATCCTGTGCTTATCCATTTGTAAACCTTGCATGTATTATTGTATATGACTGTATATATATGTTTGATGAACCTGTTACGAGTATTTAATCACTAACTTCCTACTGCTAGCCCTATTACTATTCATTGCCTAAACCAATCCCAGAGTTATCCCTGAGGGCCCCCTGAGTGAGGAAGCAGGGCCTGTGGTTCCACTCCAGAGGGCCTCAGAGGACAGGACCCTGAGAGTGGGTCAGGGGCTAATAGAGTGTATTTGCATGGATGGATAGATAGATAGATAGATATTGCACCTAGTAAATGTATTTTATGTATATAATAATATTGTAACTTTTGTATCTTATTACAGTTGTACATTGTTAAGGTCTATCATGTGTCCTAGCTCTGCTCTGTAGGGAGAGGAGGAGAGCTGTACACAGCCAAGCAGCTATGCCTCCCACGGTGCGCCTGCACCTGCTGACGTCTCTTCATTTGGAGAATGGGTACATAACTGAGTACTGCCCAGGCTATAATAGTAATGCTGTTTTTAACAGTAGTACACAGAACAATTTTATTTTGTTTAAAATTGACATTTCCCACGTAACACCTAGGGTTTTTTTGTCTGAAAATGCAGCCCTTGTGGAATATGTTACATCAGCTAGATGAGCTTTAATAGGAATCTGTATAAAGCACTAAACTTAGGAAGGAGGAAGTCAAATGCACAAATACAAAATGGGAAATAACAGGAAAGGCTGCCATGAGACAAAATAGGAGCTTAGAGTTAGGGGATCACAAACTAAGTATGTCAACAATGTGATGCTATTGCAAAAAAGGCAAATCCCATTCTGGCATGTATTAATAGGAATGTTGTACAGGAGATAATTATGCAGTTCTACAAAGTTAGAGGATTGAGTGAGGCTTGAGAAACTGTTGTGTGTTCAGTTTAGGAAATAGAAGACTTAAGGTAGGGGAGAATGGTATGGTAACAGTCATGTTATCAAGGGCACAATGATCAATTTTTCCTTCCTGCGCAATAGAGAAGGAAAAGAAGAAATCAATTTAATTTGCAGCAAAAAGATTTAGGTTGGATACTATCAAAAAAAGCTTTCTTATGTTCTATCTGTTAAAGTGGTGAAATAATGAGACAGATTACCCACTACCTATCCACAGGGATGCTGTAAACACTCCTTTACTGGAATTTTAAAAAACAAGTTAGATATAATATCTGTTTTATATCAGTGATTCTCAGTCAGGGGACCCTGCAGTGCCTTGATCCTTCCAATGGTGTCACAGGATGCCACGCAATGTTAACACTGTTAGATGTGCAAGCATGCAAACTTTTTTAGATATACTTGATCATGGTATTGTGCAGGTTGCGGTGTCAAACATCCAGCCCACTGGCAAGCCAGGGACTTTGAGAGTGGGATCTATGATGGAATCTGTTTCTCTGGGGCCCCACTAGACATGGCCCATGGTGGCAGGAGGGAGTGAGTGAAGGCTGTACTGAACCAGTCCCTGCTTGCCCCGCAGCTGTTTGGCCTGTGGCCACTTCTTCTACCATATCTAGCACTGGTCCCTGCTTCTGCTGCTGGCCCAGCCACAGCTACCCACAGCCATGGTCTGGATCTAGCCCAGCGCATGGGGTGAGTTTGACACCCCTAAACTAGATGTTCTCCTGAAGTCCCTTCAAGTTCTGCATTTCTAACAGTGTGGATAAATGCATAGAATATTTGAAGTGCTTCAGATGCCTTTGGATCACTCTTAAGGGTGAGTGAACAGACATCCATGCCCTTTGAAGCACTCAAAAAATAGCCTGGATCTGGTTCAAGGAGCCACTATGAATGGCCAACCAGACTACTAACAGATCACCAGAAGTTGGCAGGAGGCATGGCCAAGGATGAGTGGCCTGGCCTCAGAATCCGGGGTCCTTGGGCTCCTATAGACATTGCAATCAGTAACCAGAGTGAAAGCTAACACAGTCCTGGTCACCCTCCAGCCACTTCATGTATTGTCATTGTTGCACTCCCAGGTCATAGAGTGCCAGCCCAACCGCCACTGCCACTGCATGCCCTACAGTGGAGCCAACACTGCCACTGAGTTCCCTGTGTTCTGTGCCACCTCTGCATGCCCCATACTCTGTGCTACCATCACTATGCACCCCATACCAGAGCCAGAACCAGAGCCAGAGTTGGACCTGGTACCATGTGCCCCATGCTCCACACCATCGCTGTATATCCTGTACTGCATGCTAGAGTAAGAGTCCAAGCCTGAGCCAACTTTCCATGCTCTGCACACCACACCACTGTCACATGTTCCATGCTGGAGCTGGGGCCAGCACTGCTTCCCCATGCTCCATTCTGGAGCTGCCATTGTCACCATAGCCACCATACATGTCAGTAGCAGCAGTTCCAGTTCTGGTGTGGGGCACAGTCAGAAAATCAGGGCCAGAGGCAGGAGTCTAGATAGAAACTGAGCATTAGTTTTCTTGTGTGGCCTGCTGGGCACTAAAAGGTAATTGCATATATAGGTATCCAGGGGCAGCTGAAAATAGACTGTTGGCAGACAGGCCCACTCAAGCAACTGGGGCTAGCTGGGGGCTAATTAGTTAGCTTGCTACCCTGAAGAAGAAGCAGATAAGGCACTCTTCAAGGAGGTGACAAAATTATCCAAAGGTTATGAGATTGTATTGATGGGAGACTACAATTTTCTGGACATCAGATGAAACACCAATTGTCAAGCCAGTTCCTAACTTGTGTGGAGGACAATGTTCCCTCTAAGGTGTAGTGGTCCATGAGTGCACCGCTTTGGTCCAGGAGCATGTTGCTTGTTGTGAAATGCCCACTGGGTATGAAAAAGGAGTGTGCCACATAGGCTTAACTTAGAGTTAGCTTTTCTCTGAGATGGCCTTGAACAAAGGGCCAGCGTTATTCTGAAGGCTAACTCCAGATTGAAACAGGAAGGCCAAGCAGCAGGAAAATCCCTGACCTGGATTTCCAAAGAGTGTACAGGCTGGTGGGGTCAACCTGGGAATGCACCCTGCCCCAGGCACCAGCTTTTCCAGCAGAAGCCAGGCCCCCACCCTCTTACAAGGCTGGGAGGAAAGCTCCTTCGGTAGGTGTATATATACCGAGGTCATGCTTGCCATGACTTAAAAATGCTTGAGTGACTTGGAGTGATTTCCCCGCATCGGAGGTGCTCTGACAAGTTGAGGGAGTGTGCTCTTGGCTGAACTGTGCAGGCCAAGCCTCCTGAATGCTTGGGAGTCAAAGATCCCATGCTGATATATATATATATATATATATCTATATATATACACACACACACACATATATATACACACATATATATATAGATTTTCTGACTGTGCCCCACACCACTCCCCCCCTTTGCAAATGAAGTCCGCCTCTGGATGAGTGCCAAAGTAGGCAATTGCTTTCAGCCTACCTCAAGTTGAATCTACCCCAGCCCCCGCCCCTGCCTCACCTCAGGGAGAAGCTGCTGCCTTCCCTGTGCTGTTCTCCCTCCCCACAGGGATGCCAGTGCAGTGAAGAGTGGAGCAGAGTGGCCCCCGCACAGCTGAGTGGTAAATTACCGCTGGTAAGGTGACCCATGCCAGCTCCGGTGCCTCCACTGTGTTCCACGCCCAAAGTCTAAAAGAAGTCGCAGCCAGGCTGCATGGCATTAAAAAGTTTGTGCGTGGAAAGATTTTTTATTGTGCGCAGCCACACACACAGCTTAGTGTCCTTGGTGAAGGACAACTTATTTGTTTCAGAAGGTTGAGGATACAACTAGGAGATCATCTATCTTGGATCTTGTTCTGACCACAAGGGAAAAATTGGTTGAGGATGTGAAGTGATGGGGAAACTTGACAGTAAACAATCATGATAAAATTCAAGGAAAAGCAAAGAATACAGACAATGGAAAAATGGGCAAGTCACTAAGAAAGTATTCCGGGAAACAGCAAAAACCTGCAGGGACAAAATCAGGAAGGCAAGAGTAAAGAATATGTTATACCTGGTGAGAGAGATTAAAGACAACAAGAAGAGGTCCTATACAGATGTTGGCCAGACTAGGAGCAAGGAAGCTGTGGTTCCACTGTTAAACAGCCAGGGGGGACTCTTAACAGAATATGCAAGGATGTTGGGGCTACACAACAGCTATTTTGCTGCAGTCTTCACAAAAAAAGTGAATGATTATGTAGATAAGGAATGGGACAAGATGAGGGATGATATAACAAGAGATAGACAGAGAGCTTTTGATGGGTCTGAATGAATTCAAGTCAGTAGGGTCTGATGAACTTTGTCCTAGGTGTTGGCTTAAAAATGGTATTTAAAGGTTTGCTTTTTGGGAATTGCTTGTAGGTATAGATATATGCATTGGAAGGGTTTAAGATGGGCAGCAGGGGTTAACTGATTTCTAAAGAGCTTGGGTCTCATGAACAAAGTTTCTCACAACCTTGAAAGAAGACATGCTATCTAACACAGCAAGGCCAACAGATGGACACATAGCCTACATAGTTTAAGAACTGAGGGGGCATGCCATAACATGAGATCACAGCCTTCAAGGCAGACAGATCGTCTAATGCCAGAAGGACACATAGTCTGGAAAACAGTTTGGGAACTGGGAGCATATATCATACTGTCCCATAACCCGAAATAAAGTGAAACCAGCTGCAAGACCCCAGAGCAGAAGTGGGGCCTGAGTCCTGGTTTTGGGGGAACAGACCAAATTAGGAGAAGGCCTGGAAAGACCAAATTAATATGTGTTCATTTGATGAGCTTCTGGGGTGTACTTGGTAGCCGTGTTGGTCTGAGACAAAAAGCCATACAAAAGAACTAGAACTCTTGGTTCCAAAATGATGCCTTTTATTAGACCAACTGGAAAATGGTAAAAAAAAATGTCCTTTTCTGCAAGCTTTTGGGATCAAAGTCCCTTCGTCAGGCTCTGGGAAAAGTGTAGATGGTATAAGATGGTAAAAAGTCCCCATGGGTAGGAAATAAACTTCATTTTTGCATAGAGGGGGCTGAAGATGGAAGGCTGTCCCTCTGGGTCCATGAGTGTCTTTGTGAGCTGTGTTGAATAGCTCTTTGATGTGTTGATCTGGTAGAATTCCTTCCCTGGAGGTGTCAACTGGCAGGCAAGGAAGCAAAAAAAAAAACTTCCTTGTTGTTCTGCAATGAAGTTTAAAATACAAAATAGGCTGAATTTGGCATCTTCCATGTTTCAGGGGTGTACTTGGTAGCCATGTTGGTCTGAGACAGGAAGACATATAAAAAAACCAGAACTCTTGCAGAAAAGGACAATTTTCTTGCCATTTTCCAGTTGGTCTAATAAAAGGTATCATTTTGGAACCAAGAGTTCTAGTTTTTTTGTATGTTTATGATGAGCTTGGAATGTGTTGATGGCACAGTATGTGGATGTGTGACCACAGAGAGACAACCAACTGAAAGAAAGAGACCTAACTGTAGGTATATACCATAAACCACCAAATCAGGGGATGGAACCCAATCTGGAGTTTGCCCAAGAACTGACAGAGGCCGTGCATGCACAGAACAGTGACATCCTGGGCAATTTCAATTATCCGGAAATTTCTTGGGAGGAATGCTCAGCCAAGTCGGATCAGTCATGTTCCTTCCTGAACTGCATAGAAGAGCTCCTTCTAGCTTAGGAGGTGCAGGGACCAACCAGAGGTAATGCGCTTCTAGACTTAATCCTGGCCAAAGGAGATGACCTGGTGACTGACTTAAAAATATAGGGTAGCCTGGGTGACAGTGACCATGAAACTATCATGTTCACTGTCAATCGCAAGGCAGACAAATCTGATAGCAGGGTTGAAGTCTTGGACTTCAAAAATGCAAATTTCAACAAGCCTAGGCCACTAGTAGGACAAGTGCTGCAGGACTAGGGACGAAAGGCAAAAGATATGCATGAGGAGTGGTCACTCCTTAAGGACATAATCTTTGAAGCACAAAGGAGAAAGGGAAGCAGCAGGTCTGGGAAGCCCTCCTGGCTAAACAGGGAAATCATGGTCCTCCTTCAAAAGAAGAAAGTGGCATACAAATGATGGCAGCTGGGGACAGGCCCCAAGGAAGACTATACAACAATGGCCCGCATTTGTAGGGAACAAATTAGAAAGGGAAAGGTGGCGACTGAACTTAGATTAGCAACAGGAATCAAGGACAACAAAAAGTTGGTATGTAGGGAAAAAGAGGAAAGCAGATAGGAGTGTGGGGCCACTGCTCAATAACTCAGGACAGCTGGTTACCGACACTCAGCAGAACATTGAACTCCTGAATGACTACTTTGCCTCATTGTTTCACTGGGTCATGAGGAAAATCATGCTGGCTAGGGTACAGAATGAGCAGGGCAGAAATGTTTGCCTTCCTACTGATGCCGTAGAACTGGAGTGTGATCACTTAAAGAAATTAGACATATATAAATCAACAGGATCGGATGAACTCCATCTGAGGATGCTGAAAGAGCTAGCTGATGTCATCATGGTGTTCCTGGTGAAACTGTTCCAAAACTCCAGAGACTCACCACTTGAATCAGGGAGAAGTGGTGGATATTGTATACCTTGACTACCAAAAAGCCTTTGATCTGGTATCTCACAATGGCCTCGTGAGAAAATTGGAAGATAGTGGGCATAACTGTGAGATGGTTAGGTAGGTACAAAGCTGGCTGCGGGGTAGGACCCAGAGTATCCTAATGGATGGATCTGTGTGGTCTTGGCGAGAAGTGGTCATCAGTGTCCCACAGGGATCAGTGCTTGGTCCTGTACTTTTCAACATCTTCATCTATGATTTGGATGAGGGGGTGAAGAGCTCACTGGCCAAGTTCACGGATGACACCAAATTATGGGGAAGCGTGGTCATGCTTGAAGATAGGCTACAGATATAGGCAGACCTAGACAGGCTGGCAAGTTGGGCAAGTCAGAACCAGATTAAGTTCAACACTGAGAAATGTAAAGTGCTCCACATGGGGAGCAATGCCAACCTGGCCAGCACTACAAATGAGAGAGACTTGGGGGTAATAGTAGACCACAGCATGAATATGAGCCGGCAGTGCGACCCTGTTGCCAGCCGGGCAAATAATATTCTGGCATGCATCAATCAGTGCCTCTCCAGCAAGACCTAGGAGGTGATTCTTTCACTTTACTCATCACTAATGAGACCTCAGCTGGAGTACTGCATCCAGTTCTGGGTGCTCCACTTTAACAAGGACATGGTACAACTTGACAGAGTCCAGAGAAGGGCCCCCAAATGATTAGAGGATTGCACGGCAAGACATACAAGGTAAGGCTGGGGGACCTGGAACTCTTCAACCCAAAAAAGAGAAAGTTGAGAGGGGACTTGGTAGCAGTTTACCACTACATCAGGAGTATATCAGGGGCTTGGTGAAAACCTTCATCAGGTTGCCTGTTACTCTTGAAGAGAACCAGGAGTAATGGCCACAAACTCCTGGAAGATTGCTTCAGGCTCAACAGCAGGAAAAACTTCTTCCAGACTGTAGAATAAGCTCCCTCCAGAGGTGGTGCAATCACCTACCCTGGAAATCTTCAAGAGGAGACTGAAAGGTCACTTCTCTGGGATCACCTGACCCCCGTATCTTTCCTGCCTGGTGCAGAGGGTTGGACCTTATGATCTTCCAAGGTCCCTTTCAGCCTTACAAACTATGAATCTATAAACCAGAGATAGCCACAGATCAAGAGTCTTCAAGAGTCATCAGGAGGGAAGGAGAATACAAAAGCAGAGACTTGAGAGTAACAAAAGGTCTCTTCATTTGTCTCATCCCTTCCTTATACCTTCCCGTCCTTCTCCTTGAGAGGTGTCCCCATCCCCATCCCTGGGAAGGGTGCCTGAGGCCATCATGGAGGGCACATGACCAGCCCCTCTCATCCACCCCACTAGAGGGGGAGGGATGGGGCTGCGGCATCCATCTCCAGCCTGCTGACATCTGACACCTAAGAGAGTGCCTCAGAGTGAAGCCTGCATCCTGGCCAGATGTACTTTGACTCTGATGACAGCCCTAGGATTTGGTACATATATAGAACTGTTCGATTGTTTGTATTGTATCTTTTCTGTTATCACTGTGTATCAAAAATTTGCCTATTATTGAATGGAAAGGTCGTTGCCAGTCTGAGGGTGGGTTTCATGTCTTGTATCTTGCAAGTAATCATAACTGGAAATGGGGATTCCCAGCTTTCCAATGGGAGATGCACAGTATTTGCCAACAGTCTTGGAGATCCAGACATACTGGACTTTGAAGTAGTAACTTTTTTATGCATATCAAAATGCTCTTAGACTATTTTTTATCATTCCCAGGCTCCCGTAAAGTTGGACTTTATTTCCCACTTCCTCATGCTTAGTGAAGTCATTTACTCCTCTACAAAGCATTTTTATATCCAATGACTACAACAGTTGTAGAGCAGTAATTGAGAAAGCCTGGCTTTAGAGATGACAGGATATAATAAATAATATCCCAACTATGTTTTTAAAACTGGCTAGAATATTTTTCTTGTAACATGTTACATATACAATACACATCGTGTAGTGTGGTACAACATGGAGGTTTTAACTGGTATCCATTTGGCAAAACTAGTTCACTCATAGCTTTGCCACCTCTTAAGCTTTATTTACAATTGTTTCCACAAAAGGGATTTAAATGCTTACTCTGGAATTTAGGTTGAATTTAGGCACCCCAGGCAAAGACAAAAATCATGTTCAGCTGCCCAGTAACCCAGAATTTGCCTAATGTCAATAGACACCAAAGTTTTGCACATGAAAGTTCCTTAGGGATGGAATTCTATTCTCTTCTGAATGTCTAGATGAACATACATTGTTATCTACATCATTGTCTAGGTCCCCAAAATAGCACTCACATGGGTTAGTATTTCTTTACTGTGAGCATAATCCCATGCATATAAATGGGTACATATGCACTCAGTTATAGAAGATTGACCTGTAAATGGCATTTTTGGACTTATACAATTATGACCAAATCTGGAGACCTAAGCATCCAGGACAGAATTGAATGCCATGCAAGGTGCCTAAAGTTTTGCTTCTAGGCATGCCACAAAACACCTTAGTTTCAACTGTTCTTGTACCTACCAGATCAAACTTGGTACAAAATGCCATGACAATTGACACTTCCCTTTAAGTACTGAAAAAGGAAGAAGTTGGAAGCCATTATCTTCTCTTTTAAACAACAACTCAGTGGGTAAGTACTCTTCATTATCTTGTTTTGTTTAGCAAATTAAAATCCTCATCTTTCACCTTATAGGAGGAAGAACTTTAGGTACCTGGCATGGTATTCTGTTGTTTTCTAATTGCATAAAATATTCACTGTGCATGAATTTCTATCCTAATGGTTAGAACAACCATCTGGGAGGTAAGAGTACCAGATTCCAAAGTCTGCTGCAGTGAATGTGTCATTAAGCAAAATTAAGCAGTGGAAACAGGAAGGGTTAAGAGCACACATTCAAAAAAATCCTACAGTGTACTTTCTAGGACAGTGGTGCTCAATCTCCAGCCTGCAACAGTCATGGCAATTAATGTTGCTACCATTCCCCTATTGCCAAATTTCTAGACCTGTGGGGAGAGCCAGGGGCCGGATGACATGGCCCTGGGTATCAGATCATGCCAGCACACAGTTATGCTGTGGCCAGATCTGGTGTATGAAGTTGTGCCTGTGCACACCTGTTAAGCTGGGAGAGCAATTGAATCTAAGAGCTCTGACACAGGGTGGGGAGGGGGCTTTACCAGAAGCAGCAATGCATTAGTTCAGTGTGGCTCCCTAGCATCTGTATAGATTGAGCATTTCAGCGGGACTTTTTCGTGCTTTTTTCTAAAAGCTGATTCAATCAGCTATTAGATAAAAGTGCCATAAAAGCCCTGCTGAAGCACCCGATCTATACAGACATAGGGCAAGCTGGGTTCAATTAACAAGATGTCTCTCCTGGGCATGTGTTGGGCTTGGCATGGGAGCAGACAGAGTTTAAAAGAAAGCACAATTTTGGGGGATTTTTTTTTACATCTGTAAGCATGCCATATGTCCCACATTTTGATTTTAGGCTGGTGAGTGAAAAATCACCACTGACACAACTATAGTCTTTCAATGTCTCCTTTTTTACAGGTGCTCCAAAGAAAATATTTTAGTTCATATGGCATACACACACACACACACACTAGTTATTACATATTTATAATTGTGTATAACTTATTTATTATATATGTTTTATATATTATATTTTATCTATATTTATACATTTTAGTTTATATTTTGGCAATCCAAACCAAATGATAAACCATTTTTGAATTTTGGCTTTCAAATGGAAAAATCAGTTCTCATCTTCTATGTAGCAAAATGGAGCTGTATCTAGCAAGACAGAGTCATCTTTATTGGCCCATAAGCTATTAGTTGCAGTGCAGATGTCAATAACCAAACCACATTGAGAGATAATCAGACAAATTATTATTAATAGAGCTGAGATATTCCATAATATGAATCTGATTTTGCTGAAACACAAATAAATGACTAAAGCAAGGTGAGATTTGTAGACCATTTTACATTTACATCTACCTTATTTCAAATATACTGAAATATAAGCAAACTTCACACATTTTTCCTTGTGACCTTTAAAAAAAAACCAACAAAAAACTGCTAATGATAAATACAAAGTAATTCGTTTTTGTCTTCACACTAGAGTTTTTCTTTAAACCAATCATTTTGATAATTTCTCATACACAGTCACTGATTCCCACATGTGAGTAATATTTCAGTTATCCCAGTGATGTAATTCAGATGGAATTAAAAGCGCTGAAATTTTCAGTGATGGATATTTCACCACAGCTGTGAGCAATGTGTTCCACAGAGACTGTGATTCTCCCATGGGCTGTGTTAAAACCCTGGCCTTGCTTCTTTCTAGTTATATAATAGAATTTAAAAATAGAATCAAAAGACATTTAGCCAACAAAGTTAATTTTTTATATATTTCAGTTCATGTATATAAAATAATCCCTTAAATTATAAATAAATGTATGTATTTTATATACATCTATAAAATCAAGCCATAAAAATATGCTAAAGTAAGGTTATGGCTAAAATCAACACAAGTCAGAGTTATGGCTAAGAAAGCAGGGCCGCACGCTGCCTTTGAATCCATACCATTGTTTAAAAAATTGAAAAATACCATGAGTTAAGGTTGAAGAGGTAGTTTATTATTTGTAAGTATTATAGCTAGTTGTTTTTTGCTTTTGTTGGATTAATCAATTTCTTAAAGTTACTATAACACTTTTAAAATCATTTCATTCTCTATTTCATTGTATTTTTAAAAGAAGCTCTTAAATTAGGTATATACAATGTAGTCTTTAACCTGTAGCTCATTGTTAAAGAGTTCCCTACAGATGACTAATTCTCCAAAAGAAGTCATTATTTACTATTGTGCAAATGCAAGCAAGAACTCTTGCCCACTCCTGACTCCTGAGCTGGAATAGGACTGTTTTGTAAAGGATGTGATTCAGGAAAGCGTTCAAGCACATGTTTAGGCACATACTGAGGTATATTGAGTTCAGTGAGATCTAATCGCATGCCTAAGTGTCTTTTCTGAATAGGAATGCCTTTATGAATTCGGGCCCGAGTATGCATCTTAACATATGTAAAAGTTTTATCCTCAGTAAACCTACCTGGTGGAAAATTTGGTATTTCTGTGCATAGTCTCCTAGTCAATTTGATATGCAAAGGGACTGGAACACAAGTGTCAAATGTGTTTAAGATGTTCTTGCACTTTCAATTTCATAGAAGGTTGTCAGTTTGCATCAATTTCACAGTGCTCTGATGCAGTTATATTTTTTCTGGAATTTTGTCATTCCTTTTTTAAGCAGCTTTCTTGATCTGCAGTGTTCCTAGTTACTGCTCACATCCTGAGTTCTCATATAGGAATGTACACCTTTAATTCTGTTTACTGTATGAAATTTGTTAGGAAAAGAAGTACAGCAGGTTCCAAGTACAACTGGCACAGTCCTCAACAAGGTCTATCTACAGCAGCCTCAGGCTCAGCAACCTGGCAGGAAAACCTAACAATCCTGCTGCAGCCTATCAAGATTATGCAACTTGCAGAGCTGACAGAAACAGGCTCTGTTGAGGTTCTGAAAGTTACTGATTGAGGAACCTTCTCACATTTTTAGCAACATACTTTGCTAATTAGATTAATTGAATTGGAGGAGTTCTAAGAATACTTAGAAAATCCTTGGAAAGTATGAAAAATAAACAGCTAACTGAATCAGGGATGAGAGCGGAATGTCAATAATATATACCTTATAGGTATACACTACAACCACTACCACCAAAAAACTTAATGTTGTTTTACATAGCGGGTTTTTTCCATTTAAGTAGTATAAAGCAGTGGGTCTGACAAAAGACAGTTAACATTTAGATACCTTTGCAAGCAATTATGGCATATTTCTAAGGTGGTGGGGATCTTCTTCCAATCCAACCTTTCTATAAGGTCTGTTCCTAATATTCTGCACAAACCACTGCTTCTGGTGTTCTTGTTGCTAGATCTTGTGGGATGCAGGGCATGTCAGGAAATTATCCATGTTTTGCTTCTCCTGACAAACACATTTGCATAGAGGCCCCATGATGTCATGAGAAAGTTGCAAACTCTGAGACCCACTTCTAGTTTGTTCAGGCTCCATCATTTATGTCATTTGCAGTTGGAGCCGGATGCTAACTCCTCACTATTGGTAATTCCTCACTGGCCCCATTCAACAGCTTTGTCACCTAGTTTCTCCCATTTTGTGCCAGAGAGTAGTTCTGGTTGATTCTGGTGATGGGATCAATGGTATGGTAGAAGATAAAAAGTCATTTCTGGATGAGAGACGACGGTGCACTGGTTGATGTCCATATAGCAGGTGGCACTTGTCTGTATCTTGTACCTTCCAGTCAATGTTAGTGGGGGGGATGTTCATTCATTACTTAAAATGCCCACAATAGTTCTATGAAGTCACTGTTAAGATAAGCAGTTAGCTGCTCCTCATTTGCTTTTGGTTGCAAAGGCCATGGTTGGAGGGAAAAAAGGATATAGAAGTTGTTTTCAATATGTAATACAAATTGGAGCTAGAAAAGCCAGCGCTATTATCACTCAATCCTGCAAAGTGTCAAGCAATGAGAAATGCTGAATGTCCTCAGCAACTTGTGGGCTGAGACCATTATTGAGAAAGAGAGGTTAAAAGCATGGCGGTGTTTCTCACAGGTATTTGCTGAAGATCTGTTGTGTGTGGTAAAGGGCACTCAGCTTCCAACTGGGTTCTCACTAGAGTCAACAGGAGTTTTGTTACCAACTCCAGGACTAAGATTACATCTTAAATGGAGTTGACAATTTAGCAGCACAAATGGGAAATTTCAGTAGCACAAGGTGCTATTTTCTAAGAATAATTCTTTCTGTACACTTACATGAACTTTACATATCCATCGCAACTGATTTTTAAATGGTATCATAATATACCAGGTAGTGATGAAATGGGTTTCCTAATTTCCATTTATTTGGAAATACTCACTGAAGGATATTCACTTGTTAAAAGCTGATTAATCAGCATATTACAGGGTACTTATTCTTTTAAAGAGCCCCTTGGTAATTGCTTTTTCAAACCATCTGCTGACAGCTTCAAATCTGTTTACTCGTGCAGCTTGACACATTGAAAAACTGAGATGTTTACACCTTTTTGACTTCAGCACATTTCCATAAAGGTAGTAATAAAGATGTGTTGTAGCAAGACAAACGGGGAAACTAGTTAAAGAGTTTCAAGATGCTTATTGCCTCTGGAAAACTTGGGTTTTCTTCAAATATTTCTTTTTTTATTACTCTATTTACTTTTTAAATACCTTAAAAATACATACAAGTATAAAAATTGGAAGAAAATGCATTGAAAAAGCTAGGTATTGGAATGTGTATATGATGAAGTGAAAAGATGGATGTTTTCATGTATCTGATAAAACAGAAAAATTTGTCACTTTTTCAGGAATAATAAAGGGAAAATGGGGTAAGGGTACAATGTATGCTTATTAGCTGAAAAAGAGGAAGATATAAATCTCAAAATGGTTACTTGAGGACTGTATGTATTTGGCTTTGCTGAAGCTAAAAGCCAACACAAGAAAGATTTTTTTAGGGGAGTTGAAATTTCCTAAGGAAAAAAAATGCAATTTTGCATCCGGGTGAAACAATAAGATCAGGAAGGAATTAGTTCAGTTGATTTAATACTAACGAGCACTATATTAAAGAAAGGGCAAAACACTGGAACAGAAGAGAACTGGCACATTCAATATTTTATGTTTAAATAATGAGAAAAGAACACACAGTGCACAGACTTTAGACTTCGGTAATAGAACCAGCTACAGAATACCATCCAAACACAACGACGGATACCAGTAAGTGAATTGCAAATACTTTAGTCCAAAATAAATAAGCCCTACTCTTCTTGCTTCATGACACTACATCTCATTAGTATGAAAGGGAAATATGTATGTGCAATAAATGGAGAACAGGCTCTAACACCACCCTGCTATGATGAACTCTACTCTGGAAGAAATATACTGACTTCATCAAGATTCTGTGCACATACAGAGTTCTGTACACTGCAGAACTGGAACCTAAAGGAAGTTCTTCTGCGCCAGTGTTTCCAGAGGAAGTTTGCTGGAAGTAGCCACATCTACACAAGACACTGACTGCTCAGTGGTTACTGCACAGCCATTTAGTACTTGCACACACTAGTACTAAATGACTGAGCAATAACCAGTGTTACTGTGCAGTAGCATCCTCGAATTTCCTTTTGGTGACACTGACTGTGCAACAGCTCATTACTACTGTACAATATCATCAGATCATGCTTTATGCCATGCAGCACCACCGCACAGTAGTAATGAGCTACCGTGCAGGCAGTGTCTTGTGTAGATGCAGCCATTATCCTGCAACTCTGAACATAACATTTTGTGACTAATACTCTCTCACTGCTCCATTCAATATGTTATTGGTGCATGTTTTATTAAAATAACAAGAAAGGAATTGTGTACCTGATACCAATTTACCTGAACCGCTATTTAGCAATTTAAAGACTTTGACAACTGCTTTCTTCAAACTAATAAAAACTTTCCTCTTTGCCTATAGAATAAACAGAATAATTTTGAAGCCAAATAAAAGAATATAAGGAATCTAAAAATGTTTTTGTCCCTAATGGTTGCAGGCCTAATTATGGCAAGGCTATTGCCTCTCTAAAACAAATACATAATAAAATAATAAGTAATGAATAACCATTACTGCAGCTCACCCGTGTACAATTAATCAGAGAACCCTGGTGCTCTCTGGAAGTAGGCTGGATTCATGATATGAATATCTGTTCTTTTGAATTGTTTTTTCTAGGTTTAATATGAGCATAATATTTTAAGCTCTGATTCTCCAGTGTTCTAACAAGGAGTGAAGAAGGTATCTAGGTTGGAGAATCTGCCTTTTTTTGACCTGCTTAGCCCTACCAGTGTGACAACATAATATTTCCCAGGCCAGCTGCTACATGGCAATTCCCCTGGCAGCTGTGCCATTACAGTCAAGTAGAACCTCTGTTAATCTTTCCTACATCATCAGTTTGAAGCAATGAACTCTTGAAGTTAATGAACTTTTGCCTGATTTTCCAGCTGGAATCTGAGGGCTCAGCAGAAGATGCTGCAGAAAGCAGATGGTCTCTTTCCCTCTTGCTCACACCTTCAAAATGCCACAGCTCTGTGATGGGACCTTTTATGGAATTCGAACAGCAAGAGACAGTGTTATGGATGCTACAGAGTTTGCACTTACTAGGGCAATGGTGGTAAACCTGGGTTTCCTCCACTTATGTTAGAATAAAGGATGTTGTTACTCAAATCAAAATTTATGTCAAAGCTGGGCATGTCTACACATGCATTTAAGTGTGCCTAAATTTAATGAGCATTAGCTTAATTAGTGGGTTTTGTTTTAAGATATTTTTTCTTGAATAGACCTTTATGTAGAACCCTAGAAGCTATATTTGCAAATTCATTTAAAGTAGAAAACATACTTTAAATATCCAGAAAAAGATGAAGTATCAGAAGAGATAAGTGTTGATGCAGAACTATGCTGTTATCATGAAGAAGACAAAGAGCATCTATCTCTGCCTTGGTATAAGAGAATCAAATACATATCCCACAGCACTTTTCTGGGTTATGAACCACATCCAAGCTGCCTCTACTCAGGCCCAGAATTCAAACAGTTCTCACTGTGAGGATTAGTCTTGTGATGAACTAACTGGATTAGAACTCAGATCTAGATTTATGTGGCAAAGTTCGACTCTGCCATAAACTTTCTGAGCGACCTTGGACATGTCACTTAAGCCCAGATAAAAACAAAACAAAAACAAAAAAACTTAATGCCTATGATGGGCTGTAAGTGGAAGTTAGTCCTTAGTCTAAAAGTGAACTTCTTAAAACACCTACTTAGGTATTTGCTGGTACCCAGAGAGCCTAAAATTCTACTTCTTTGCATGGCCAGAAGTGATGCCATCTAGGTAGAGCCAAGTACCTCAGTTCTTACTTCATGCCTAACCCTATTCAGGCTCCTCCAAGTTGGTATTATTTCACCTAAGCTCTTCGAGAGTTCCAATCTGCTAGGCAGCCTCAGAGATTACCTAACATATATCAGAACCAAATTTAAGAAAGGTGCTGGATAACACTGAGTTAAGCTGAACATGTACAGGCAAGTCAATGGAAAAACCCCAAGAGACCAGTATGCATGCCGGAAACATGCCCCACGCTTGACCCTTTTGACATTTACAATGAGGTAATCTGAATTGGCACTGTGTGCATGCCCGGTCTTGTTCTAGGCATGATGTAACTTAGCTAGAACCTTCCATAGGGGAAGCTGTGTGATTGGCCACCTGAAACATACTTAAGGCCAGTGAATTTCTGCCCACGGCGGAGACCAGACCAGATTTGAAAGAGACCAGACTAGCTCAGAGGCCAGAGAGACTAGACCAGATCTAAGCAGAGACTGCTTCAGCGGAGACTGCCTCAGGCCCAGAATCCTGGTTCGTAAGAGCCATTGGTCTCCCCGCCACCATCGTATCCCGGCGTACCCCTTCCTAGAAAACGTTCGTCTTTGTATCGACCACTTGTTATCGATCATCCATCAGTTCCAATTTCTCGTTTCATTCGTCTCGAACTGATTACTTGTTTACCATGTTCCGGTCAACTCGTTCTACATTTCCGATTACTCATTCGACTTGTTCCGGTTATCTCGTTCATCATTATCATCACTGACTCAGCCTCGTTTATCGTTCATCGTTGTAACATCGTTATCGTATCGTTTGTAACCAAGATTGACCTGCCCTACGCTACAATACCATCAATGGCGTAAGTAAGAGACAAATAAAAGCCTTCTTTTGAAACCATACGTGTCCCGACCGCTCTGACTCCTCGCTGCTAATCCCACCTGTTAGCTCGTCTCGGGCCCACCGTGACAAGGCGCCCTTGGCGCCGACAACATATACCAGCAGGACTGATCTCCACATAAAAGCCAGCAGTCATAGCCACTGTCTTTGAAAACTATAGGTGAAACAGAGAGCAGTAGTGGTGGTCCCATTCCATCCTTTAATGAAAGGTCAGTGCTTAGGGCACACAGGATGTGAGAGGATGTTTTAAAATAAACAGTCATCAGAAAAAAACAGTAATTGGATCAGGGCTCAGGACACAGATCTCTTGTCATATAATTGTCCTAATCAACTGGCAGATGGGGGAGGGAGGGGAACACACTTTATCAGAAGCAGCAGCACAGTACTTCGACCTGGCTCCACTGCATCTGTATAGATCAGGTGCTTCAGTGGGGTTTTTTGGTGCTTTTGTCTAAAGCTGATTCAATCATTTGGGAGCCAGTTTGAGTGATATAACTGAGCAAATGAGTCGGTGATCAGTCCAGCAATCATCAGCTTCTAGCTAGCTCAAGTGATGTGGACATCTTTGTGATTCCAGGCATGGATGATGATGCCAGTGAATCAGGTGCCAATGCGTAGATCATAGGTGTTATCAGAAGAATAAGCCTCTCTCCCTCCAGAAAAATCAAAAAGGACTTAGTCAAACTGGCATAGAATTTCTCCTTAGTTTCATCGGCAGCATCAAGAGTCAGGGCATATGCACTGATGACTGTGTCATATTGGCTTCCCAACAGTTTCAGATGAAGAGTCATGAAACGCTCATTAATTTTGGTAAGAAACTCATTGAGTTGTTTAGGAGTTTATTCTTAATGAAAAAAACAACTCCATCAGAGTTCTCCTTCCCATTTACCCTTTCAAAACGCAGTATAGCCACCTCCATGCTTTTTGAGCTTCCCAACGCCCACTCACTAGGTCTCGCTCAGTGCTCAATGTTATGTCACCTGAGTTCTCAGGCCATGGCTGCACTGCAGTGCTCTGGGCATTCACTATTAGGGTTGTGTGGTAGTACCACTTATGGCCTAGTGTCTTATTCTAGCTCCTTCTTACTGAGATCACTCGGTCTTGTACTCATTGCAGTATGTTCCAACTCTCATCTGCCACATCTTGATTATTTCACAATGTTATTAGTTGGAAGTTGTTACTTGGTTTCTACCACAGTTGGACTCTGGCAATCTATGTGGGGATTTACTTGGGCTACAACCTCCCATGTATCCCTTCCAAGTGCCACCCAAAGTTTATGTCATCAATTAAAATCACAGTCTTATTTGGGTTAGACAATTTTCTTTATTATTCATTTCTCCATTTTTTCCTTTAATTTTCAGGATTTATTTTTACATCTATACTCAACCCACAGTTCGACGGACTGCTGTTACTTCACGCCGTGTCAGATACATCTTAATTATAAACTTCAAAAGGATTCAGCTAGATCCAGTCTCATGGGGTGTACAGTTTGGGGTAATCATAACTTAACAGTCCAAACAAAAACAGGGAATTCCTACTTTGTCCCATTTCTAGCTTTTTCTTACAGGTCGCTCTGTCTCCTGGTATGTCCTTGCCTCTACAGAGCTCTCAAGGCACTCCTGCCTCTCTAAGGGTTTGAGTGAGTAGCTATTGCTCAGGCTCTCACCCCTCAACCTCTCTAGAGCCTGACTGGCTCAACTCAAAGTCCAAATTAAATTAAAAAAACCAACAAACCAGCTTTCACTGTAACCAGAACGACAGCTACTTTCCTCACTGCGTGGCTGTTTCAGCTGTAGTTCCTTCGCCGCTTGGGGTATTGCATGTGGAAGACTGCTTCACCAGTGACTCCCAGCTTACCAGGATCTGGCTGAGCTCTCTTTCCCACTTGAAGCCAGTCCTAGGGGTTTTTCCCTTTCCCCCCAGCCTTCTTGTGCTTTTTTTTTTCTGGATGTATCCTCTGCTCCTGGCTTTTTCAGCGCCACGCCCCTCCTCTCCCAGGGCTGTTCTATCTTCATGGAGTAGCTGCTTCAGACGCATTGTTCTCCCTCCGTCTTCTCTTCTCTCCACCACTCCATCTTGTTTTCTGCAGTATTTGATTTATTGCTTATTTCTCTTCACAGGTTGTCTATGAGGGTCCTTATGTTTCAGGTCCCAAAAATGATGGTGTGTCTTCGTTGCTATTTTCAATCACAGTAAAGGCGATCCCACCGGACATGGTTATCCAGTCAGGAAGAAATACATAATACTGTATTAAACAGGCTATGTTTAGGGCACCTTTTCTGTCCCCCTCCCCATGTGGGGGAGCAGCCCTCTAGCCATATGCATATGTAATGAATTGGTGGGAGAGTTGTGGTAATATTATGTACTATGAATTCATCTTTTTTTTGCACTTCATCCTACTTCTCAGTTGAAGTACAGGCCAAAGTTCAGTCTTATTTTCCTTAAAGTATTATAGAGAGTTAAACTACTGGGAGAGAGTGCCACACTGTTTTGTAAATAATAACATTTAAACATGTAATAAACATCTGCAATAAGCATTTGCAATACTCATGCAAGCTTTGTCTGAAGCAACTAAAATGCAATGACTTTTTGTGGTTTCCCCCCACAATTTTCCATTGCTAAGAAGTTTAAATGTAATATGTATATAAGCAACCCATTGACCTCTCACAGAGTTGAATTTTCAATCTGCAGCGTAGCATCAGAAGAATGTGTATAGCACCTGGAGTCCTCAGAGTCAAAGGGTAAAGGCAGCTGTAGCCATTCTCACCAATCTGAATTCTTCAAAATTGACTCAGCCTGGCAACTTGAAAATCTTCATAGCCATCTGCAGCTGCAGTCCTAAATTAAACAGTTGACATCTGTTTTCATTCTATTCCATTTGTCCTATGGATCCAAGGTGATACAGGCAGCTCTGACAGCAACAAGGTCTAGTCCTGAATTGTTCAGATGTAGAGTCCACACACCTTCTCCAACTCTTGCTATTTGATAACATTTCCCTACTAAGCTCCAACTGGCTCATCTTTCAAATGATGGACATGTGGAATCTGAGAGAGCATGAATTTAACAGAAACCCATCTGTATGGGTTCAGAAACAACAATTGACAATGGTCAGTGAATACTTGCTCCCCACCCCCAATTTCTTTTTAACCATCTGTTTTGTTGTGTGCTTTGTACAAGCATTTCCAGAGGTTACTAGTACCTAGGCCACTATAAGGGCATGGCATCTACCTCCAAGTCCTTGCAACTTGGTAGACATCATAGTCCTTTAGGAATTTGGTTCTTCAAACCAGTCTTCAACTTCTTTTTTTGTATTAAAGCTTCCACACTATTGCTGGAGAGTCAGAAGAAACATCAGTCACAGTGATGGTTGAAGTTCTTTCTAAGTTCCCCTGCTTTTGGCCATAGCCTTGACCTATCTGAATGCTGTCTGCAGTTTCTACCTCTTTTTAGACTCCATGGCTACCACACATGGCCTGCGTCCCACTGAAGCTTGGAATGTCTCTATTTGCTATAGCTTTATGTGGTGATTAGGTGGTTGACCCCACACATCCTAACCTACCTATAATTGATCTTAGTTGTTCTTTTATAGCAGGCAAACTTCTAGTGTTGTTTTTACTTAATTGTTTCTGTACCCTGTAAATCCTTCTTCTCCTAAGGTGGAGACATCTCTCTCCTGGAAAGCAGGGTCTTTGTTTTCTGAACCATCATAAACCTATCCTGGGCTATTGACTAATCAGTATGGCCACACAGGCCACAAGTTCCTTTCTGTCTGGCCTGTGCCATGGATTTCAGATCTGTCTTTATTCTTGACTCTGCCTTTCCTTTACTTGGGGTATCCAGGAGAAGACATCTTGTGCTAAATTTCCTGTTTGGATCATTTGAATTCTGCTGCACTGTACTGTGGCTTATGGTTTTATCATAGCATCTAGTAGCCAGTCATTGAATGCTGAACATTGTACCTGGCACTGTTCAAACACAGAAGAAAAATATACTCCTGGTCTCAGAGAACTTACAGTCCATGTATAAGTCAAGGGACACCAGATGGATATAGAAAGACAAGAAAACATTAATGCTGATCAGTATGGCAATCATATGTTTTAGCTCACTTTCTGCTGATCGTCATCTTTTTTGATGATATCACAGCAAAGTCTGGATCACTTGTTCTTACCTGAACATTATTCAAACGATCCATTTCCTGAAAAATGAAGTACCAATCCACTATGACCATATAATTCCTTTAATCAGAAAAAATGAACAAGTCTATTCCAACATTTCTCCTGGTCAGGTTGGGATTTTATGAGGCTGCAATGCTTCCTTCTATTGTCAATCATTGTACATTTTGCACATCCCAAACTGTTCCACATAGACTCACCACTGAGCAATGACACACAAATATGGTTCATCTAAATCATACCTCTTGCCCCAGGTGTTAAGTCTGTAACTAATGCTGTCAGCTTGTAACTCAGCTTGGAATACTGCTTGGAACTTTTTTAGTAACATTCTGTCTTGCTTATGCAGCTCAATTCTTGTCTGGTAGTACAGAGAGACTTATGGCATTTCCTCCTTGTGATCTTGTCAGCCCTGAATATAGATTATTTTACAGCCTGTAGCACTTCACCTTGTCCAATGCTTTGTTATATCATCTGGAGTCTCCCATGAGAGATGCAAAGATGCTGTAAGATAGGCTTTCTCCTATTTTATAGAGGCAGCTATGTTGCACTCTGGAAGACAATGCGAGGTCACGGTTGGCAGGGCTAACCGGACCTTGTCATGCATCCACAGGTGCATCTCAAGTAGAGCCAGGGAGGTGATCCTCCCCCTCTATGCGACGCTGGTCAGGCCACAGCTGGAGTACTGCATCCAGTCCTGTGTGCCCCATTTCAGGAGGGTTGTGGACAACATTGAGAGGGTCGAGAGGAGGGCCACCCGCATGATCCAGGGACTACAGGGCAGACACTACACTGAAAGACTGTGGGACCTGAACCTGTTCAGCCTTCACAAGAGAAGGCTGAGGGGGGACCTGGTGACTGTCTACAAACTCACTAGGG
>NW_017728931.1:86982059-87026218 GCF_001723895.1 Crocodylus porosus | reverse complement strand
AGATTTAGATTAGACATCCGCAAGAACTACTTCACAGTTAGGGCGGCTAGGAGCTGGAACCAACTTCCTAGGGAAGTGGTGCTGGCTCCTACCCTGGGGATCTTTAAGAAGAGGCTTGATGACTACCTGGCTGGACTCATTTGAATCCAGTCTTTTCTCCCGCCTGGGGGGGGGGTTGGACTTGAAGATCTACAAGGTCCCTTCTGACCCTGCTTCTAAGATTCTGTGAAATTATGATTCTATATGCATTGACAGAGGTGCCCAATGTGCTGGCCCAAGGTGTTGCTTATGGTCGAGAATGAGTGAGAGTACAGATACACCTTAGGAGGCAGTGTTTCTTATTGACTAGCCCTAGATATCTGTCTGCTCAGCCTCTGTGCTATCTTAATCACTGTGTGAAGACACAGCCTCTCATCAGTATCTATATAAGGAGGCTAGGTGCCTAATCACATTGCTTTGAACCACTCTCCAGGGCCTAATTTTTAGGCATGTGAAAAACTACGTCGAAGGCAACTAAGGGGCCAGTCTGGGTTTTGTCCCTGATTCTTGGCAGAACTGATATCTTCCAAATGCAAATCAGTAAATTCTAAGTTTTAAGTATGAGAACAAATTATTCATAATTATCTACCATATTGAGTATAGGTTGAGGTTTGAAGCCAAATTATTCAACCTTAAATTTTCACCTCAACTTATACACCATGCTGGCATGTTGTCATCTACGGGCTTCCCTGGCCAGGCTTCTGCCTGGCACCTTGAAGCCAGGCTGGCATCCACAACCCATGCCTGGGGACACTTACCTGTAGTGCTTGCCTGGCAGGATGCAAAAAGGGGCAGGGCAGCAGCTGCTTGCTAGGCAAGCAGGGAGCAGCAGCAGCGAGCGGTAGGGCACAGAGCAGGAGTTGCAAGTGGCATTTGCCAGTGCTTGCTTCTCCCCATGATTAGTTCCACTGCTGCCTGCCTGGTAACTATTGCTCGCTGCTGCCACTTTGCACCCACCTGCTTGCTTCCTACCTGGCAAGCTGTTTGCTGCTGCCACTCTGCACCTGTCCACTCACTTCTGCTTCTCTGTGCCCACTCGCTCACTTCTTGCTCAGCTGTCTGCCTGACTTAAACACTGGATCTATGAAAAATCTTACCTTTTATGGATAAAAAATTTGGGCTCAGCTTATATACTGTGTCGACTTGTACACTTTGAAATATGGGACTTGTACATCTCTTTGGAAATTTGAAGTGCTCTCATAAACTGCTTGGCAAAATCCAATACTCTTAAATGCATGTTCTTTGTATTAACCCAATAGCGAATAAAAAAATCTTACAATTTCTTTGGAGATTGGCAATGGACCTGTTTTGAGGTATGTTTTGAGGTAAAGCACATAAGTGTTATAATTCCACTTTCTATGTCCTCTATCTTTTCGCTTCTAGGACTATCTGCAAGGGTATAAGCCATTTTTCTAGGCAGAATTGATGCAGAATATGCCCCTGGCATATTTGTTGTTGTTTTTCATTGTTCTAGATTTTTATTTAATATAAAAAAGAGGTCTTTCTAAGAACACTTATTCTAAGTGCTCTGCATGGAAAGTATAATGCATCTGCACATTATTTTAAGTTTGGAAACACTGGGATGTAATTTGAACTTGTTTAATAAGGGAACAAATTCTGATACTGGCAGGAACTAAGCCTGTGGAAATACCTTTCTCTGTGCAGTAAGCTTTAAGGATTTAAGCTGCCCAACTTGTCTAGTGTTTTCAGACTTCCATTAGTGGTTTTACTTTCCAGATTTCCCTAAGTTTACATATGTAGGGACAGAAAAATGATTTTCTCTGGTGTGTTCTTTTGTGTAGTGTGATGCCACTTTGCTCCAACTCTGTACTTTCAGCTTCATTTTCTCATACAAGTTAAGTCTAAGATGATGCAGAACTGTTTGTAATAAAGATATTTTTAACAGCTAGTGTCTCCAACTAAAAATATTTGAAGCTTTTCATTGAGTGTAGGCACAGTACAAGCATCTCTAACCTGGCTATGAAGCTTTTAGGGTATGAGACAACTACTTTTTTTGGGTAAGATGGGTACTTAAATGAGTTCTTTGTTGTGATTTGTGTGCTGAGTTTCAATGTTGGATATATTATCATAAAGGTATCGTTCTCTCTAGTTCTTTATGATATTGTCATGTAATTTTATGAACTGTTTGGTTGATGCTATGAATCTCTATTCTACTTAGCATCATCCAAGTAAGTTGCATCTATACTGACCTATTTTCAATCTTGCTTTACCATACCTGCTAGGGGTGTGTGAAGCGGACCCTATTTGATTTGGATTCAGCCTGAATCAGGGACAGTGCTTCAATTTGGATCACTGTCCTTGATTCTATTCGGCCAAATTCAAATCTGAAGAATCAATGCTGATTCGGAAAATCAGCAATGCGGACATAGACACAGCTTTAAAAGTTTTTTCTACATACCTTGAGGTAGCAGGCATGGCTCATGATCACTAAGATGCTGGGGCACATGGAGCATCCCACAGGAGTGCAGGGGCCCCTACACAATACTTCTGATCCACTTTCAGGTCTGCCATGGAGCGTGCTGCCCACCCCCCCCGCACCTCCCCAGCTCAGCAAGCAGCTGCAGGGGGACCCTGGATGCCCCCCCCAGACCCAGAAGGCACCAGTTGCTGAGCTGGGGGGCATGGGGGCCCCCCAGCATGCTCCCTGGTAGACCCGGAAGTGGACTGGAAGTGCTTCTGGTCCACTTCCAAGTCTGCTGGCAAGCATGCTGGGGAACCCTCCATGATCCTTTGGGATACTCCATGTGCCCTAGCATCATAGCACTCATGAGCCCCTGCTACCTAGAGTTATGTAGAAAAAGCATTTAAAGCTGTCTCTATGTCCAAATCTCTGAATCTTTCTGAATCTCTCTGAATCTATTCGGAGGGTTCCAACTCAATTTGGAGAGATTAAAGGGTCCTCTGATTCAATTCAGATTTGGAGATTCAGCCACTGAATCGGGCCAAACCTCCACCAAATCGAATCAGGGACTGAAGCATTGCACAGCCCTATTGAATACCGTGTTGCACTGTCAACTCATGTTCATCCTATGGTCAACCATAACCCCAAGGTTCCTTTCAGCCATCATTGTGGCCAGGACATCTCCTTCTAACCTATATTCATGTCACTCATTACTTTTCCCCAGATGAAGCACTCTGCATTTATCCTTACTGAATAACATCCAGTTCTGCTCCACCCACTTTTCCAGCTTGTCCAGGTCCATTTGAATCCTCATCCTATACCCTACGCTTTTCCTCATAACTTAGTATTGTCTGAAAACTTGACTAGTGTGCTGTCCACATCCTCATCTAAATCATTGATAAAGATGTTGAACAGCACTGAGCCAAGAACAGAACCATGCAAGACACCACTGGCCACCTGCTGCCAAGATGATACAGACCCATCCACTAACACTTTCTGGGTTTGACCACTTAGCCAATTCTCAATCCACCTGACCATGGATTCTGCCAGCTCACAATCCATTTTTTGGTTGTTTTTTTTGGTGGAGGAGGCGTTAAGCCATATCCATGGTTTATAACCATGATAGTTATAAGCCGTGGATATAGCTCATTTGCCAGGACTTGACAGAATGGATTGAACAGTTGTCTGTAAAGAATTTGCGCTTTCCTTTTAGTTGACCATGTTCTGATACACCTCAGTTTAAATACTAACTCAAAATAATGTGTTATACAGATCATATGCATTATGGAGAAAACACACAAATGATGTAATACACTACAAGGGGTTTTTTGGCATGGGTTCCAAATTTTATCAGCATCAAACATGTTTCGTAAAATTTCTGGCAATTACAAAATATATATATAAAGAATATTTATTGTATTCCTGCTCCAAGTAGCCTACTAGTAAGAGGTATGATCTAGACCCCCACTAAAGTATTTCCATTGACTTTAGCAGTGAGTCCAGAAATACAGAACTAAGAAGAAAAAGCTAACAAATGTTTTTTAAAAAAAGAATGGACCTAAAACCATAAACATGTTCACATTATGTTGGGTGCTCCAGGGCTCTACTCTGGTAGTACTGGATCCACTGAAAGGAAAGAATCTCCTCTTGCTACTAGCATAAACTTCCTGTTCTTTACCTTGAAAGGATTCTCAGACACTGACTGTTGAAACCAGGACTTTTGTGAACAATTCTGGTGGCAAATTTATTTATTGTTAATACATTTTTATTTGGATAATAGTAATAAAATAGAGTAATACTTGAGTTATGAACATTTGGTTCTTATTGCAAGTAAAATATCTAATTTTCTGAATAGTAATATATTTAGAGGTCTGTTTTTGTTTGGGTTTGCTATGTTCTATTTTACTTATTGAACAATCCTGGGTGCAGCTGAACATTTTGTGTCTTTATGCACGTGAAAGAGCTGTGTATACAGGGAGCTGAGAGGATAGCTGAAATTATGGATGAGCTTCACAGGGGCTTTGATAGGATACAGACATAGCTTCCCTTTTAATCATCTGGATATCATCTGGACAATCATCTGCTTCTTCACAAAAGAAAACAAACTCTGGACACTTTTGGCACCAGATTTAAGTTGGCTGGTATGAAACAGCAGCTGCAGATCAAGTCCCTCACTGGTTACCCCCCTCAGTAGAAAGTCTAATTTTAAATATTTAGGTTACTATGTGGATGAGAATTTGTACCAGGGGAGGCACACTGGAGCATTTGTTTATATAAAAGGGTTGAGGGTGAAATTAGGTATGTTTTATTATTTGAAGACTTTGTTATACTTTGCCTGTCAGGAAAAAAATAGTATTATAATTAATAATTCCACTAATTGCATCTGGTGATTTAATCCTCAGAAACATTCATAGCTGTTCTATCATCTGCTCAATACATATTGCACTGAATGTCACTGTATTCCACAAAGAGGGTCCTAATTCTTCTTTCAGTGAAATGGCATCAGTGTCACAGTTTGAATTGCAATAGAAACACAACATTATTTGGACATGGGTATGGTTTCTACAATGTCCAAGCAAGAGGAAATATTATTCAAAAATTCTATTAGACACATTATCTCTCATTTTATGTTTTTGAGGTCTTGGGATACTATTACAGGAATAATGCCAAGTAGTGAAACAATCAAGAAGAAATGTTGTTTTACATATGTACTCCACAAGTTGAATGAAAATCATCTTGAAATTAATTTTTAAAAGATGGTTTACTGGTTTACTTTTAAAAGTAGATGCGTCACCAACCAAGTCGATAATGCACTATATTTGGAGGCTTTAATGAATTAAAAATATATGGCAAGAATTTTTCAGTTTAGCTTCAACTTGAATGAAGTGGCAAGATTATCAAGAGTATGCTGCACCTAATAGCTCTCACTGTCATCAACAGAAGCTGCAGGATGGAGAAGGAATATCTTTGAAAATCCAGACACTAATTTAGGTGCTTAAATGGGAGCTGTTGGGTACTCAGCTGTTGTGAAAATCTGGCTGTATAAAATTAATTATCTTTTAAACTTTTCTCCTTATGTTACAGCACACTAAACCTTGTGTGTTAAACAAAGGATAAATCCAGCTTGCCTTACTAATAAAATAAGTCCCTGTTTGTGTGAATAAACCTAGTAGGATTAGGTCTCAGAAGGCTCCTGAAGTATGTAGTACTTTCTGAGATTGGGTCCATAGGAACTAAAGACACTCCACCTGGTATAAAAAAGCAGCAGTCTGCCAGTTGGCAAATGAGTAGACTTCACTGTGAATTTTGCCCAAATAAGGATAGCAAGAATTGGCTGCTCATTTGCATTTTTTTTCTAAAGGAGAACCATACAACATTTGCACAAAAGAAGAAAAGAAGTAAAATTAGGTGATTCCAAAAGCAGTTTTTACACTGCCTGTAAAGCAGACACAGCAAATACACCAAATCTCTTGGTAGGCTTCAGCCACAAAAATAAACCACAAGGGTTATGTTTTTAATAAAAAAATTATCCAGGGAGACAAAGCATCCCAGACAGAAAGGGGATAGCAATGTAAGGAAAAAGCATGTTGGACAGAATAATCATAAAGTCAATTTTGAACTATTTCAGGCTAGCAAGTATTTTTAAAAGAGTTTGACAATATTTTAGATCCTTGGGCTTGCTGCACAATTCAAAGCATATCCAAAATATGACTTTCTACTTAAAGTAGAACTGCTCAGCCTCAAGATACAGGGAACGTGTAGATAGCTTTTAGCCAACTACCCTTTCTTGTCAGGTCCTACACCAGACACAGAATGGTCACAACACATGATCAGACCTATTTTGTCTGAGCAATGGGGACCCTGTGTATTTTTTAACATCTCTCTTGAAGGCAGCTGAAAGACAGTGTCTGGAAAGTGATATAAGATCACTGAAGGATGAGAATGATGTTTGCTTAGGTTTTCCAGCCCCTGCTGCTTGGAAAGTTCTTAAAATCCAATTTTGAACTGTTTTCTTTCTCATTTAGATTATTGGAGTGACCATCTGAATCAGAAACAAATTTAATACAACTATCTAAGACCCCCAAAGAAATGTAATAATAGATGGCTTACAATGAGATGATAAATGGAATAACAGAGAGGTCATGACTTACTTGATTTTTTTGAAAATATTACTTTGAACCAAGAAAGAAACAGGGATTTGTCCACATATAAGTGGCTGGAACAGCAAGGTAAAATATTTTAAGGTAGCATCATGGTGCTGTATTCAGTCTCAGGTGCTTATGGAAAATTTCAAATAAGATAAGTGGGACAAACACAGGCACAGTTTGAGGTTGAGGTCAGCCCACTGAAGGAAAAAAAAAACATAAAGGAAGAAAACTAGAAAATAGTTATAGAAAAAAAGCTATGCACAAAGATGGTAGGAAGGCATTTCCAAGTATGTAATTCAAACGTCTCCTCCTAAACCCTTTATTCTCTCAGTTAACTCTCTGAATCAAAGATGATGTAACCCTTTATTATAGTCAAGGAAAGTTGTTTCATGATGGACTCACCTGAATTAGACAGACATAAGATGCTTTTTGCCTTGTTATCAATAGAACTTTTGTTTACTAATGTGTTACTTGAGTCATGGACTAGTTTTCCTTACAAGAGTACTTGGTATAAGTAGAACATTACTTGCACTGTATGTAATAGAATATTTCATTGAGACTTTTCCATACTGTAGCTGGTAAAAAATATTCCAATTAAAATTGCTATTTCAAAAGCAGAGGACCAAATTCTGTGTTTAGTTATATTTGTAATTACATTGACTTTGAAGTTTTTTCTCTTTTGGAGGAATGTGAAGTCACTATAGTTATACATGTAGTCTAGATCATGTCACAGAGGACTATTTATGCACAGTTCTTCTGAGAAAAATGGAAAGGGTTCAGGCATCTTTGTGGCACTGCCCCCCTTTCTCAATATTCTGCTGACCCCCTTCTAGCAGAACCAAATAGTGGGTTAGGGAAAAAAATAAATTCAAACTTTATTCTGTTTTCCAAAGAAGATCCTGCTTGTTCCAAGTGCAGGAAGCTGGTTATACTGACGTTACAATGGCAGAGTTTTTTTGTAGGCTAGCCACATAAACTTTTACCATCATGTTATTTAGACCTACCAGGATTAAAAAAAAACAGTGGTTAAAAAAATGGTAACTAATCTATGCTACAGATGTTGGAGCTGCAGATATTAGGGCTGTGCGATGCTTTGGTCACTGATTCGATTCAGAGGACATTGGGCCCAATTCAGCAGCCAAATCTCCAAATCCGAATCAAACCAGGAGACCCATTACAAGGTCCAAATCGAATCAGAAGCCTCCAAATCAATTCAGAAAAGATTTGGAGATTCAGATAGGCCGGGCACAGCCAGGGAGCTGTAGGTTCTCCCGCGGCTCCTCCGGCTGTGCCTGACCCCAGGTGGGGGGAGCCTCAGGAGAAGCCCCCATGACTTCCCTGCCCAACCCCATCACCCTCCCAGCCCCAGCCTAGTCCTGGCACTTTAAAAAAAAAAAGATCTGTACTCACTGGATGCAGCAGGGGCTGTGGGGGCTCTAGGGCATCCTGGCAGAGCACCCCCCCACTCCTGCTTGGCAGCCACATGGCAGCTGCCCCATGATGCAGGTGTAGTGTGGCTTGGCAGGGCACCACATGTTGTCTGGGAGCTGGGGCTGAGTGGTGCCAAGCTCCGGCTGATATGTGGAGCTGCCCCAGCTCCCATCATAGAAATCATAGAAATTAAGGGCTGGAAGGGACCTTGAAAGATCATTGAGTGCAACCCCACTAGTCTGGGTAGGAATACTGCTGAGATCAAATGATCCCAGCAAGGTGTCTGTCCAGTCTACTCTTGAACACTTCCAAGGTTGGGGACTGCATTATGCCCTTGGGAAGTCTATTCCAGATTCTGGTCATCCTTACCATAAAGAAGTTCTTCCTTACATCCAACCTGAAACCATCCTCGAACAGTTTACAACCATTGCTTCTTGTCCTCTCTTGGGGTTCCCTAATGACCACTTTTTCTCCCAGCTCCCAATATTCACCCCTTACATACTTACAGATGGCCACCAAGTCCTCCTTCAGTCTTCTCTTCCCCAGGCTGAACAGTCCTGGATCCCTTAGTCTTTCCTCATAAGGTTTGTCCTCCAGGCCCTTAATCATTCTTGTGGCCCTTCTCTGGACACACTCAAGATGAGAGGAAGTATCACTTCCATAGCCTTGCTCGTGATGCATTGGCTAATGCATCCCAGTTTGCTATTAGTTCTGTTGACGAACACCTACATACTTATAGCTGGCCAACATGTGCCTCCTCAGTCTTCTCTTCCCCAGGCTGAAAAGTCCCAGATCCCTTAGTCTTCAAGCTCAATGTCAGTTTTTGGAGGCTTTTTCTGAATCTCACAATTCGAGGTTTGGGTGAACTTGATTAACTGTTTTCTGTGAAAAATCATTATTTTTATCATGATTTTTCAGTTACTAAATTTTTAAATGCTCATTATCGTCATCAAGGTTATGAAGCCTTTGGGTTTCACTAATTAATCTTTGTACAATGCGTTATGATCCTGTAATGTCAAGCACTATCAAAATGTATGTTTAAGTTCATGCAATCCTTAAATTACTGAAGTAGCCCTAATATCCCAGTACAAAAAACATTCCCAATCATTTACTCTGTGCAGTTCTGTATAGCCTTAAAATTAATGCAATATCCCCTGGCCACACACCTAAAACTGCAAAAATCCATATAAAGCATGTTACAAAGTTTACTACTCCTATTTATACTAATTCAAGAAAACTTCCCTTTCCTAATTAAAGGAAATCTAATTTTGATTTTCCCTTTTAATTTCTTGTTGTTTGTTCTGTAGATGGAAATTCAAAGTGCTGAGATTGATTCCTCCCCCACCCCCCATAGTTGTCTGTGAAATCACATTAGATATATATTTAAATTTCAGGTTGCTCCCCCTCACCATGAGGAGACAAAAATCTCCCCAACTCTACTGAATGTCCCTGAATCACCCCACAGAAATCCTTGTAAAATATGATTTGGACAAAGCATGTAATAATTATTTGAATAATGGCTGATCCTTTCATTAGATTCATTGTAGTTACACTCCAGTTATTTCTCAATACATAAATTAAAGCTGTGCTGGGCTTTATCATGTGTGATTTGAGAAAATTGGAACCTACAATATCAAGAAATACCTTTCAGTTAAGAACAAAGAAGGCAATACAAAGCCCCTGACTCTCCAAAGTGCTTTTCCTGCTTTGGGCCTCCCTTTAAAACAGCAGATGAAGTTATTTTGAGGATTGGCTAGGAAAATTTTCAGGGGACATAGGGCTGCAGGACTAGCTCTTAAACAACCCTTCTTGACCACCAGCAAAAAGAGCTTGGCTTTGGGAAACAGCCGTGTTGTTAAGCATCCCTGAGTATGACTAATTCTTGTCTGTCATTATAGTCGCTTGGGGATTTTGACATCGGGTGCCAGATAGATCTGACAGGACCTGGCTAAATTGGAGAATTTCTTTTTTCCTTTTCCTACATTTTGCCTTCTCAGAGGTAAATAAAATTTGAAGAGTTACAGAATGGAAAAAGGAAAAAGGTAAATATAGAAAAAGAATGGAAAAACCCCGGAAAGGGAAAAGCCTGATTTTTTCCATTCATAGACGCATCAATTTTAAGGCCAGGAGGAACCATTATGATAATCTACTCTAATTTTTTACATAACACTGACAATACAATTTGCCTTAAATTTCCCTTTAATCCCCATAGTTCTGACTGAACTAGAGCATGACTTTTAGGGAAAAAAGTCCTTTTTCCCCCAAAATTCTTTTCAAAATAACTGAATTTCAGGGAAGAATCCCCCATCTTGATATCATGGTTTACTTCCTTCATTCTTCATTACTTTTGGCTATATTGAAACAGATCATTTGCCTGTTTCTAGCTCACCAAGCAATCAAGACTACCATGGGTCCTGTCCTCTCCATGATTTACCATTCTCCCAGTCTTTATCACCTACAAACTTTATCACTGATGATGTTATGTTTTCTCCTAGATCATCAGTAAAAATGTTAAATAGCATAGCATCAAGAACTCAATCCTCAAACCCTACTAGAGACTCACTCATTTGACAATGATTCCAACTTTAGTTTGAGAACCTTCAGTCAGCCAGTTTTTAGTCCAACTGTTGTGTGCCTTACTATGATTTTAACAATATTTATTAATCAGTCCATCGTGTGGTAGCAAATCAAATTCTTTACTGAGGTCAGTAACATCAACAAACATTATCAAACTTGTAATCTCATCCATTGCTAATTAATCAATTATCCTTGCTATTCAATTATTCCCCAGCATATTTCTTTTTGAAGTCTTTGGGGGAATAAGTAAGGGTTAAAAAGAGAAGAGAAGCCAAAAAGCGGGGAATTACAAAGGTAAAAAGAGATAGAGAACACAGAAAAAGGTGTTTTGCATTAGACAGGTATGTGTAATCATAGTTACAAACCACCACCTGACTAAACATTAATAATGGTACAACAGAGAAATTACATACATTTCTTTAAATCCATGTTTCATTTCAATTTAATTATATCATATGGAATTGCAGAGATACTTATTTTCTTTATGTATAATATATTCCGTTTATAAACTAAATTTGTGCTGCTGGGATAAGAAATATCTTATTTCCTTTAGCAATATATTCTTTTTTCAGGCCTCCTCCTTCCTGTAATAGCACAAAAAATCAACAATGTCATTTATGTTCTGTCACAGTCATCACCCACTGATTTCATGCACTTTTAGTAACGGTCTCAGTAAGATAGCCTGCTGTTTTTCTGAGAATTACATTTTGCAAAGTCCAACTAGTAGTAACTAAACAGAGATCATCCACACAATTACTTTTATTAAGTGGAAATTCTGATATAAATCCTCTCTATTTAACCACTAACCTCAAATGACTGCAGCACATTGGAAAAAATATGCCTATTTGCTTTGAGTAGGTTACTTTTTACTGGCTTCAGTAATACCCTACAATATTTATTCTATGCTCAGCTTAGCCACAAGCAACTTTTGGTCGATTTATTTTTTCTATGAATACAGAAATGATCAGAACCCACGGCAGTAGGGTACTGAAGTTTGTCTCATCTTGATTTGTTTCATCTAGAATAGAATAGATCCGCTACAGTGCCTGCCTCAGGCACTTTGCAAGTTGTACACACTGGAAAAGTTAACCAGAATCTGGTGTAATGTATTCCCTTGTTTTGACCATAAGAGGGGCCCTACAATGTGCTTGTGTAGAGAGAGAGGAAGAAAGGCACAAGGGACAAAAGATGTCATCATATTGCCTGTTGAGAGAATTAAAAGGATTTTCTGAACAAATGGACCCAAACTACAAAACATTTACAAAATGCCAGCTGCAAACAACAAAGGAAAGAATTCATTTTGTAAGTGCACAGACAATATTATAGAGCTGAATTTTTTAATGAAAATGTGCAGCTTAAGATAAATACTGCATTTATTTTTTACCCAATTTATCTTTTCTCTTAAGGGAAAAGAGGAGAAGTGCTCTTTCAAATTAGAGTTAGCCAAATACTTCATGCAAACACATACTAAAAAAACAAACCAAGCAGGTACATACTGTAGAATTTATAAATCAATCCACTTTTTGTTTGTATCTCTTTGTACTTGCTTTCCACACTGTAGGCAGACAAATGAGTTAACTGGCACTAATGTTTGCTGAGACAATGTGAATTCAAAGTAAATTTTGCAGAACATTTTGGAAGGTATATTTTGAACATGTAGTCATAATCTGTCTAACATAGGCATAGCTACAAATACCACATCATCACTGTACCAAATTCATGTCACGTTCTGATCTCAAGTACCTTACGTGATTTTCATGTATTGGCATACCAACTAAAAGCATATTTGAAAAAAAAAATCATCTGAATTCCCCATCGCTTCTGTCAAATGAGAATGTTTATATAGTTGAACTCTCCTCAACATCTTCTAAATAAGTATATAATAAGTGTATAATATACACGTGTGTGTGTGTGTGTGTGTGTGTGTGTGTGTGTGTGTATGAAAGCACTTAATAAATTGCTTAATACTGACTTTAAAACATATTTAATAACTTACTACAAAACACTGCTTCTGAATAATTAGTTGCCTTTTTTAGGGTCATGAAATATTTACTTCTTCACTCTTCAAATGCATTTTACCCCTCATGCTTCATTCAAATAAAGTATGAACATCAACATCTGCTAAGAGGGAACATAGTGAGGTTATAATTCTAGTGACCAAATTGAATAGGGGAGCAATACTAGCTATTAAGGACATACCCAGAATCCATTTCACATGGTGTAGAAATTGAATAATGTCCTCCTCATCTCAAGTGACCCAATTCTATTGCTAACAGTCCAAAATAGATAGTATAAATTATTTTAATTAGATCTGGTATCATAGCAAAAATGGAAAAAATAATATCTGTGATTTTGAACAGAGCATCCTTTATTTTGATATCCAATTTACAACTGCATGCTAACAATAGTTGTTTTTTTAAACCATTAAAAACCCAGATCACTCTTCCCATAATTAATTGCATTGGATACCTAGAACCACCTCCTACAATGCCATCCCTACTAGCACGCAAACACTGCGTAACTGTGTCCCCCACCCCCAGGGAATGGGGATCAGCCATATTAGTTACTTATACCAGTGACATCAAAGTCCTGATTCAGCATTTCATCCTATGGAGAAAATCACTTAAACGGATTACTTCAGTGGGTCACAAGTTTAAATGCTTTATGGATTTGAAATCTCTATTTGTCAAAATTCATGAAGTAGTCTCCTCTGAGGTGGACCTTGAATTGTTAGGAAGGAAACGCTAAGTTACAGTTGTGTCAAACTATCTTAATTCTCACTGTTGTTGGTTTGAAAGACTTCTTTACAAAATTGTTTACAGATTCTTTTCCATTACAATACAATGCAAACTCTCTGCTCAGTACAAGGTCTCCGAAATTCAGTTCTTTAAAGGCCAGCTAAAATGTAGCATTTCAACACCGTAAGTTCAGTGCAGTATAAAATTGCCACTAAAGGCTGTGATTACAAGATTGAATTCACATGCCTGGATTTGACTGAAGTACTGAGACTTTATTTTGGTAACCCAATATTTTATACAGTTCAAATGTTGCTCTCATCTGCTTATCCTATGTGAATGGGAACTGTGTGTAGAAATTGCTTAGCCATATAGTAAACACAAACCTGTTCTCATTTAAGCCAATGGGAAAATTCCTAGATGAGAAAAACAACAATGCTAGTTTTTGTTAAAGCATATAAAAAATGGTTTTTTGTTCAACACCACACTGTAGTTTCAGCCACATTTAAGAATAAAGGAAGTGACACAGCAAAACTTTTAAGAGAATAATGTTCAGAACAGGTAGTAAAGTTTAACTGCCTCTGTCTCTCAACACCCTTTAAATCAACTGTTAGAACACTTGTCTGTTTAAAGTGATTTTACAACATTCCTCTTCCCCCTGAAATCAATGCAATTTTTGCACCTCTTCATAGGAACACCACAGGGTGGGATTTCACAAGAATGGCAAGTATGAAAGATTGCCTTTCAGTCGTACCATTGGATTCCTTAATAGACATGTAATGAATCCCCTAGAGAGTCTGGAAAGGTTTTATAATTCAGCTGTTGTTGATGGCACTGATTTGTTCTGAGTGCTATTTTCCTATGATGCATAGCTTGATTCTTGGATATGGATATACTGTTATCTGCTGGGCAATGCATCATTATCTAACACACTTATGAGATCCACACGGAGGGCCCGTTCCTAATTACAGGCAGTATTTCCTATTGATTAATTTGTCTTTGGTTGTTCTGCCCTCAAGGACCACACATATCTTGCTTCAGAAGTAACATCTAAAGATAATATACTATTTCTACATGACTATAAAGTTATCTCCACCCTTTATTCTCAGCAACAAATAATGTGCAGATTTCATCACTAACAGTCAGCTATAATGTTTATAAGGTGCTTTCTAGCTTCAAAGTATTCAGCAATAATCCATGGAAATATATTGCACTACAGTATTAAAGGCAAAATTCTGATATCTTCATTCTGCATTAAAATTGCCATGAATACATAGCCAAATGTTTTCAGTGTGAGTAGTCATATTAGAATCTGGCTTTAAAATGGAAGTTTGGGACAACATTTTCAAACATGAGACACCAAAACATGTTTTTGATAATGTTGCCCTTGTTATGAGTAGGGCTGGGGTTTCAAAGCAGCACTTTGGATATTAGTTCTTATTAGACACAAAGGTCCCGATCCCCCGAAAGATGTTTCAACTCTGTTCATTTCAAACTCTTTTGGACTTGAATACAAAATAATGTTCCTGTGTCTTGGGATTTTTTTTTGTCTAATAAGAAACAGGGAAATCAAAGCATTTGCATTGCTGGCTATCCTCTTCAGTAGTAAAAATCACAATGAGCTTATTCTTAGAATTTTTACATTGTCTTTGTGGAACAACCACCAAATATTTTTTCTTAATAAATTATGTAAACAGATATTAGTAAATTAGTTGGATATTAAGATGGGACCAGAATTACCCCATTTACTCCAAAGGGATTTAAGCATGTGCATCTACTTTGAAACACGCTAAAGAAGAATGGCTTCCTAAATCATGACCTCAGCTGTCACACAGGCAAAAACTCCATTGTCTATTCACTCTTGCTGAATCCCTTTTCATCTCTGAGTTAAACCTGTGGGCTTTTGGGTCATTAATGTCAGTGAAAAGAGAATTAATTTCATGATCAGATCACATTTTTGCACAGGCAAGACAAGTCTTGAATAACTCTGATCAGAATTCACAGTATATATTTATAGCTATTCTTTCAGTGGCTGCCCTTTTAAAACATGCTTAAGAATTTCTTTTTCATTGTTATGATTTTAGAAAAACCTCTAGATCAAATGACTGCTATAACCGTCTGTCCTTTATTACAGTATACACATTCCCCTCAGCCTCTGAGAGGGAAATTTGTTTTAACTGCATAAACAGACGTGAGTAGCTGAGACAGCTCTGGGCTCCCACAATGCAGTGCACTGCCACAGGGAGAACAAGGTTTGGAATTCAGAATGTTTTTCCTGAGCTGATGGAAACTTGGCACACTGCGAGATAAGTTAATGAATTCTGGTGGAAAACAGGCTCCAAAAACCTGGCAGTAGAAAGTGTGTTAGGACTGGGTGTGCAGCAACACAAAACCCCTGCTCCACTAGAGGAAAGAATCAGTGCTGGGCAGTGCAGACTGAAAAGTGAGCAGTCTAGGCCTAGAGATAGAAAGGCCAAGTCAGGCGGGAGACACTATCCTGTGCCAGAGAGGCTGCCTGGAGCCTTAACTTGCCTTTATATCTCCCCATCCCTGGCAGCACGTCTAAGAGTGTCAGTAGTCCTGCTACCCTTTTACATTGAGATGAACCTCTCTTCATGCCATAGGGAAGAGGTGTAAAACTCATCCAGCCCTGTGGGCTAGATGAGGATTGCTGGCCTACTCTACAATACATACCAGGCAGGACCAATCCCCTGTGCAGTGTTTGTGGCACCAGATCCAGCCTGTAAGTCACATATAGCGCATGCAGCATGTATGCTGGCCTTGAGGCTTGCAGTACACACAGCACACATGCTGGACAGACAACACAGGGGGCTGGTTCAGGATGCTGCATACCATTGGTGACGCATAGGGGGTGTATGTGGTTGCACGTGCGCCCCCTAAGATCAGCTGTGCACCCCCTGGAAGCACCAGCCGTGAAACTGTAAGTGCTGGTGGAAGTACACTCAGCGATCGGCCATTGGGGGACCCCTTCCCACCCCATCAGTGATTGGTTGCTGGGGGGACACCCCCCCAGTTGGTGATCTGGTGGCCCCTCAGACTCACCCATGCTGCATACAGCCTACTCCCCATCTCCCCTGTGCTGCATGCAGTGCCAGGTCCAGTCCCCACATTGCAGGCAGTGCAGGCACCATGCTCGCCCTGCCTACCATCGGCACAGTAAGCCCCAGAGCTGGTGTGTGATGCATGCAATGCATGGGTCTGGACTGGTCACTTGTGCTGCATGAAACATAGGGCTGAAATAGAGTGTGTTCTGCATGCTGTGCCCTATAGTACTGGCCCTGTGTGTTAGCTCTGGCACAGCCCAATCCAGACTGGCCCCAGATCCAGCAAAAAGGGCTTGTTTGGCAGGGTGTGCATTACAGCATGTGCCCTGGACCCCTGTGCTGTATGCACGGCATGCAGTACCTCGTTCAACCCATGTATGACAGGCAATGGTGGGGCCAGAGCCAATGAGCAGGGTTGGTCAAGTGACTCATGGGCTGGATCATATAGCTTCATGGGCTAGATCCAGTCCATACGCCATATGACTCCTCTGCCGTAAGGAAGTCCGTATCTCAGTCCACAAAACCTTCCCCATAATAGACAAAATTATATATGGCCTATTCTGGGTTATTTCCCATGACATCTTCTGATTTAAATACTATTTCTCTTCATGGATAAGTAACTGCAGCTTTAATATGATAATGGTATAATTTTATATCTATATTTTATTAGTGTCTTAAGAATCGCTGTGAAATATCTTATTTCTGAATACAAATTTCTAGTAATTTTCTTTAGCAGTTATGAACTGAAAACATTTTTATTGTATTTTCATTTTTTTCTTTTGAAAAGATGAAACATATTTATAACACAATATGAAACAAAATACGGCAACTTTTTGTGTGTTTTCTTAAAAACACAGAAAAACCAAAGATTCCTCTTCTGCTTTACTTGTAAAACTTCTCACACCTCTCTTGGTAGCATTGTTTCAAATATTCAGAGGTTCTGTTAGGAAGGTATATTGAACATTTCATATTTCACAAAAAATGAATCTAATTAAATTAATCCTAATTAAATTAATATCTAATCTAATTAATCTAATTTCCTATTTCACAATAAATAAATCTAATTCCAATGGAAATTTCTATGTTGAAACTCATGAATTTCTATGTTGAAACTCATGCAATCATGCAGACTGATCCGTCCAGAAGTGAGGTGCTGACCTTCACATATTTCTACTGTATCCTATTCCTGATACTTCTGTTAAATACAACTGGAACAGGATCTGAAGTACAGTACTCTTTATTATGAAGACAAACATTTACTGGGCAAATATAAGTCTGGAGGCAATAGGAAGTCACACAACCCTCTCTTGGCAATACACTGATCTAGAACATAATTAATTTAGTAATGGATAATGTGTTCACAGAAAGATATTTGGAGGATGGACCAAATAAATTTTGCTTTAGAGTGTTAAGGTACCATCTATGTTACTATATTTACTCAACTAGAAGATGACCCTGATTATAAAATGATCATATTTTTATAAGATTATATTTGTTATGCTTTTCCAGGTATAGAATCTAATTATTAGAGGTTTGACATGAATCTGTCTCCCTCCCAGTGCTATAGCAGGGGAAATTAATTTGAGGGGTCTGCTAGCCCCTTTGCTCTTTCTTTTCCCCCAGCTTTTTCCCCTGGTATTAATCCCACACCAAAGGCCCATGACTTACTGCATAGTTTCTTAGGCTGGGCCCCAGCAGTCAACAGCATTTCAAGCCATGGTGACCCCAAAGCTCAGCACTGCTCAGTATGTGCGTTTACTCCAGATACCTTCCACAAAGAAGCCATGTGCTAATTAGCCCCCATTCATGACTACAGCTGGGTGTTCCTGTTACGAGTCCTGGGATGCTTCAAAAATTTACCAGCAGAATGAGGTGCAGAGTGACCTGGTCTGGCTTCATGTCATGGAGGGCAGAGCCACACTACATGCGAGGCTGAGAGAGGGGGTAACAGAAGGATTCTGGCTGAACCGTTCTGGGCTTCATTTGGTGATGTTTGCCAGGCATTAAAGCTAGCGAAGAAACAGGCATCACTGGAAATAGGCAAGAAAGGCACAGCTCAGCTATGGGAGTGAGGAGGAAGTCAAAATGTATGCAGTGTCATGGCTCACTATGTACATCTCCTGATGCGTAAACATTTACACGATTGCTTATACTTTTTTTTCTGCAGCACAGACAGCTTATTCAGTGTAAAAGGCACAGGTTCAGATATAGGTATCAAATGTAGTCAAGTTTCCAGCTCAAGCTATAGTTCAGTCATACCAGGGTACTGATAAGATGACTTCAAAGAACAGTAGGAGTTCAATTTGGTGTAATTTTGTAGATCGAAGATATAGAATTAGATGTTAATAATTCCCATGAGGAAAAGATCATGCATAAGCTCAAAATGGTGCCCATGCTCCTGACTGGAAGTTGTATCCCCTGAGTAAAAATAGTCATATGTCTGAGCAATGCCTATATTTATAAATTCATAAATCATGCTTCCTTTGCTGGCCTCTTTAAATAAATGATTTTGCATAAATGAAAAAAAAAAAAACCCCATAACCAAAGAAGACAAAAAGGGGCTAGCTCTACAAAAGGATTCAGATATCTAAGAAATGTTTCAATTACTTTATCCAATATTTAGATACTCAGAACTCCTGCTTAGCTGCCTGAAACTTTTAGACCCCCAAGTTTCCACCAGTAAAGTTTCCTGATGCTTATACAGAGCCAGCCTTAGGGAAAATGGCACCCTGAGTGAACTATTATTTTGACGTGCAACCTCTCCCCCCGCCCCAAGTCAGCAGCACTGCTACAGATAGAGGCAGAGGCAGAGGCAGAGGCAGGCAAGCAGGGACACAGGGCTCAGTCCGATAAGGAGGCAGAGTTGCATGGTGTGCGAAGCAGGAAAGCGAGCAGGCACCACTGCTGCTGTGCAGGAGCAAGGCAGGCAGACTGGACCAGCATGGCATGTTTTTTTTATTGTCCCCCTCCCCTCCATGCTGCAAGGTAGCAGCTCGGGGAACACCTGTGTGTGCAGTGTGTGGTGCTGCAGACAGGTCTCCAGTGCCACATACCGCATGCCCATGCTCATCTGGATGCAGCCCTACAGTCTTTCTAAATACCCAGATTAAAACAGTTTACCAGAGTATGTAGGTGAAAGAAATATGTACCACTATTCAACATGTTTCCTGAAGATCACTTGAAAAAAATATTCGTTTTATAGAAAAGAGATACATTTTCCTGTGTCTCATCTGTTTTTTCAGCCTTTACAACTGTTTTTCATTCTATTTAAAATTCTTCTAGCTAGGAAAACCTTGAGTCTTTTTACGAAAGTGTTGCGGGTTGGGGGGTGGAGGGGGACGGAGAAAGGAAAATTATATTAGAAATCAATTAAGGGAAAGCTGTGAGTGGATGTTTATGTAAGGTGTGATAAAGTCAGTGGACCATGATCTTCCCTGATCACAAAATTAATGCTTGTACTGCCTGGCTAAGCTTTCAGATTACCTTTGATGAGATACAAAGGGAAAAGGGTACTGGAAGCTTCAAATTCAGATATTCTATTTCCTACTTTATCAGAATAATGAAAAGAAGGTTAAACTTAATTTCATCTGGGAGGTCAGTGCAATTCCTCTTGCAGAAAAAGGTGTAAACACTTTGGACTCTTGATTTGTTTAATTGGTAAATGACTATGCAAGCATGCAAACAGGTTAGAAATCATTTCATATCTCTTGTATTAAGAATAACTGGGAACATGACACATATCAGAGAGCTTCAGTGCTGAAGTATTTTGTTCATCACGTACAGAATATAGCCTCATTATTATTTTGATTGGTGTTTACATTTTTAGGATTTGAACAAAGCTGGAGTGCATTTCTAGCTTAGAAGGGGTTCTGTTGGCTGGCATTCATTCCCAAATCAGGTCAGTTAAGTCTCCCATATATAATCATATTTTCTTAGATTTATATTTAAATATTCTTGTGCATACTACAATGATGAAGGATGGTATTAGTACCAGTGCAGATGGCAGCAAAACAGTAAATTTTAAAAGTTTTCTTTTTTCTAGTACGGAAATAAAACTTTTAAAATTTTGGTTTGTTACGGTTATGACTACATTAATATAAAGAACCTTTAAAAGTATTTTTTAAAACACTTTTTTCTAGTACGGAAATTGTTTAAAAAATACTTCTAAAGGTTCTTTATATTAGTGTAGTCATAACTGTAACAAATGTAGTTTTTATGTAGTTTTAAAGTTTAGCTTTCTTTTGATTATCTAAACATGTTCTGCTTCTTGCAGAGATAAATTTGCCTGTCAATAACAGTCATTATCATTATAAGCCTCTAGAATTTAATGATTATTAATCAGCAGTATCCTTTAGTCTGATGCAGTTCAGTGACACTATCATTGATACTGATAGCTTTATTGTTCCCAGACATCAAGTGAACAATTAATATAAGGAACAACATGAGCTGGAATTGAAGGATAAAACATCCATGTCACTGAACCAGCATTTCACACCTGAAAATGAACTGGATGAGATACAGTCAGTAGTTAATTTGATAGCTCTATAGGCACATCTACACAAGATGTTTACTGTGCAGTAGACTAATTAGCCACACAGTAAATGTCATGTATCTACACTTGTGCCCCTATGAAGCCTCGGGAAACTAATTTATTCAACAGTGGAGTTGTTTACTCAGCAGGAGGGCATGTATAGATGGTGCCTTGGCTGGCTGGGGCATGAGGGTGTTCCTATGCAGGGGTGCTTGTTGGCTAGCCCCACACTAAAGCACCCTCATGCACCAGCCAGCTCCGTCTGTAGCATATTTAACCAGGAGGCAGCAGCCCCCGGCTGGCAGGCTAACCCCCAGGGCCCCTTGCCAGCTGGGGCCGCTCTGAGCTAGCATACTGTGCTGCAGTGAAGACATGGTGCCCAGGAGCAATAAACTCCACAGCAATAAGCTCCAGAGTTTATTCATGCACACAATTGCATCTGTAGACATGTCCTGTGCATGCAAGCATGACAGAAATCATATTCCCACACTCCCAGAGCATGTGTAAAAATGCCCTAAGATGCTAACCTGCCCTGCCTTCTGCTATGAAGGTGGGTAGGCATTGGAACAGGATACCAGAGAGGATGTGGAACCTTCATCATTGGCTATTTGTAAGAATAGGTTAGACAGACATTTGACAGAGACAATACTGCTTTGAGCAAGGGGTTGAACTAGGTTGTAGAAACATAGAGTAAGAGTTGGAGAGGACCTTAAGAGGTCATCTAGGTGTTCCTCAACCTGTGGGTTGCAATACAAAAATTACTTGCAAGAATATATGAAAGCAAGCAAACTTTAAAAATGGATCATATTTTGAATACATTTAAAAAAAATAGATGCTGCTTGTGCTTCACCATATGTTAACACTGTGCATACTAATAAACAGGGATCCAGGTTTTCCATTTGCTCTGGAGAAATATGAGTTTTCCAAGGAAAAAAAATGTGGGAAATCATGGGTTTCCCTTTGCAGGTTGGCAGATTTCCAGCCTGCAAGGGCTGCTTGGGGCTGGAGGTAGCATGAGAAGGGCAATAAGGCAGGGGGTGCCATGTCCATGTGCACATGTTCACATGGCAGCCAGGCAGCATGGAGAGCAGCTCCTGCAGCTCTCTGCAGGTAAGTCTATGGGGCGGGGCATGGGACATAGATGATGTATTGGAAAGGCATGGGGAGGCACATGCCCAGCAGATTTGTGCGCTGATAGAGGGCATGGGACTGCAGTCAGGCCAGACTGGCACAGGCAGGAGCTGTCTCCACCACCTGGCAGATGGGACCCAGTGTGGGAGGGTGGAGAAAGGCAGAAGGACTCATTGCTGCTATCACCGCTGGAACCCCCATGCCAGCCAAATTTCCAACAACACGAAGAGTAATTGATGGGGGTGCTGCACCGCCCTCACCTCCTCTGGCTGCCAGCTGCTCATGTGTTGGGCTGTAGCTCTACCCGGCTGCCATGGCCCAGCCACTGCTACTGCTGCTGCTCCCCTCGGGCCACAGCTCTACTCTTAAGTAAGCCCACCCCAGGCAGGCATCTACATGAGCAGGAATGTAGGAGCAGATTTGCTGCTTCTGGCAGCAGTTTGTTGCTCTTACCCCCTCAAGCCCTGCACTGCCCCCCTGCAGCAGCCAGGGGAAGCTCTAGGCTCCCCAGGGGTGCTCTCCCAGGGGCTGGCAGGGAGCATGGGGCCAGGAGACAGCTGTCTCCTGGTGAGGACTGGAAGATTGCCCCTCCCTCCAGAGACTGTCTGTGAGCTCTGAAATAGAGCAGTTCCCAGCCACCTCCAGGTTTTACATACAGACTTCCTTGCACAGCCCCGGGTTGGCCAAGAACTGTCCCGGTCAGGGCCAGGTCCCAGTCAGCTGCAGGCTGGGTGGGGGAACTCTCCCCATGCAGGGAGCTCCCAGTCTGTTTCCAGCCCCTTTCTGTGACTGTGATCATAGAGCAGGGGTTGGGAACAATCTCCCAACCTGTTCTCCGAACCTGTTCCCATCCTGAGCTCCATGACTGTGATTGTGGAGCTGGGCCTGGGAACAAGCTCCCAGCTCCTGCTCCATGATTGTGATCAGGGAATTGGAGCCTGGCCCAGCAGCAGGTAGCTCCTGGGGGCAGGGAGTAATTTCCTGCTCCCTAGCTGCTTAGAAAATTTGCTCCTGGTTGGCTGTGTGCACATGCCATTCTGTGCAGTAACTAATAGTAAGTAAATTTGCTACTTGTATTTACATGTAGCAAATGTATTTGTGATTAGAGCAAATAACTGTGTACTGTCTGCACATACAGAGGGTGATGCTTATTGTGCAGTAATTTCCACTAAGTTCAAGTAAAGCATCTCCTGTAAATGTGTCCTCTGGGTCAGGACTGTCCATCAGTGTTTACAAATGGGTCCTGGTACAAAAAAGGTCGAGAACCATTGATCTAGAGAATCCAGTGCCATGCCAAATGCTTTCACACACACAAAAAAGTAACCATGCCTTACCATAATTAATACAATTGATAGAAATATTAAGCAACCTTGAAATGAAGCAACAATATTTATATTGCTGGCTGAGATAAGAGAAGGGAAATACGATACTATTGTTTCATTTCCTTATGGTTAATTATTGTTGTTGTTATCATACTGTAATTATTCATGTAGCTATGTAGGTGCATATGTGGCACTTTACAGACACATGCAAATGTGAACCCTGCCTCATGGAGTTTAATTTAATTACCAGAGCATTATTCCTAATTCCCAGGACACACTCTGTTGATTACTCCTATTATGCTTTTAATATAGGGAAGATTTTTTTCAGCCAGAGAATGTTCCATCTACAAAAGAACATAAAACACAAGTTGATCCTCCATCTTCCCAACTTCTTTCATACCGGTCTGTTAGGAGGCTACATCTTGTCCAACTTCCTTTTGGCCTCTGTTATTCTGAGACCATTTTTTCCTCTTCAAATCATAGGTATAAACCACAGGCCAGAGCAAGTTAATATCTTCTTCTGCATATCTGCATCATCTCTATGGTGCCTCTGTTGTGCTAGAATGCTGCGTTTGCATGCAGAGAGGAGGGGGAAAGCAGGTGCAATGCAAGGCTGTGGTATGATCAGTGTGCTGTCCCTGGTAAGTAGGGACTGGGGAGAGGGGGATTCTGGGTATGGGGGGATAGGGCTATGGATGTGTTGCAAGGGACTGGGGGGGGGGGCTGGCCAGGGGATGTGGGTCTCCTGCAGGGCCTACAGCCTCCCCCTTACAGCAGCAGTGGCCATCAGGAGCTCAGAGCCCACTGCTGGCAGAGCCCCCCAAGGCACAGCATGGCCCCAGCTGTCTCAGACCTGGTGCCAGCAGTACAGCTTGTCAAGGGTCTGGCCTGGTTCAGTGCAGGGCCATGCACCTTCAGACGGCACTTGGGCTGCTCAGGTTGTCACCCAGTGCCCAGCACCACCAGCAGGGACAGCTCATGGTGCCGGGCTGGGTCCTGCCTCCATGGAACCGGACCAGCCTGACAGTGCGTGGAGGAAGGACCTGGCCTCAGGTGACAGCCCAAGCAGCCCCAGTGCTGCCTGAAGGTGCATATCCCTGCAGTGAGCCAGCCCAGACCCGTGACAAGCTACACAGGTAGCACTGGGTCTGAGACGGCCAGGGCCATACTGCTCCATGGGGAGCTCTGCCAGCAGCGGGCTCTGAATGACTGATAGCTGCCGCTGCTGCTGCCACTGCTGTAGGGGTGGCCATGGGAGGGGGGCTGTGGCCCCTGTGGAGGGAGCTTTGGCTATGGGGGGGAGCTGTGGCCCTGTGGAGGGGAACTGTAGCCTCTGTGAGGGGGGAAGTGTGGGCCCTGCAGTGGGGTAGTCCATGAGCAGTGTGTGGGGGGATGTGCCCTGCAGGGGGTAGGGGACCCACCCCTCCTGAGCATTCCCTCCCACATAGCACCCCCACACCCACAGTTCCCCCATAATGCACCCACAAATCCTACACCCCCCAAGCCACCCTCACAAACCTCTCACCCACATACCCAGCCACAAACCCCAAACCCCTGCACAAGCCCCATATGTCCCCAAACCTCACCCCCACACACCCCTTCCCTCCCCAAGCCCCAAAGCTCCCCCACATATCTCATTTCCTCTATGCCCAGCCAGTCACATAGGCAAGCCAGTCACCTCCTGGCAAGAGCTGTAGCTGCAGGGGTAACTGCTACATTCCAGCCCTGCCCCATGCCCATACCAGTGTTGGGACATGGCCCCAGCCTGGGGGGGGCTCCTGGTCCCAGGAGCCACTTGGGGGTGTGATAGTCTAAAAGGAGGAGTGGAAGTGGCAGCAGGGGTGTGTCAGAGAGAGAGGCGGGGATTGGATGTGAGGGAGCATTCCAGGTAGGAGAGGCTGCCAGAGCCAGCCTTAGAGCCCCTCTGCCTCCTTAGAGCAGCCTGTGCAGGGGGAGGCCAGCCTGGGAGGAAAGGGACCAGCTCAGTCCCTGATCCCCAATTGAAGACTTTCCAGGATGGGGCAGAGAGCAGAACAGCTGCTCTCTGCCCCAGAACAGCAAGGGCTGGCAGTGCTCAGAGCCACAAAGCAGTAGGTGGGACAGCTGCAGCTGGACTCATGTCCTGGTGCTGGGACAGAGCTGCAGCTGGGATGGATCTAGTGGGAGCATGCAGGGGCTGTGGGTCAGGAGTGAGGGGACTGGGGGGTGGGTTATAGGTTGAGAGTGAGAGGCAAGGGCAGGGGCAGGGCACTAGAATATCAGTGTTACTCAGCACTGCACATCTTGGCAAGCAATGTGGGTACAGACAACTCTGATTTTTCTATGACAAAAATCCCAAAAGTAAATGCCAAAGTGTATAGATATTTAGAATTTATCTTATTATGATGATAGAGGCACTGGTAGGCTTCCAAATTGCTTTAAATTTGTAAAAATACCAGTAAAACATTGCCTAACTGATCTCTCTCTATACAGTGGTGTTTCATTTTAATAGAAGAACACTGATTTGGGTATTTTAATGAGAGTATTTTGGTTTCTTATCAGAGAATTTGCAATTTTTAAACAGGGAACACCAGGATCTCTGCTGGTGAGACAAGTGGCAAGACCCAGGCAGAGGAACCTGTCCAGGGCCTCCACCCAGTTGGAGGGCATGTGAGGGGGATTACCTCTTGACCATTTGCAACCAAAAGGGAAGTTTTGAAAGTTCAAAATGGGCCACTGCAAGTGGCACATTTTCTGGGTGATAGCTGCCCAGATGGCAGAGCGGGAGCATCCTATCTGGGTCCGGCAGGCATGCAGCCATAGGGCTGGAGGTCCAAGGGAGCAGGTGCTGTCACACATGGCAGTAGGTCACAGCCAAGTAGCAGCCCCCACTGCCAGACTGCTGCAGTGGGTAGAGGATGAAGGGGCCAATCCAGGTTAGGGCTGCTTCAGCAGTCCAGCTGGCACAAGGGGTAGTGTCCCCAGATACTAACTGGCTGGGCCTCAGGAGCTCTTGAGGGCAAGTAGCTCTGAGCTATTCACTGGGGAAGGTTTTTATATTGCTGGAGCCAGCACAAGGCAGGTTTTTATACTGCTGGGTCTAGCACAGGTGCAGGCCCCAGCTTCTAGTTCCTCCTGGATGCAGATCCAGGAGGAGCCGGGCAGGGTCATTTTGCCCCAAGTGGCACAACTTGGCCTCACACCAAAGTGCATGTCCAGGCACATGCACTGAGGCAAAAATCTCTACGATAAATTTGTGCTGCTCCTATTTGAGCTGCTGCAAGAACACATGCCTGCATGTGTGGATATGCCCCAGGAGGTCGTCTAGTCCAACCCCCTGCTGAAAGAAGGACTATCTCTAACTATATTATTTCAGCAAAGGCTTTGTCTACCTGGGTCTTAAAAACCTCCAAGGACCACGATTCCACAACCTCACTGCATAATCTGTTCCAATACTTTACTATTGTAAGACATTTTTCCTAATATCTAACCTAAATTTCCCTTGCTGCAACTTGAGACCATTGCTCTTAGTTCTGTCATATGCCATTGTTCATTGTCTACCATTACATTCTTATAAGTAAGCTAAAGAAATATGTCTAGAAAAAACTATCATGAGCTATGCAAAAGTCAAGTTCAAAGAGCAGTTTTAGTATGTATTAAGAAGCATTTCCAGAGGTCTCCCCTGAGCCCAGTACTGTTCAGGATCTTTGTTAATGACTTGGGAAATTGAACTAACTGTATACTTAGTAAACACCTTAGAAGACAGGATTAGCATAAAGAATGATCTTGATAACTTGGAAAAAATGGTCTAAAATAATTTGAATGAAATGCAGTAAGATAATGAACAAAGTCCTGCAAACAGGAATGAACAATCAAGTGGACAAATGCAAAGTGGAAAGTGGCTACTGCAGAAAAAGACCTCTCTTTTCTGATTTTCCTTTTTGCCTTTTCTTCTGTTGTACCATTTCAGGGGTTTTTTTTGCCTTTGATTACACTGACCAGGAAGGGCTTGGGAATGGAAGAGCACCCTATGGGCAGACTTGGTTATGGGGCAAGTGGCCAAGAGAGTCATTCCTCTGAATAGGTGCACTGTTGCATTAAGAATGCCCAATAGCTTGCTGAGGACTCATGTAGGCTGAAGGATTTATTATAGACCCATTTTGATTTTGATTCTGAACTTGTGTTGAACAAATGTTATTTGGGAATTAATTTTGGACATTGAGACCTCTTGAACTTTAATCATGGACTGTGCTGATTTCTCGATTAAGACCAAGGCTTTATTTCTTTTATGAGTAAATTAATTAATGAAAGCTTTTGATTTGTAACATCTCTGAGGCAATCTAATTAATTATACTTGTGATGGCCCCTTTATCAAGACATCCATCAAGAAAGGAAAACACCAAACCTGGCTAGTTGTCTAGAACTCAAATACACCATAAGGCTGGCAAGTTGCAGTTGGCATGTGGATGGGGTGTAGAGATAGAGGAGCCCCAAGAAACATCTACATTGAGGGTGCCTTAGAGCAGTCTATGTCATACTAGGAATCTCCCTTATTTTTGTCTTGAGATCAACATGTGGCAGGGGAGCAGAAGGACACCTCCCAAGGGAAACATGCTCATCCTACCAGCATGTTAGCACCATCCCAAGCTGCCTCTGACTTACTGGTTTGGCACAGATGGTTACAAATTATAAGAGTGGTTAAGCACTGCAATAGATTGTCTGTGGAATTTCTATCACTGGAAATTTTTAAAAATGCAAGTTAGACAAAAAATTGTCTGGGATGTTCCTGCCTTGAGCCTGGTGTAGATTAAATGATTTCCTGAGGTCTCTTCCAGCTCTATTTTTTAAGATTCTGATTTTAATCTGAGCCAATTTTTCTTTTAGAAGAACTTTCTCTCTTACATCAGAAAATATTTTTTGTCATATTCTTCCTTTAGACCAATGTACCCAGCTCAAAGAAGTCATTTTTATAAAAGCCTTGAATTTTGCATAACCAACATAACAAAAGAGAAGTATTTTTGGCATATTATAAACCTCCTTTGTTTCATCTGAAGCTGGCCAAGCAGCTTTCACTAACATAAAGATTACAAAGTGTGTTCATAATTTCATGACTCCTGATCTTGAATTAGCTGGAAAATCCTAAAAATCTTGGAAGACAGAGGTCAGCTTACTAACTAGGGTAACCAAATTGCCTTTTCACAAGATGGTACTTGCTGCTCCACTTCCCACTTTCTGGTAGTTCAGTGGTCTCAGCTGTGATCTCCCACTGAAGATAGGACTAAAGGGTTTATTTGAACACAATGACCATGAATAGTTTTTTAAAACAGAAATCTTGGGAAAAACAGTACATATCATCACCCACCCTAGTACTAACTAGAGTGCTTTGACAAAAGGAATAATTGCATATGAAGGAGGATAAACAGATAAAGAGGGAAAAATTCTCTTTCTAATTCTATTTCAGGATTCAAATTCTTCATGAAAACTGTTTTGTATTTTAAAAAAAGAATATTTCTACTTGTAGAACATTAGTAGAGAAATTTTCCAATAGTATAAAGTGGCATCTGTTTCTATGTAGTCATTAGTTCTAGATATCTCATTGCTAGGTAGCAAATAGCTACTCTACTGACTTGCCACTCAAATCTCTTGGGTACTGTGTCCATCTGAGGTGTTTATATGTTTGCTGTACAATGTATAGCTTTTACACAGGGGATCTTTAACCGCTTCTCCCCTACCTTCTTAGAACAAATCTTTTGCATAAGTAAAAATATGAATGTAAAACTGACCTGGGAAGGACAATGGTCATGGGTTGAAATTTACCCTGTGCACTGTACTATCACAAGGCATAGACACCATTTAGGTTTTTTTAAAATAGGTTTAAACTGGTGGAAAAATCTCATGCCATCCCTCTGCAGTGGAGTGAGTTTTAACCACTTCACTGTTGGTGATATAGGTGTTTGAGGATTTTCCTTTCCCTTATGTGCCAGGCAATGATTAGACCAAAGGCAAGATCAAACCCCAAAGTGTAACCAAGCACTGAGTTGATGGGATCCAGCAATTTAAAAATCTGGTAATGGAACAAAACTTTACATTATGCAGGCATTTAAAGCTTTTTGCTACCATTTTAGAAGTCTACAGGCCATGTTGACGTAGAAGTAATCAAAAACAATTTTGCTTTACTGTTAGAAAACATATTTCAAAATCCTGCTAAACTGAAATTTAATACAGTGCTACCAGGAACATTACAATATGATAAGCAAGACATCCCATCCCATCCCATCCCATCCTAATATATTCACTAAGAGAGTTTAGTGTCTGGACTAGTGCATGGGAAACATATGGTAATATACCATACCATACCCATACCATACTATATAACAGGGAGCCAAGGGCCCTGCTATTGTAAGAGGAAAGTGCAGTAGGCAAGGTCTGCAGTGTGGAGCAAACAGCTGAGTGACAGCCAGCTCAAGAAAAGTAAGCAGCCCAAGAGAAGGGAAAGAGAGAAGGTATAGAATAGATGATAGGTGGCTGAAAGGCAGGTGAAGGGCAGCCAAGCAGGCTGAGTAATGGGCTAACTAGAAACCCCTGGGTAAGAGGGAGGTAATGAGACTGGAATGGTTGTGCCCAGCATACTAAGGAGTTTGGTATGGGCCTGCACTTTGCAGGGACAGGAGATCCTGGCTACGCTAGCTGCAGAGTCAGGGAGGTACCCTGGAGGGTAGAGAGTGATTCTGCAGCAGCCAGAGACTCAAGATGGGGTTGTGTTTGAGTTGGAAACTGGCTGGATGATGTTTTCTGGGATTTTTTAACCAGAGGCTTGGGATGGAGCTACAGAGGTGGTTTGGAGGCCACAGGAGTGCCTGAGGGGCACCCAGCAGATATAGCCCTGTAAGGATCAGGAATCCAGGGGGGCTAGAAGAGAGAGACAATAGCTTTGCTAGGGTCAGAAACCCTGGGAGGATGGAACAGAGAAAAACAGCATCCTCATCTGGGGTTGGGGACCCATTGGGCTGGAACAGACTTTAAGATACAGAGGGCCCAGTATACAGATTGGCAACTTTGCCAGGGTCAGGGACTTAGTGAGCTGGAGTGGTTCTGCTGGAGCCAGGGGCCCAGAAGACTGGGGAAACATAGAGACAAAGGGAGAGGAAGCAACTTTGCCAAGTTTGGGGAACCAGTGAGTTACAGTAATCCTGCAGGGGCCAGGGGCTCAGAGGAATGGGTAAGTGAAATTGGAAACAGGGACAGAGAACCCAGTATATGAAATAATTTCCCCTCTGTGAGGCATTGGTCAGGCTGCAGTTGGAGTACTGCATCCAGTTTTCAGAGAAAGGCTACTCACATGGTTGAGGGCCTGCAGATAAGATCCTATGAAGACAGACTGAGGGACCTGAATCTCTTCAGTCTCTGCAAGAAGGCTGAGAAGTGATCATGTGGCTGTCTACAAACTCATCATGGTGTGTGTGTTTGTTGTGGGGGGGTCAGCAGGGAATAGGAGATACTCTGTTTACCAGGGTGCCCCTTGAGGTTACTACAAATAATGGCCACAAACTAAAGGAGAGTAGTTTTAGATTGGATATCAGGAAGAAATTCTTTATGGAGCAGGGGGGTCAGACTCGATGAACTACAAGGTCCCTTCCAACCCTAGAAATCCATGAAATCTATTAAATCAGAGTAAAATCAGTAATGCATGTGTGCGGCTATGGAAGTGGCTGATGGTCCGCTCCATTGTGCCCCTTAGGTGAGTTAGTGCCCAGCAGCTATGAACTGGCCAGTGGGGCTCAATCCGTTAGTGAGACAGATGCCAATGGGACATAAAGTGGGCTAGTGGTTTCTGGGTCTGTTGCTACAAATAGGACTGGGGGGATGGAGGGGTGGTGAAGCAGGTTATGCTAGGCCAAGCATGGATTCAGTGGGCACACTCAGGAACTCTGGGGAACAGCCTTCCAACATAAAATATAGTTTCCATCGAGGTGTGGCAAGTGGGACAGAAAGGAGGTTACCCTGGAGAGGGAGAGTTGGCAGGATTGGTTCAGCTACCTGGGGGTGCCACAGCTCCCCTCAGGGCCATCCTGCTACACGTATCTTGTGACATTTGTCTCAAGGTCTCATGAGTCTAAGATGTGCCAAATGTGTAAGATCAACAGAGCTTATTGGTGCTTGCAAAGCAGCACCCTAATGCAGCTACATTACTTTCTGATAGGGAACAGGCATTGTTTGTCTCAGTAGGTCACTGACTTACAACATATATGCATTAGGGCGGTGAGAAAGTTTGCTGGCAGTTTCATTTTGACTCTGTTTCGACTCGTTTCAAGCTCGAAACAGCAAGATCGAAATGAAACAGAGAGCTTCGAAACAGTCTTGAAACGAAATGAGGCAAGTCAAAACATTTCAAAATTTCTGAAACATTTCAAATTTTGAAGTTCAAACTGGACTTGCCTGTAGGGAAACAGAAACTAAAGGGAGGGCGGGGGGAAGGAATGCTCCTATTATTGACTGTGTAGCTGGGCAGTGACTGTCATTCTTCCCTGAGGTCTCTTCCAATCCCTGTGCTCTGGGGGAGGGATGGAAAAACTGCATAAAAGGCAGTATTGTTTGAACTGCTCTGCTTTCTGCCTTGGTGTCAGTTACTAAGCTGTGTGTTCCAGTTTTGCCTGTGAGCAGCTAGAGGTGCAGGGCCCCAGAATCCAGACTCCCCTGCACTTACCTCCTGGACAGCTGGCTGGCTTCATAGCCGCAGCAGGGGCTAGGAGGCCTCAATTTTCACTCCCCCGTGCCCCAAGACAGACACAGTCAGTTGCACAAGCACCCATGTCACAAGTTTTGCCTGTCAGCAGCCAGAGGTGCAGGACCTCAGAACCCAGAAGCCCCTGCACTTATCTCCTGGATAGCTGGCAGGCTTTGTGGCCTCAGCAGCGGTAGCATGCCTGCAGCTTTCACCCTACTGCACCTTAACACACACACACAGGGTCACCCATGTCTTGAGTTTTGCTTGTCCGCATCTTGAGGTGCAGTTTCCCCCAAAACCCTGCACCTATCTCCTTGAAACTTGGCAGGCTTCATGCCCTCAGAAGGGGCTACCATTTCTGCAAGTTACATCCAATTCAGGCCAGAAATGACAAAGTTATAAGCTCTTTTGAGCTTCCCCATTATAGCCTATGAGCGAAACATCAAATCACACTGAAGTGTTGAAACATGACGAAAAACGTCGGAAACAATATGGAACAGGAGTTTGAAGTTGAAACACAGTTCAAAACTAAACACCGTTCCGCTGAAATGTCAAAATGCAAGTCAAAATGGAACGGTGCCGTTTCGCACAGCCCTAATATGCATAGCCTGCAATTTCTTTATGGAAGTGTTTTTAATAATTCATGTGTTAGATAGCACAACCAACTATACTTTATACTTAATATCCTTCCTTTTTAAAAAGAAAAAAACCCCAGAGCTGTTACTAAGTGTTATCTTTCTTGTTATATTGTCTTGGTCTCAAAAATAATTTTAGAATGATAACTTGCCTCCTTTGGTGATGTATTTCGATATACTGGCCCTTTCTCTTCCAAGCTGTTACAGCAGATTATCCCCAAATGATCTAGAATTTAATCATACATCTCAGATGTCACTGACAGCCTAAATAAGTCATCCTGTTTTCCCATCACTTCACAGAAAAGGTTTTTATTTTGGTAGACCTCAAATTATTTTGATTTACTCATTCGCATAGCTCATTTTTCACAGTAGTTTATGGTGCTTTATGGGACAATGATATTTACAAAACAATAGATAATGCATGAAACAAATAGGCAACTAATCAAATAGAAGCATAATATACCAATATATGCACTATGTGAGCATGCTGATAACATGAGACTTGCCTTTACAAGTACATGAAAGTACACCCAGATCCTCTCCTTGTTTTCTCAGAGGGGAGTCTGCCATTTCTTCTACTGTATCATCCTTCTTCCCAAATTTTATCAGGACCATGTCACACAGGACACTTAGCACATGTTAAATGCACCTTAAATGTGAGAGTCCCTGTGTTAAGTGTGCTTGTATCACAGCAAGTTTATGACTTTTCACATGCACAATAATTCTAGGTTATGTTAAGTAACACATGTTAAGCTACCATTGACCTACTCCAGAGATAATATGAGCAATTTTTAGTCATCCAGCATCCAAAGATACACCACTTTTAGAGTCCCCACTTTTGCTTCAAAGGCCACCCAAACTCTAGTGCCCACAGGAGTGATACCAACTCCAAGGCAAGCCCAACCTGTCCCAGGAAGAAGAGGACCATCACCACCAACACCAAGAGTGGGAAGACCAGCTGACAAAACCAGGCAATCTGAGTGCATCACAGCCCAGATTGTAGCTTGGGGGTACTAGCAGGACTAGCAGCAAATCCACACTAGAATCAAATGCATGAAGTTACAGTATGTTTGGTCAGGGATGTTGAAAAGCTCTCGGTTACCATGAGGAGTATGGTCCACTACTGCAAGGAGCTGTCAAGGATCCTCAAAGTAAACCATGCTGTTGCTCGCCACTACACCATGCACCACACTCTCCATGCTAACCTGATTGGTAATCAACGGAGGCTGTTTGCCAACTTCCAAATCATCAGAGCTGTGTGTTTCCTGATGGACACGAGGTGCAGAAGCCCAGCACTGGAACAGGGGGGCCAGCTTGGTGCAAAGGTCAATGCATGGGTGACGGCTGCCTCTTGAGTCAGGGGGGGCATGTGCCCTGCTTGGCACCAGTCAGTGACTGGGGGGGAGGTCCCCCAGCAGCTGATCCCACCCACCAAAAGTCCCAAGGCCACTTCTATAAGCAGCATGGCTGGTTTTGCTGGTGGCCCTGCTCCCCAGCCAGCACTCACAGGATGGGTACTTGTGTTCCCACCAGCCCCCCCACCTGCCATCTAAACAGGGAGTGCTACTGACAGGTGGTGCACTGATGCTCTCAGGGAGTGCCTGTGCATCTCTGTGCAGCCCCTACACGTCACCCCTGGGTAAATTAATGTACTATGGGACATCCTAAAGCTTTACCACTTCTGCTTGTCATCCCAGGTTCTCAGCATGAACTGCTCCCACCAGTCCAAGCTCACCAGTAGTGGCCAGCAGTGACAAAGTAGGATCTGACACTGGGCCACAGCACCCCAACTTGCACAGCGTTATGGTGCTGGGGGTTAAATTAGATGACCTCTGGTGGTCCCTTCTAGTGCCACTTTTCTATGACTTCATGTTCCTCTTGAAAGTTGGGCACTATGATACCCATGGCAGCACCTCACCAGGGCTAGAAGCTCACACTACCAAAGCACAGAATGCCTGTGAATTAGAGCAGTCATGGAAGGGATTTGCTCATTCTACCACTCACCATCTCCAGGAGCTTCCTGGAGATGTGATCCCAGCTGGAACAAGCTAGTCCCAGCTGGGCTGAGTGAGGTATTCAATCCCTTGGAGCCACAAGCAGCAGGCCTCACCTGCTTCAGGCGTTAAAAGTCAGGCCTAGCCTGCAGTCTCCTTGTCCCAGGCAAAGTGAAAATTCTTGCTCCTAAACTTCCGTGCTCTTCCTTACCGGTTGTCTGGTTCTGACTCCTAGGCCCGGCTCCAACTTCCAATTCTGATAAGACACATGGCACTCCCTGATTTTACTTCTTGGCTCTTGATCCTGTTACAGACTTCGGCTCTGGCTTTTGCCTTCTGATCCTGGTTAACCTCAGCTTACCCTGTCTCTGCCTACGGCTTCTGACCTTGGCCTGTTTTGACTTTAGTTATGGTGCCCAATTCCAGTTCTGATGCCAGACCCCTCTGTATCCCCTGCTTCTTGGGGAACTGATCTGGACTGTACCTGTGCTTCAGGTATCTAATCACTAGACAGGTATCCTCAGTGAGATGATGGGCTAATTGGAACTTTTGTCTGCACTTGGTTGCACTTGACCTTTGTCAGAAATATGGGAAAAGCCACTTCAGCATGGCATGCTAGGAGGCCTGCTCACCAGTGCCTTAGCAGCAGAACATGAGCTGTGCAAGTAGGAACTGTAGTAAACTGTACTGGGAGACTACTCAGAACCTGTTTTAATTTTAATACTGCATACAATTCTACAGAATAACGCATACCAAATGCCCCATGCAACAAGGCTCTCAGAAGTTCTGCTGAATTTTGAGTACTGGGCCAGTGGCTGGAGAGACAGAGGAACGGTTTCATCACTGTCCTCAGCTGTCTTATTCAGTTTCTGTAACGAAATTAGGCTGAGTTGCATGAAGTCCCTTCATCCTGTCAGTGGTCTTCACTGAACAGCTGTGGAGAGCCTCAACTAGTGGCAGTAATTTCTTTCAACCCCTCCTTTCCCCGCCCCACCCCCAAAACCAAATAACAACAGTATAGTACCATGTAACATAACATAAAAATGCACCAGCATTTGTAACTCTAGGAAATTCACACCACAATCAGATAATAGTCACTGCTTCACAATGCTCTGCTCACTTAGCAGCAAATCCAACAAATCTTGTATAATCATTTTAACTGTTGTACTACATTGGCCTCCTAGTCAGAATCATGCCTCTCAATTGTGGGAACTAAACCCACTGTTACACAATTTAGACAGAAAAAAAATCCAAAGCAATGCATTGGCTTGTCTGAACATGAAAGGGAAAAAAAATCATATCTCCAACCAAAAAGACCGATTTTTTTTTTCCTGCATAGTTCTGAATTTGCATACATTTTTTCTATACCTGTTATTGAGGAAATAATGAAACTGTGCAGATGGATGAAGAGCTGCCTTTCTGTGCAAGCATCAGTTGCTTCAAGCAGTCAGCCAGATATTTAAATTCCAGGTGCCCCAACTCACTATGATAAATTCTGAAAAAAAAACACTACATAGGGTCACCGATGAAGAATACAAAGGAAGAATGGAATTGTTGTCAATTGTTATGCATATGGCTATATTTACTTCTGAAGTCAGTTGTCAGATGCAGTATTTATAGAACTCTGAGGAAGAAAGTAGTCTGGCAAGTTCATTGCTTAGATAATATGGTATAATTCGCATATGGAATATAAATAGGTAGGACAGTAGTGATGAAGTAGGCCCATTGTATATAAGAACTAAATCTGATGAGAGAGGGGATGGATTTTTTGTTATCAGCAACTGAAACAAAGATGCAAAATGGTGCATTCTATAAATATTTCTGTTTCTGTATTTGGGAGAAAGAAAGATGATATACTCAGGTCATAAAATAATTTTTAAATAATTTTTATTAAGACAGTTACTAAACTTAGATATATTTTAATTAACAGGACTAGATACCTTGCCTCCAAGAGTTCTAAAAGAACTGACTGTGGACCTCTCTGGATTGTTAGTGATGAATATGTTTTAAAATATTGGAAACATTCCAGAGTTGAATAAAGACCTGTTGAATATTTAAAAAATAAGTGAGATGACCTATGTAATTACAGATACGTACATACAAGTTCATTCACAAGTAAAATAAATTAACATAAAAAATGAGACTTTAACAACCAACAAAAAGAGTAATATAATTAATATGAACCAAAACAAGTTTAAGGAAATTAAGGTGTGAGTGGTCAAACTAACTTGAAGAAACTAGATACTTAAAGAAGCTAGTACAATACAAAATAGGCACAGGGTATTTTAAATGTGGGACAATGGACACTCTCCAGGGCCTGGTCATAATACTGGCCTGCCCACCTGTCTAGGGCAGTCTGCCTGGTCTATTCTGCCATGCCTTGTTGCTAAGATACTAGTTATAATAATGCGGAAAGCTGCCCATTTAATGCCCCAATGTCTAGGGGTTTACACATGCCTCTGACCTTTCTTATCATGGCCCATGCCTGTCAGATGTTACACTGATGTTATCAACTCTATGCGCCCTCTTGGCACGGAGCCCTCCAGCTCCTGTGTCTCTACAGAACTTGGGCACTGAGTTCTCTAGTGCCTGATTTTCTGTGCCTCTCTCCCAGTGCCTTTCTTTGATGTCTAGCTCTCTGTGCCTATCCCTGGTGCCCAGCTCCATGTCTCTCTCTCTGCACCTTCCTCTCTGGTGCCTTGCTCCACACTTCCCTTTCTCTGGGGCCCGGTTCTATGCACCTGTCACTGTGCTCTGCCTAGATACTGTGCCCTTTTTTCTGAGCACTAATGAGATCTCCAAGCCTCCCCTTATGCTTCATCCTGGTCCACCTTATTAAACAATAACACAAATACAAGCCCCTCAGCTATAGCATAACAACACTAATGGAGACTGTGTTCTGTCTCTTTAAGAGGGTATAACTTGCACCCTTAGGACAACATATCTCTTAACCCTGGGTCCCTGAAGCCCCTGGATCCTCACAGTTCTTGTAGGAAGCAAATAAAGCAGTACCTAGTCTCAGGTAGGTGCTGCCTACTAGTTTCAGGTAACTCCCTTTGGCAGAGGCTCCTTTTCTTGGCAGTTGCTAGAGAGAAAGTATGTTCCTGCTAGCTTCAGCCTTAGGCTTATATGTCCCCCAGAGCCCTGTCTCCACTGGGTCAACTGCCTGCCTGTAGGTGCAGGCCAATTACTCTATTAGGCCATTGCTTAGAATGGGAAGTTATACTGTATCTTCACAATTGTCCCTCCTGGCCTTAAAAATATATTATACTAATAATGATAATTTGTCTACTAGTAGAGACTATCATTAAGGTTGTGTGAATTGTTTACTTTGGACCTCTTGCTTTCAGCTTGTCACGGAGCAGGGTCCTAGGGGTGGCCATGATCTCCCCTGGCACACCCTATCATGCCAAGCTTACTTCAAGCATCCTCAAATCTCTCCTGCCATGTCTTGATCTTAACTATAAAAGGAAGGCTGCCTTTTGTCCTCTTGGACATGATCTTCTCCTGATGTAACTCATTTGGTTCTTTTAATGGGGTTCCTGTGTCCAGGGCCTTATGGGCAATGCGTGGCTCCAACCAGCCCTGTACCACACCCCAAGCCTCACAGATGTACCGGACATTGGTCTGTCTCGCTTGCTGCACCCTCTCTGGTGCTCAGGCTGTCTGTGGCCCTTGTCTCTCTCTCTGCACCCTCTCCGGTGCTCGGGCTCTCCGCGGCCCTTGTCTCTCACTGTGCCCCACAGGCGCTCTGGCTTTCTGCAGCCTTGTCTTGCAACTGCACCCCACAGGTGCTCTGGTTTTCCACGGCCCTTGTCTCTCTCTCTGCGCCCCCTCCGGTGCTTAGGCTCTCCATGGCTGTGTCTTGCAACTGTGCCTCACAGGCACTCATCAATCACTGCCCCCGTCTGTGGCTTTCTCACCGCACCCTCTGGCACTTGTCAATCACACTGCCCTCTCACAGTGGGGCTTCTCTCCTGCCCCCTTTGGCCGGGGCTTCTCACACTCAGGTGGCCGTAGCCATACCTGGCCCCATTCTAATGCCGCCCCCTTTGCTCTGGGGCTTCTTGCACCCAGGTGGGTTCAGGTGGCTGTAGCTGTGCCTGGCCCCAACTCTCCTCCTCGGGGTCTCAAACCCCCTGCAGGTGGGCTACGTGTCCATAGCCGTGCCTGGCCCTTTGCTCTAGGGCTGGGGTCTGCGCACCCCAAAATGCTGTGCCCTCACAGGTGCTGGGGTCATTGCACCCCAAATGTTGCACCTTCTGTGGTGCTGGGGTCCCCACGCTACTGTGTTCCCCTATGAGGCCTCCTCCAACCCCTAATAGCCTCACCTAAACCACCGGTTGAAATAGTAAACAGAAAGCTCAAGCCCCTACACTATAACATCTGGCCATAATCACATTCAAGCCTGTCACAGGGTTTCTCCATCCCTCACCTATAACAACTGCCCATATATTCTGGCCTCTTTCCTTTGCCTCACTCTGACAGAGTCCCTATCCCTACAGCTGCTGGCAGGAAACTGCCTGCCTGGCCTCAGCTTGGCCCTGCCCCTTCCCATCAGCTGACTCCCACCGGTTACCCTGGCAACCCGCAGCTGGGCTCCCTACTTGTTGCTCCACAAGTAGCAGCCCCTCAGTGCCCTGCTACACACCACCCACCCTTAGGTTCCAATTCACTGAGGCTGATCTTCCTTCTTGCGAGGTGTCACATCCATCTGGGGCTTCCCTCTCAGCCTTTCTTCAGGTACCCGGTAACTCAGATAGACGAGGCGGAGGTTTTCAGGTGCCTCCTACTCACCTTTTACCCAAGGCGCACCGTGTCGGTCTTATTGGGAGTTACCTGCCACAGGTAGTCCCCCCACATTAGCCAACCTTGGTAAGTTACACCCTTTGCCGGCCAAGCTCCTGCCTGCTCTTCGGGGTTTCTTCTTTCTCTCTCCTCTGGCCCATCCCCATTCCCTTCTTACACACCTGGGTCTATTTCTCTGGGCAGATTGTAGGGTTTCTTGTCTCTCTCTGGCTCCCTGAAGGTCTTGGAGCCTTCCCCAAAGCTCCCACTGTCTCCTTAATGTCTTCTGGGCATATTCTTCTTTCCAAAATTCTATCTTTCCCTAGACAGTGAGTCTTCCTACCGGTCCCTTGTAGATCTTAACGTATGCCACTCCTCCAACTCTCTTTTCAATGACCCTTCCCTGGGTTTGAGATTTAAATAGTTCTCCTAGCTGGATATGGACGCAGCTGACAAATTGTGCAGGTGGCTTTCCCCTGCATGCTTCCTCACTCCTCCTGACCTCTGCAACAGAGGTTCCTTTGCCTTAGTCTGAGATCTGCCTGTGAGCGAGGCTTCCCCCTTTTCTTATCCTGTACCCCTGGGACACAGCTCCTCTGAATTTTGAAATCCCTGTTACTTGGCTAAAACCCTCCAAGCCCATTCTTTGCCCAAAGTCAACATAATTTTCCTTTCCTTGCCCTCTCCTTCCTTTTCTTTTAATGAGATATTTTCAAGGACAGATGTAGCAGACAAATATTTTGCAAAACATATTTAAAAAATTACACTATTTTAGCATGTAAAGAAAATCCATGGTACCAAACTGAAATATCTTTAATATAAAGAAGTTTCTTTGAGTGAATGATGTTTTTTCATTTGACCAAATTCTAGGTACAAGTTTTCTACCTCTCTTTATCAATATTCTAAGCAAAGGAAGTCTCTATTTCATATTATTGCTATTAATTATTGATGACTGTTGATGCCTGGGCCCAGTTTAAAATAATGTTAAGGTGCTTTAGTTAAGAATCAAGAAAATCAAGAAATGACAAAGTAAAGACTACACATCTCTGCTCCTTTGTTAATGCACATTATGAAATAATTTTCAGTTAATGTACCCATAATGACGTGAGTCTAGTACGTGAATTTTTTTCTAGAGGTAATATTTAATGAATAAAACAAAGTTATGAAAAACTATTTACTAAGTAATGACACATTTTAATTCCATAAATTGAGCATCTTAATTAGATCATTAGAGTACACACGTGTAATTAGGCAGTAAGGATATTTAATTTTGTGTTGATTACCTTGTGCAATTACAAACTAAATCATCTTAGGAAACAGTGGTGAAAAAATTGGCACCCAAGCAAAACAACAGTTTTTAAAGTTTTTAACCCTAGCTTTGATTTTTTTTAACATACCCTAAATGGTCCAGTGAACTAATGCTCTTAGAACAGTGGTTTTCAAACAGATTTATGGTCATGCACCCCTTTACCTGCACAATCTTGCTGCTCATATCTGTTATACTTGACATGTCTCTGCATGTTCATTCTTTAGGAAGAATATCAACACTGATGTCAATGTGGAGCAATGCCTTTCCTCCCTGAACACTGACCAATCAGAAGCTCCACCACTATTATTAACATGTAGGCATATAATCCCTTGGCAAAATGCTATATACATACATCCCTGGGGGGATACACACCCTGTGTCTGAAAACCAGTGCTGTAGGATTTCACCTCACTCCTGTAACATATAAACAATATTAGATGAATATTTATAAGCATATGGCACAGGGCTGGAACACTGAGCTGGAAGAGTGGAACACAACATGACTCTTCTCCCTTCCTCCTGCCTACATTGACATCCCAGACCTCAAACAGTTTCATGCCATCATGGATGTTTTCATCCCTGACTGTTGCTTTTGCTTCTCAACGCACCCCCCCCCACAAATTGTAATCAGGCTGCTTTACAGCATTTTTCCCAGGAAACCTGGCTATGAGCTATAGTTGCTGCCCTTGACTCTGTCACAGCTGCCCTTGAATTGTAAGCCCTAGTGTGGAGGGAGACTGTTTCATACAGAAAAAGTTCAAGGAGGCAAGCTCCTTTTGTTGACTGCGTAATCTTTTAAAATATGCCTAAATGGGCTGCAGGTGAAAATATTAACATGGTTACATAAAAATCTGGCTTACAGACTCTTCCCCATGATCCTTTCTAGAAAAGCTATGGCCATCTGTGTCACACATACCACAAGTGGCATGGCAAACCTTTGTGTGTGGCATACAGCAGAGCAGAGAGGAGACAGGCTGCACAGCAGAAAGCAGAGCAGCAGATTGGACAGTGAGCACACAAAAGGGAGCGAAGAGCAGGGCAGCAGATCATGCAGAGGCAGGTGATGAGAGTGGCACTTGTAGAAGGTTCAAGGCTAATTTGGGGTATGCCAAAAAGGTTGACCCTCATTGATTTGGAAGAAGGATAAGGCTAACCTGTAGTTAGGGGTTGCTGACTTACTTGGGAGAACTAATTAGGGTATACTTAGTTCATGTAAGTTCCAGATTTTAGCTATGAAAAGAGCAGACATGTCTATAATTAGGATATAATATATGTGCAGAGTGAAGGCCTTGATTCTGTCAATAGTTCAGGGAACAGAGAATGGAAGGGATACTCACTGAACACAGGGTTGTGATTTCCTAAGGGCTGTATCTGTGTAGATGGTCTATATACATTCAGGAGTGCAGAAGGCAGAAAGATCATGTCTACAGCTACTTGGAAGAAGGATTTCACAATCCTATGAACATATAATCCACTATGGCACATACATGGCCTTGCTCTGTGGCAGATAGTGAATCCTGTCTGTCCCCCATTGTACTATCCATCTTTGGATCACCACACATTGCCGACTTCTGCAGGGATCATGTGCTCTGAAATGCATATAGAAAAGGCTAATCACTAGTGATTGGCACTGAGTATTTCCAGTCTCTGATAAGATATTATTTGGATCTATAAGACATTAACTGGATGAGGGAGAGGTGAGATACCAGAGGACTTGGACCTCTGAGGGGCTAAAAACTCTTCCCTATTTGCCCAGCCCATTTTACTTTTAGTGTGAATGCAGGAGTGGGTCTGACTGTTACCTATCCATTTTGCACTGGATGCTTGGTGCATGCTGAAAGCACTCTGAATACTCTCTCAGTGCCAAAGATAAGGTTTCTTCTCACCCCGGTGCACTGTGTTTACTAGAGCTGAAGGCTGCACTCCCTGTGCACCCCTTTTACCTTTAAATAGTACTTATGGGTGATTATAACTTTGCAATGAGAATAAATATGCACTGAATCTGAACAACAGAGAAAGGGGCTTAGGATAGCACTATGGTAATATGGGTTTGCAGTACAGCACAAAATTTACCCTGATATTGAACCGTCCTGTTTAAAATAAGCCTCGCACACTGTAAACAATGGGTCAGAATATGGAGTATTTCAGCATCCTCCTGTGAATCCCAAATTGGTGGCAAATGATGGAATGTATCCTAAGCGAGTGCTAGTGCTTTTTAAGGGTTACTGCATGAGCAGACACCTGCTAATGCATATATATATTAGTAGCACGGAGTCATAAAAGCTAAAAGCCCCAGTTATTATGGATTCCTGTTCCAACTGATGGCTGTAGTTTAATTTAATTTAACTGTGATTAAATAACAAAAATCAATCAAGCTAACAATACCTATGTAAAAATATGTGTCAGGGCTGCTCAACACACGTATCTGAGTGGCCAGATGCTGCACACAACACCAGGCATGAGCCTCAGGCTGCCCATCACAGAGACCACATGCCACACGGGCAGTAAATGCTTCCTTATCTTCACTGCCACAGCAGCCCCCACTCCCAGTGCTGCCCTGCCCCAGAAACCCTGGCCTCCCCACCAACAATGGGACGCAATGGTAGCCAGGTGGGAGCCTGCAGGCCGCACATTAACTCTTCACAGGCAGATGCAACTAGTGGCCTGGCTGTTGGACAGCTGTTATATTCAGATTCTCTTTTAAACTGCCTTTTAAGCTGTTATATGTTAGATTCTCTTTTCAACTGAGTCCACTGGCTTACATGCCCAGTAGAGACTCTCTTGCAAAGACTTTGCCTTTTGAATTAGAAGCAGTATACTTACCACTGGTGTTAAGTGCAGTTGAACCAGCAATGTTGATTCACAGATCAGTTAACTTGCCTCCATGCTAACAACCCTGCTTACACTGAGATGCCTTCACTGCTTCTGGTTTAGGAGTAACTTAGTAGCATTGCAGGTTGCTGTTGGTAAGGACAGAAACTTGGTGGTCTACACATGGCTCTAGCATCACAATGGGACTTTAAATGGACTTTAATTATCACAAAACTGACTTTCAGTCTCCATTATCCTACCAAAGTGGCATAAGGAGTCTTGGTTTACAATAGAATAGGATGGGTTTCAACACAGACAAGTGCAAGGTGATGCACCTGAGGAGGAACAACCGGCACCATACCTACAGGTTAGGGAACTCCCCTCTTGTCAGCACGGAGGCAGAAAGGGATCTGGGGGTCATCATTGGAGAGGCAGTAAGGAAGGCCAACCACACCTTGGCATGCATCCACAGATGCATCTCGAGCAGGTCCAAGGAGGTGATCCTCCCCCTCTATGCG
>NW_017728931.1:86965111-86981759 GCF_001723895.1 Crocodylus porosus | reverse complement strand
ACCCCAGTATTCTTTCCTGCCATGGCAGGGGGTCGGACTAGATGATCTGCTCAGGTCCCTTCTGACCCTACAAACTATGAAACTATGAAACTATTATCTGAGTATCTATACCATAAAATATATACCGTATTTTCTCGCATATAGCTGGCACACTGATGTAACCCACATCAATGTATAACCCATGGAAAATTGTATTTTTGGAAAATAGTCAATGTATAGGCCACACCCATGTATTCTCTGCACCTGATAGTGCAAGTGCTGGGGGCGATTTTAAACCTATTAAGCCTGAGAGGTGCTGGCCCTGGCTGCAGGCGCTCGCTGCCGGCGTGTGGGGACCAGACTTTCACCACCCGCCTGCAGCCGCCCCCCGAGACATGGCTGCAAGCACGGCGACCCCATCAGAGCTCAGGCAGTGGGCAGCCCCCTCTGGGCCCCGCTGCGCAGCTGCGGAGGAGCACAGTTGAGTGCGGAGCTCCTGCATGTGGTGGGAGGGAGGCAGTGCAGGCTTTGCTAGGCATGGCTGCCAGAGCTGGAGCTGGAGCAGGCTAAAAATGATGCTAAGTGCTGCTGGAGAGGGGAGGGATGAGGAGCTGCAAGCAGTGGGGGGGCAGCTCTGCTCCCTGCCGCCACCGCCGCCAGCCACACTCAAGCCAATCCCACCGGGGCTCGCTGCTGCTGTGACATCAGCCTGCAGCCAGGGACGAGTGGGCGCAGCACAGTTTTAATTTTCATTAAAGACTGTTCTAAAGACTCTGCATAGCCCACACCTTTATATAGCCCGCACCCATCCATCATGTTTGTAAAAACTTATATAGCCCGCGGACTATATGCGAGAAAATACGGTAATTACTTGATAGCCCTAAATGGCCAATTCGATTGCTTTTTGTGAGTTTATTACAGGGATGTCAAACTCATCTAGCCCCATGCACCAAATCAGGGTCACTGGGCCAGTTTGTGGGCTAGATCAGGGCTGGCCCCCTATGCCATGTGCAAGGTGTGTGGCCCTGTGTATAACCTGTCTGCCACATGTAGCATACGCTGGTCCTGCTCCAGGGCTTAAGCTGCATGCGGCACATGGGTTGGACACAGCACATAGTATAAGGGGTCAGGCCAGACCATAGGCTGCATGCAGCACACTCTTGACTGACCCTGTGTACTGGCTCGAACATGGCCTGATCTAGACTGGCCCTAGAGCCAGCATGCTGAGATGGTCTGGGACAGGCACCATATGCAGCACACACTCTGGACTGACCCTCTGTGCTGGGTGCAGCAGACACAGTGCCAGGTCCAGACCAAACACTGCCTGCAGCAAGGATGGGGAGGGGATGTTGGGGGTGGTGCATGCCTCATAAAGTCCAGAAACCCACAAGCTGGGTCATATTGCTCCACAGGCTGGAACCGACCCATAGGCCGGCCATATGTTTGACACCTCTGTTTGTTAGAAACAGCTATTGCAGGGACTACTGGAACTCTTAGTTCAGTTACTAGATGCCAACTGAAACTAATATTTGAAAGAACTGATAAAAAGGTATCTTGACATTCTAATTATACAGTAAGGTCACAAGGACTGGAGTCATAGTTACGTAAGTATTTCAGAAGGAAGGGCAGCTTCTTGCAGGCTAACTCATTCAGAAAGCATGATTTTTCATAGGCTATAGCCTACTTTGTCATATCCAATGATGTATATCACTGAAGTTTCAGTTAATAAGGCTATTTTTTAATTTTTATAAGAAATTTTGCAAATTGCCCGTTGAATCAACTTTGTATTCACAGGGTGTGTCTACACATGCATTTACACCATCTTATATTTACTGCACAATAAATTACTGCTCAGTAATTGGGAATAGGTTGGCATGTGCAGGTGTGAAACCACATTAACTGTGAATGGACTGATTTGGGACTAAAGCTAATCCCAAGTCAGTCCACACACACACACACATGCACACACACATGCGCACACAGTGTTACTGTGGAGTAAGGCATCTACACATGCAGTACTGTGCAGTAACTAATTGGGTGTAAATTTAATACCTGCATGATGCAGATATCAAATTTATGCTCAAGTCAGTGGAAGTAAAAATATTTACTGTGCAGTACAGGCATGCACATGTAGACATGTTCATGTACTGCGCAGTAAATGTGCACATGTAGATGCACCCACTTTGTTTTTCAAAAAATATGAGACCAAAATCTTAAAAAGTCTACCTTTTGCTTCTTCTAGTTTTCCCAGCTCTAATCTTTTTAAATTAGAAGTTTTAAATTGTGTCAAAGACAACTGAAAAACAAATATTAATGGGCCTGGGATGAAAATGTCATCCTAAAAGAAAGCTAAGAATAACACTCTTAGCCCTGTGTCTGAATCTAAGGAAGGTTGCTGTTTTGTTTTGTTGTGTCATTTTTGGGAGGATAAGCAAGAAAAAACATAATTTTCTTGATTGATTGCCTATCATTTATGAGTGGTTTTGAAAACAGGGCAAAATATTTAGGAAGAACACACCTATAGGCATTTCACTTCAATCAGATTGCAAATAAGAATATCTGCTGATTCAAGAAAAGAATTCTCTCCTAAGGGTAGGTCAGAAATACTACTACTACTGCTACTACTACAACTACTACTACTAATAATAATAATAATAAATCCTGTTTGTAAATAGTAGGATTTTTAAATCCAAGAAGCAAAATAAGTTGGTTTAAAGTTGAAAACTACTAAAACGCTGATTTTTTAAAAAAAAAATTAATTAAAAAAAAAATCACTCAGCAAAAGTTGAAAATGAAGAAAAGAGGGAAAAAATGGTTGTCACTCTTCGTCCTGTGCCAAAAACCAGGCACTTTTTTAAATGAGGCAAATACTGTAACTGCACATTTTTGTTTCTGGAAAATAATCTATTGTATGAAGAAAACGAACATCTTAAAAATCAAAGACGTGATACTGACTGATTCAGTGCTCTCAATTAGGAGGTACATTCTTAAAGATATGCTAAAATGCATAACTCAGATTCTATCTTCTGCAGTTATTAAAAATTCCATTTTTCCCTCAAGGAGTATATGTAGGAGCTCTAGGACTAGTGTACTGGCCAAATGAGAACTTTAGTCACTACTTTTCACCAGCCTAAAATTGTACATAACTTTCACCTAGTATTTTTCAATAATTTTCCTAATTGCTACACAATGCTGATATACAATAATAAATCACTGCTTTTGCATAGCACAGAGCTAACTTCATTTGAGCAAAAATTGAAATGGTTGTGTGAAAGTTGTTATAAACTATATTGGATAAAAACTGTACAGTCTAAGTGTGAGATATTCATATTTGGTATACAAATATAACAACACTTACTTTGAAGGTTCCTGTAATCATTCTCAGGGGCATAGAAACATACCCTGTTTACCTTTGATACTGTAACAATCTTTTTGAATTACCCCAAAATCTGTTTATACACCTCTTCTGAAAATACTTCCATTTTTAAATGACCCCAACCTATTTTATGTCCTACCTCCTGTTGTCCTGGTGCCAGTATGGTGTGCAATACTTTAACCTCCCCCCACCAAATAAGATGAAAGGGGTTATTTTGAAGTACTGAACTCTAGTTCCAGCTGAAGTCATGTTAGGTCATACCTTCCAATTCAGAAAATCATAACAAGAGATATTTCTTTTCATTCACTACTGTACTTTATAAGAAACATACTATATTTGCAAAGGGGCAAGTTTGTTCTCTTGGTGTTTATATAAATTACTGTATATTGATTTGATCTTGAAATATTCCTGGTACTTCACAGGCATAATCCTGTGAAATGCAGAGCATTACACATAATAGAAGTGCAGTTAAGTCAATGGGAATGGAAACGACCTTATAAAACTGGAAACTGGCCCCATAAATGCAGAGGACAATTCTAGTTTAACTGCTATTAAAAAAAATGAATAAATATATAAAAAAGCAAAAACTCTTTAGAAATACATATTTTTTTCTTACACTCCAATTAGTGAAAGTAACTACCTGAGTATCAGAAATAAAGAAATGTCTTCTCTTCTATATCCCTATACTACTAACATGACCCAACGTGTTAAAAAATAATAAACGTAGTTACCTTTAGTAAGTCATTTTGCAAGAGCAGGGATCTGAATTTTTAGATGCTTACTGTGTGTTTTACTTGGCTCAGCCAAAGCTGCTTTAAAGTCCTGTGCTATGATGGAATGATAATTGGGTGTTGATGAAAAACATCAATCATCGTTGTATTGTGATTCAAGTTATATTTGTTTTAAAGTTAAACTATAAGATGTTGTGAAATAAACCATATGGGTCTGGTGATTGCATTTTAAAAGCTTCATCCCTTTACTTACAGGCCAAGTGTGAATCATCCCCTAAATCAATAGAGCTTATTGAAAACTCCAGGATTACCTGAAAAGGTTTTGAAGGGTTTGTCAGTAAGAAAAAAAATCCGACTCATTTCTAAGATATATTCTTTTCTGTTCCCTATCCTCTCTTAATGCTTCTGAATCCCAAGAATAGACACTTCTTCCACTTACCTGCTAGGACAGGCCAACCTGATTTTTGAAGTACATTTAGCAAAGTAGTTCAGTGGATGTGTTCTGTTATTTGAAATTGAAATGACTCATTTGTGATGACATGAAAATGAAGACAAACTTGCCCAAAGATGCAGTGATATCTTTGCTACATATTTAGACTAGCTATTGCAGACTTCTGGAAAGAGTTTAATTTTGTTAAATACTAGCATTTCATTATATAAAATTAAGATACAGAACTAAAACTAATAGTTCATTTTTGAAGCATTATAATCAGAGAATCCTCAGTCATTGGGTGCTAATGGGGTTAAACATGTCCCAGAGGTGTGGAGTGGCTGATGAACTTCAGGCTACCCTTCTACCTTCTGTTACTAGAGGATGGCTAGTGAAACGTCAGGGGCTCTGGGCCCTGGAAGATGCAGTGTACTCAGCTGTTACTAGGTTTCATTTGACCCTAAGGTAACTAGAGGTTGAAAGGATTGAAAATACTGTTTTCTCTCATCCTGGTGACAGGTAGCAGAAGGAGGAAATACAGACCAAGAAGTGCAGGCTTCTGTGACTCTATATCAGTTCAAGTCCACAGAGGCAGATATAGCATTCCCAGCACTGTGGCAGCAATGTTGCCCATCCTGGCCACCCCATGGACTCCCACCTAATATCCCCTTCTGACTTCTCAGGGTCCTAGTCTGTTATCTTGCCTGCCACACTTTGATGTTATGGTTAGACAGGGAGAGTACCCCTAGAGGGCATAGTGGGGTTAGAGTGTAGGGTCCTTGTCTGGGCTTAGGCACTCTAGTTTTGGGCCATAGATTCATAGATTGTAAGGCTGGGAAGATCTTGGAAGATCACTGGGTCCAGCCCCCTGCATCAAGCAGGACAGACAACTGGAGTCAGGTGACTCCAGCAAGGTGACCATCCAGTCTCCTCATAAAGATTTCCACGGTAGGCAATTGTACCACCTTTGGAGGGAGCTTATTCCACAGCCTGGACACCGTAGTTGTGAAACAGCTTTTCCTAATGTTGAGCCAGAAAGGGTCTTCCAGGAGTTTGTGACCATTACTCTTAGTTTTCCCCCAAGAGTGCCCTGGTAAACAGTTGTTCACTAAGCCCTTAATATACAACTCTGATGTAGTAGTAAGCTGCTACCACCCCCCTCAGTCTTCTCTTTTTCAGGCTGAAGAGTCCCAGATCCCTCAGACTTTCCTCATATGGCTTGCTGCACAAGTCTCTGATCATATGGGTGACCCTTCTCTGGACTCTCTCAAGCTTTACCATGTCCTTGTTAAAGTGTGCTGTCTAGAACTGGATGCAGTAGTCTCGCTGTGGTCTTACCAATGCCAAGTAGAGTGGGAGAATCACTTCTTTGGTTTTAAGGAAATACATCAATTGATGCATGTCAGGGTATTGTTAGTCTTGTTGGTTACAGCGTTGCACTGCTGGCTCATGTTCATACTGTGGTCTATTATTAGCTCCAGGTCTCTTTCATTCATAGTGCTGATCAGGTTGGTGTTGCTAAGCCTGTAGGTGTACAGGGGATTGTTCATCCCCAGGTGGAGCACTTTACATTTCTCAACATTGAACTTCATCTGATTCAAGTCCATCCAACTTGCCATCCTGTTTAGGTCGACCTGTACCTGTAGTATCTTCAAGCATGACCAAGCTTCTCCATAATTTGGTGTCATCCATGAACTTGGCAGGCAAGCTTTATGCCCTCACATCCGAATCATTGACGAAGATGTTGAATAGCATTGGACCAAGTACTGACCCCTGTGGGACACAACTGGCCACTTCCCACCAAAAAGACACAGATCTGTTTATTAGAACTCTCTGGGTCCTACTCCACAGCCAGTTTCCTACCCACCTGACTCTTGCAGTCTTCCAATTTTCTCATGAGAACATCATGGAATACCAGATCAAAAGATTTTTGGAAGTCTAGGTATATAATGTCCACCTCCATTCTCTTATCCAGGTGGTGAGTCACCTGATTGTAAAAGGAGATGAGGTTGGTAAGACAAGACCGGCCTACTTTGCTCTGGTTGGGTTCCTCTGGCTCGGGTCCATGATACTCAAACCCTAGGCTCCCAGTCCCCAGCTCCAATTTTGTCCCTCATTGGCTCTGGGCTCCTTGGCCTTGCAGGGTTACCCTTGCAGGGTTCTGGCTTTATGCCAGTCCTTGCTGTCTAGTATCACAGTCCTGACAAAACAGCAACAGCACACCTTCTAAGTCATTGGGACCCTGCCTCCCATGTGACCCACTGGGTCCCAGATCCTTGGTGCTCTATGTGGTGTGCCCCTGAAATTCTCTGTGGCCTCTTATCTGTCCCTTACAGCCATGTCTAGTTATCTGGTACAGATGCAAATCAAAAACATGAGTGTCCACTCCAAGATCAAAGGCACCCCGTCTGGAGTTAATCATGCACTGTGGTAATATGACAATACAGGTTTAAAGTACTTATCTGTTGGTTCTTGGCCCAGTTCCCCTGAAGCCTGGGGTCCTTCCTTTGTGAGTATCCTGCCTTGGCTTCTCTCCGGAGCTCTGCCTCCTGCAGTCCCTATGGCAGTCGGCCCCCTCTGGCTCAAATGTTGGGTTTATATGCTTCTCCCTGAGTCACCTGATCCTCTACCTTTGCCCTAAGCTTGACAATCACTACCTGCACCTGGAACGGGCAGCCATTTTATTCAATGGCCCTTTGCCATTATTAGTTTGTCCAAGAGCCTGGGGTCAGCTAGCTGACCCTTGGTTCCCTTTTTCATCAGTAATGAGGTAGGGGCCCTGTTACAGCAGAATGTAAGATTATTTCCACACAGTTTCATAGCTGGTAGGGTCATAAGGGACCTGAGCAGATCATCAAGTCCGATTCCCTGCCATGGCAGGAAAGAGTACTGGGGTGAAATGACCCCAGCAAAGTGTTCGTCTAGCCTCTTCTTAAAGACCCCCAGGGTAGGAGCCAGCACCACTTCGCTACCTCTATTTTTGTTTTCAGGATACAAAAAGTAGGAAAGCTTTGGAGGCTGATGGCCATAGTGTCAAATAGCTAGAGAAAGTTTCTGAGCTTGGGGTTGGGTTGTCTGAGCTAGAAGTTTTTTCATAGTTGGTAAGGTCAGAAGGGACCTGAGCAGATCATCAAGTCTGACCCCCTGCCATGGGCAGGAAAGAATGGTGGGGTGAAATGACCCTGGTTAGGTGATTTATCTAGCCTCCTTTTGAAGACCCCCAGGGTAGGAGCAAGCACTTCCACTTCCCTTGGAAGTTGGTTCCAGATCCTAGCTGCCCTGCCTGTGAAGTAGTGCTTCCTGATGTCTAGCTTGAACCTACTCTCTTGTTTCCCACTGGTCCCCCATGGTAAGTTTATAGATGGCCATGAGATAGATCCCCTTTCAGACTTCTCTTGTGGAGGCTGAACAGGTTCAGGTCCCATAACATCTCCTCGTAGGGCCTGCCTTGCAACCCCTTGACCATGTGAGTGGCCCTCCTCTGGACCCTCTCAATACTGTCCACATCCCTCCTGAAGTGCAGTGCCCAGAACTGGACACAGTACTCCAACTGCAGCCTGACCAATGTTGCATAGAGGAGGAGGATCACCTCCTTGGACCTGCTCATGATGCATCTGTGGATACATGACAAAGTGTGGTTAGCCTTTCTGACCACTTCCTCACATTGGTGGCCCATGTTCATCTTGGAATTAATAATGACTCCAAGATCCTTTTCTGCCTCTGTGCTGATGAGAAGAGTATATGTGAAAATAAAAGGAGGCATGTCAAGTGCCTCATCCAGCACAGAGTGACCAAAAAATTATTTGGAGTCTTGGAAGCAAGATTTATGAGGAAAGGCTGAAAGCGCCAGGGTTAATTAGTCTGAAGAAGAGAAGGCTGAGCAAGGATTTAATAACATTCTTCAAATAATTGAAGAAGAGAGGGTGGAGATGGGCTTTTCTCTGTGGCCATAGGAGACAGGACTAGGAATAACAGCTTCAAGCAATAGCAGAAAAAATGTAGGTTGGAGAGCAGGAAGACCTTTCTGACTATGAAGCATTGGAACAGGCTACCTAGAGAAGTTGTGGAATCTCCTTTCATAGAAATTTTCAAGAACAGGTTAGACAAACACTTGGCTAGAATAGTGTAGTTGGAGACTGCACTTAATCCTACCTTGAGGAGAGGGCTGGACTAAATGACCTTGTGAGATCCTTTCCAGCTCTGATTTCCTATGATACTAAATGGCAGAAGAATCAGAATTGAAGGACAGGTCCCCCCTGAGCTGTGGAGAAGTTCAGTAAAGAGAGGTGGGGGAGACTGATTTCTGTGTGCTGGAAAGTGACATTTCTGACCTAACAAAGAGGAATTGGAAAGATGAAGGGGTTCTGGGAGGCTCTAGGTCAGGATGGAGGTAGGATTGCTAGGGTAGTTGGGTGGGATTGAGTGTAAGGAGAATGGATTTGATGTGAAAATTACACCGTAGGTGAACTGGTTGCATGTTGGGAGGAGGACTGGCAAGGTAAGAGCTAGATTTAAAAAAAAAAAACTTGAGTCAGGAAAAAAAAAAAAGGAAAGGGGAGATGTAGGAATCATAACTTTTCCCCTCAACCAGTCCATACATTTCTGTTCCAGCTCTTTTCACTTTTAAGATGTGGTGCAGATTTCTTTCTGTAACCAAGTAAAATATTTTGGGTATCACATTGCCACCAAGTGGGTGCGTCTATGCAAGTTATTTATGGTGGAGATGACTAATTAACTCTGCAGCAAAACGTCACAGTCTACATGTGCAACCCTAGGTCACAGGAGACTAATTAATGCTGCCACAGGGTAGAACTGAATACAAATACCACCGTGAGGTGGCCTTGTTTTGTGCACTACAGCACATGTGTAGACAGTGACAGGCGCGCATAGGAGCAAAAAAACTCTGAAGAAATAAGCTTTAGAATTTATTCATATGCATTATTTGTGTGTGTAGATGCACCTGGTGATGATAATTCTTAACATTATTTCATCTAAAGATCTTAGATCAGACTTTTTTTTAATGCCAAATTAGTTAATCAAGCTTCACAACTGCTATAAATTTTGCTTGCAGGTGGCAGCTGATTTCAGCTTAAGCCACCTTGAGGGAAGGTGAAATTACTTGTCAAAGAAGGTTCTGTAAACCAACAGCTGGGCAAGTTTAATTAACCCTTTTTGTTTTGCCAACATTGACCAACAACAAAAATCCATCCTCACTCCTGAGTGAAATCTGTACTCTATTAATGTTAAATGGAGTTTGACTTTGATGCCAAGGGCATCCAGGATTTCACTTCCCATGTTTTTTACTTTTCTGTCATCGGGATGCATACAATTAAGTTATTGGCAGCATTTTTGTAAATAGTATGTATCATGAGAAACTAAACCAATTTTATAGAGTTTATATCTCTTGGCTACCTATCCTATCTGACCACATTTTGAGACTGTTCATAAACCCAAATCATGCTCTCTTTGAAGAGGAAAGTGTAAAGCATTGTCAATTGCAGTCCAATAAAAATTATGAGTCAGGTCTCAAAATGTCACAGCACCAACTTAAGATCACTGAACATTTTTCCCCTGCATTTTTTTTGGCAAACTTGAAAGCTAAAACCTTACTTAAATTAAAAGAAATGAGAGGTCCTGAGAACATTCAGTTTCCAGGTTCATGATTCCAGGAGCTGGGTCCATGAAGCTATTAAGTAGCACAAGATTTGTGATTAAATCATAAGTGTTGGAACACTTAACCTACAACACCATCAAAATTGTTTTCATAGGAAATTCAGATCTTAGTTGTGGATGAAATGAGGTAGAGCTAGCTAAAGTTAAGTAAAAGGTATCTAAATAAGAGTCAGATTGTTCAGAAACTCTTAATGAGCAGACACTAAGGGTGCAACCAGATGAGCACAGTTGTGCAGTATCTGGTGCCATAAACATGTCTGCACCACCACATACTGCATAGTCTGGTGTTCTCTGCACTTCAAGGGTGCACTGCCTGAGTATGCATTTCTCGGTTTTTTTCTCTCTGGGTTTTTTGATCCCTGGATATCAGCAATGCAGCTAACAGCCAGGCTCTGCCCAGCAGGAGTGCCGTGGTTGTAGCCCCAGAAACATGAATGCCACGTGCCACCAGAGGCTGGGGGGGCACAGCAACTGCCCACAGGCAGTGATGGTGGTGATGGTGGTGAGGGTATGGTGGCAGTGAGCAGGGAGCTCCTGCAGGCAGCTGCAGTGGTGTTGGGGGCAGGGGTGAGCCAAGCGGGAAGCTCCCACGGGCAGCCACAGCAGTGTCAGCAGCAGGGGGAGGATGTAGCGAGCACTGACAATCCACAGATGTCACCGTCAGTGTCAGTGGCAGGCAGCAGTGATTGGGGACCACCCACAGATGCTGCTGGAGGTGTCAGTGGTAAGGGGAGAGGGGATGGTGAGTGGCAACTGTCCTCAGGAACTGCTGGCAGTGTTGGTGGTGCTTTTTGCAGGAGTGCACTGCCAAGCTAAAGGGGTGCATGTGCATCCATGTGCACTTCCTATGTGTTGCTAATGCCCTGGAGGCCCTCAGAACCCCAGGTAAGGCTGCTGGGGTCAACACAGAGCTGGCTCCATCCTCCCCTACTTTCCCTGGGGTTACTTGGCACTTGCTAAAGCATGCATGGCACAGGCAATCCCCAGGGATGAGAAGCTATGGTGCAAGGTGCACTACTACTTAGCCCCAAGGAACCAAACATCCATGGTAATCTGGACACACCCTAAGGGTGCAGACACAAGTGACAATTTTTGTTTGATCTGGACACACAAAGCAGTTTATAGCTGTGACCAAACACAAGTGCATGTCCGTAAACGGCTTTAAAAATGGCCAATTGGGTGAGAATTTGACCCCTCATTTCATAAGATATCAAATGTTACAAAATATAGTGTCTTTTGTAACTTGTGTCTGTGGAGCTCCCAGCCTGTCACTGTTTTCAGAATGGGAGAGGGGAAAGAAAGCAGAGGGACTTCAGACTGATGGTTTTTCAGTCCCCTTCCTCCAGAGAGTGGGGCTAGTGGATTGCAGCCTCTCTGATGTGGTGGGGGTGAGCTTCAGTTTACCCACCCCAACCTTTCAGCACCATCTGGGGAGCCCTAAGAATGAGCTTCCTCTGCTGCCTTTCCCCTCACTCAGGGGCAATGCGTACGGGGTGCACACAGGTGTACGTGCACCCCCTGAGTGTGGCAGTGCACCTTCTGCAAAAAGGCACTGCCAACACTGTTGGCAGCACCTGAAGGTGGTCACCACTTATCACCCTGCCACCAACACCACCAGCAGCATCTGCAGGGAGTCCATGATCACTGCTGGCTGCTGCCGAAGTTGCCAGCAGCACCTGCAAGTGGTTGCCGACCCTTGGTCAGTGCTCGCCCCCCTCCCCCTCCTGCCATCAACAGTGCTGGCGGCATTTGTGGGAACTCCCCTGCTTGCCGCTGCCAGGCTCTCATCACCACCAGCACAGCCATGACCCCCAACTGCCGGAGGGCATGCACCGTTCATGCCCCCACCTGTTCTGAAAACAACAAAGCCCTGGACATTGCTTTGGGAACCTGGCTGCAGGATCCCAGACCCAGCTAGATTCCCATCCCCCCTGGAACCAACAGAGAACTTCTGTTTAGTCTGGGTAACGTAATTCAAAATGCTTTAGAAAAATTGTTCTGAGTTACACCTGGGAGCTGCTCTTCTGTTTGCACCTTAGGAAACAGTCAGCTGGTTGGATATTTCTTGTCTCTTATTTTGGTGTTTTAATAGAAACTGAACTCTGCTTGAAAATCTAAATGTTGATTCTTTAGATAATTGTCTCTCTAAAATTTCCTAGGCATAGTTTGGTAAAAATAATTCTTACTCTCATATACCCAGACATTCCCCTTTCACTCCTGAAAGCAAACCTGAAACTTTAACTGCAAAATACTTTCTTGAGTATTTCCTGAAGAAATAAATGAATAGCTTCTATGCCTAAACATGTTACATCTTAGTAGTTCTGTTTTTATAAATCTGGAATGAAACATTGCATTCATTTAAATTACATTGTCCTGATGAACAGATTGTAGCTAGATTTTTGTATATAGTATGTAGCTTGTTTTGTCAAGTGGTATGTTAAGTTAGGCTAGCTTAGACACGCTTATTATGATCTCATTCATATCAAAGAGAAACACATATAGACCCAATCAAGCTCTCACCAATTGTGGTTTGTTGCAGTGACATTACAGAGCATAACTGACCTAAAGGAGACCTTACTGAAGATTTACTATATTCATACTATATATAGTTTTTTATAGCACAAAATAGGCCAGCATAACAGTGTGCAGATTAGTCATCTTTACTAAATATAAAGAATAATTATAAAGAATTTTGAACAGGAATTCAGTCAAATAGCTGCTTCTAAAAAAATGACTGTAAGACCAGTACACTGACTCTTTCATATAAACCTATGAATTTCCTAGGTTTCTAAAATACAATGCAATGATGGAATATCCATACACTTATTTAATTTACCTTTTTTCAACTTTTTTTTTGCATAGAAGATGATATTGTATTACAGTTCTCAAGAAAACTGGGCCAAAATAGAGGGAGAAATTTTTCATTAAAGAAATATTCCTTCTAGGTAGTTAGGAAAGGCTGTGCATGAAGTGTTTGACTTCTATCAGTGAGCACAATCAAAATTCACCTGGGTATTTAAACCCAGTTTGTATTGGGTATTAATTGGGTATTAAAACTGTTGGTATTAAAATGACATCCATCCAGATCTACCTTAAACTGGATTCTGCCACTTTGAAATTGTTCTGTGTGCACTTCTGTTCTGTTACAGGTTTATACTGGCTTCCAATTTTTTATACCAGTTTAAATGTAATTTTCTGTCCCTAGCCAAAATGACATATTGAATGGAACCTTCAGCTTACTTTACATTGGATGAAACTGAACCAATGTCTTTAGTTAAATCTACTTCAACCTGCAAATGAAACTCCTATCATCTAGTCTCTCCCTCCATCCTCTTTAACTAATTCTGCCTCTTTCACCAACAGCTCTGTTCATTCCCACAATTCCTGGGCTCCCCCTTTTTTCCATGGATGTCTTTAATAGAATCTGTTGGGTTGTCTGACTGTTTGCAGCTTTACAGTTTCCAGGAAGGATTGCATACAATATTTGTCAGCCTTCTCTTTAGCTTTTAAATGTAACTCATAGGTTATAATAAAACTACTATGCATAGGACTACCTTTAGCATTATATGACCATAACAGACTGTCAGGAAAGAACTGTATCAGTCAAGGTGTTCATGTAGCTTATTAAATACCCTCACTATAAAGGGGAACAGTCTATGCAAGGGAATTTAAATGCAGCTCATATACTATAGGACAAGAATGCAACATTATGATATTTAGTCACTCTGCCTGCATAATACAAACCAGAAAGTTTCACCAAGGAATTTACGACATCAGGCCTGTAACTTCTGGTTGAGCTATAGCAATTTTTTAAGAAAGACTTCTACTCCTGATTAGAAGACTGTTTAAAATCAGAATCCAGGTATCCACTCACTGATAAGAGTCACTGAAGATTAATTAGCCCCATTGTTAAAAATTTACACCTTATTGTTTTTGTTCAGTCTATTTTAAAAATGAGTCTTGGGAGTGAAATTCAGATACAGATGTGGGTTTGGAATCTGACATAGCTTTCTGCTACACCTTTCTTCCCCCATTACAGTCTGCATCGTTTGCATCCACAAAAGTTTTGGATATTTGATTATGCAATCTCTTTTGGAACATATCTCTATTCGCAAGTCTGCAATGCATGAAGCTAAACTATATAAGGGAAAGTCTGGGCTTGCTGGCTTGTGAACAATTATTTTGTGTATCAATTACAGAAACACCTGTGCTACATTCTGTAGTTTGTACTGATCCACATTGTAGCTTTAAAAAAGAACCCACCCATTATTTAATAGCCTTTAACATTTCTCATTTCCTCTCATGTGGCATAGTTTAATAATTCTACATTTTGCTGCAATGCAAAAGCATATGCATTCACATACTTATAGGATTAAATTAAAAAAACCTAGAGACCGTGGGCACATCTATATGAGACCAATTAACATGCCTTAGCTCAAGTTTCTGCACAGTACATGCATGCATCTACACATGCACACACTTACTGCACAGTAAGTTAAGCCAAACTCCATTAAATTTGATACATGCAAATATAGGTATCAAATTTAGTCATAATTAATTAATGCTCAGTAGACATGACCAAGGACTAACTTTAGTGCTGGGCCTGCTGGCCTAAGCCAGCCTGAGCCTAGCTCCAGGACATCTGGATGGCAGCCTCATCTGCTCCAGGTCTGGGCTGCTCTCTGACAGCCGCTGGCTATTAGGTATAAAAGCCATCAGCCATTTTGTGCCTTGGGACACACATAACGGGGTTCCTGAGGGAGCCTGTGCATTATCCAAGAGCCCCGCAGCCCTCTTGTGCCCCCCTGAACAAGCCACAGGATGCCTCTATCTAGCCTGTTCCTTCTGTAGAGCTGCTGCTAGGCTACACCTTTGTGCATCCCTTGCCCAGCACCGATATCCCCCACTAGGCTGCTGCCTGTCTGTGTCTGGCAGCAGGGCCAGTAGCTGCTCCCTGCTGCTGCTCACCCCCAACAGTGTCTCTCTGCAGTGCTGTGGTGAAATGTCTCTGCCACACAGCTCCCAGCCCCTGGCCATGCCCATCTGCTGAGCGCTGCTGGGCACTGTTAAGAGCGGGTCACACAGCAATAGCTCTGTGGGGGCCCAGAGAGCCAATGTGTGATGACCATGTCATCCTTGTCATGTGCCCTATCAAGCCCTGGCCTTCCCCATGTGTGCATGCCTATGCTGACCACCCAGGCCCCCAGGTAGTCCTAGCAGGAGGTTGGCAGTCTCATGGCACTCTGGGATCATGCCCACATTTATGAGGCCCTGTCAGGTAGCATGCATGAGTGAGGGCACTCCTGGTCAGTACAGCAGTGCCACATTAAGGTCAAGGCCTGGCGGGCACAGTGCATGTCCGTGACTGACTACAATCATCGGTCCCACTGTGCCTGTATGACAATGGCCTTTTGTGGGATCTGACCTATATTTTGGCACCCTGAGACTGAGGCTGCACCTCTGCAAAGGCAGCAGCAAATAGCCTGTCCAAGCCCTTGCCCTACCTTAACACCCCCTCCCAGTGACACGTGTCCCTCGGGCCTTCATTGTCCCACCCTGTCCTTCTCTCAGGCTGCTGCATCCATTGGTAGCTCAGGAAGCCCTGGCCAGTGTCCCCCCTGTGCTCTGGCCCGCCCAAAGTCCCCTGGATCCTCCCTTATAGAATGCAGGGAGGCAGAACACAGAATTTTATCCAGCAGCCCATATCCCCACAGCCTCTCACATGCTGAGGAAGGTGTCAGTGCTGACAGTGATGTCCTCCTTGGCAGAGGGAGGGCAGGGAAGTGTTGTAGCAAAACCCCCAGTTTTTCTTTATATAGATATATGATAGATACGCATTCCCTTCCCTTCCCCAATTACTTCTGGCTTTTCTTTCTCTTCCTCTGTATTCCCTATAAACGAGCATAAGCAAACTCAGATTTAGGATAAGCTTTAACATTTTTATTTTGGTAGCAAGTTTTTGGTTTTGGATATCCACTGTTTTATATTGTATTATTATTAAGTTTGTGTTGATTTTTACTGTTGTATATTGTATTATTATCATTTTTGTATTGATTTTTATTGTTTCATATAGATATTGTATCGTTTAGGCCTGTGTTTGTAAGTGAACCAAAGTCATGTCAAGCCTCCATCTTGTGTCCTCTGCCCTGGCATCCCATATTGCAACTGTATGAGTCACATACCCCTCCCATGTAAATTGGTTCCCGGATGAATGAGAGTGATTGGGAATGACTGAAATACAATGGTAGCAGGCCTCTACTGAATGGCCTGTAATGACTGGGCCATCACCTTGCATTGATTCATCCAGGAACCCAGGAACAGAGACAAGAACCTAGCATTTGAAAGACAAAAGACCCTACAGAACCAGCAACTCTACCATTGTACCCCACCATTACAGACACCCAAAACTGCACATCCCTTCATGGAGCACACATGCTCAGTACACCAGGGGCTGACCCT
>NW_017728931.1:86962706-86964536 GCF_001723895.1 Crocodylus porosus | reverse complement strand
CACTGTCTTATCCCCACTGCCTTTTCCTTTTCCCCTGAGCAACCAGGTTTCTGCCTCAGTTTCTTTCCTGGCTGTCTCCTCCTTGCCATCACTTATCTGTGCCCCCACCCCTCCCACCACAATATCTCAGCTGACTGCCTCAGTTTCCAGCCCCAGTCTACCTTAAGTAAACCCAAGCCTCAGTTCCTCAGCCAGCTTCTCTGTAGTCCACCGGCTCTAATCCCATTTCTGGCAACTTTCACTCCCTACACTTTAACTCTCTCTCTCTCACCTGAACCTTCCCTCAGGTATCCCAAGCACACACATACACACTGTACCATCCAAGTCAGGAACTTGCCTATGTGTAGGTGGATGTATGTGTATGTGTGAACTGGTGTGTGTGTGTGTGTGTATATATATAATATATATATATCTAGCATTGTGTGCATGATATGCGAATTAGTGTTCTCTAACTTTTGGGGTGTATAGTGTATGTGCTTGAATTGATGATAGGTATGCATGTGCCTAGGCTGGTTTGTATGTGTATGTGCCTGAGCTGGTAGTGTGTGTGTGTATGCACCTAATTGATTTGTGTGTTTGTATATGTGTAATTGCGTCACACCCTTCTGTCTAACAGCGCAATATTGAGATCCTGAGACTTGGCCTGACCCCTCAGGGAAACAGTGTAACACTGCCTGGGCTTGCTTCCTGCACCATAATAACTCAGAATCACAAAACAGGAGTGCAGGTGTGCCCAGAGCACCAGGAGGATCATCATCAGCATGGCGTAATGGCTTGGGCACCCATCCACCAGCACAAATAGCTCATCACACATCATCTGGGGTGTACACTGCAGAGGGCATACAGGGGGCATGCTTGGGCTGCAGTAGCAGTGTGGTGGGGAGGGTGGCCCTGGGGTGCCTCCCCAGAGAATCCCCCAGTGGGGAAGTCTGGGCCAGCTCCTCACCCCAGTTGTCAAAGAGCCCTATGTGCCCCAAGCCTGGTTGCTGTGTGCTGGGTTGCAGTGCAACAAAGTGGTTGCCTCCAGGGGAAGAGATGGGGGAGTGGGGTCTGGAGCCATACCAGCAGATGCTGCCAGAAGCCTGGCCTGTCCTGCCCTGGGAAAGAGGTGGGGGAGGCAGGCTGCCTGCAGTCAGCACCTACTGGGCCACTAGCCCTAGGGAAGCAAGCAGGGATGGGAGGATTGGCTGGCAGCTGCCTGGGCCCAGACCTGCCCACCTGTCTTACCATGGTCCCTGGGCACCTGTGGATGGCTGATCCCTGATCTAAGGCCAGGCTGTGCACAGCCTCTGATGCAGAGCATATTAACTCTCACAAAAAGTTTCTATTTCTTGCCTTTGCAGAGCCAGCATCTGGATGCAGGGGAGAGCCCAAAAGCCCCAGTGGGGATGTGAGTTATGGGTCACTGCCATCCACTGCTGCAGCCACCTGGATGCACCAGCTGTGCCAGTGGTGCACCAGGGACTTGACCATCCTTCTCTAATGACTGATGGCTGTGGCAGAGGAGCAGGCAGTGCTGGAATAGGTGTGGGAAGTGTGGGAGCAGGCCCAGTGAGCGGAGGATGTCGCCCAGGCAGAGGTGTGAGACCGAGTGCAGCAGGACTACTGGGCCCAAATGAAAGCCCTGGAGTGGGAGTTCCTGGAGCTGTTCTGGCAGCAGGGAAGATGCTGATCGCCAAGCCATGGTGGCTCATAGTTTCATAGTAGCTAGAGTCGGAAGGGACCTAGGTAGATCATCTAGTCTGACCCCCTGCCTTGGCAGGAAAGAGCACCGGGGTCAGATGACCCCGGCAAGGTGCTCATCTAACTTCCTTTTAAAAATCCCCAGGC
>NW_017728931.1:86931716-86961636 GCF_001723895.1 Crocodylus porosus | reverse complement strand
TCCCGCAATGACCTCGGCCAGTTCCTGTAGAACCCTAGGGTGAAGATCGTCCGGACCAGCAGACTTGAACATGTCCAGCCTCTCCAGAAGTACCCTAACTAACTCCTCGCTAACCCCTGGCCCAGGCGTGTCTCTCAGGCTCCATGGTGGCCTCCTCACCCTGGTGGCTGCATCCATGTCCTCCACTACCATGGACTGCCCATGTCTGTGGCTCCACAGGGCCCCTGGGTCCCACCTACCACCCCACAACAGCCCCCCCCAAAGTCCTGGGAAGAGTTCCTTGTGTGCCTCCTGTCCACCAGACCCCCTGGCCTGTCCCCCATCTTGGACCAGTCATCACCTGCCTGGGCTCAGACCCATCACTCTTCCCCACACCGTGTGGTAGAAGACCCAACCCCACATGAGGTTGCCACCTGCTGGGGTTACCGTGGCCTCCAGACCTGCAGGGGAACATCCAAGGGTTGGGGGGCTGGGCACCTGCTCTCAGGGCCCCCACTCTGGGATTGAAGATCCACAGCTCCCCACTCTGAGTTTGAAGACCCAAAATATTGTAAATAGCTTCCCACCTGTATGTAGGTTCCCATCTGTAAGTGGGTTTATTGTTGATGGGTGGGTATGGTGGTGAAGGGGCACTGTCGGTTGAGGGGGAGGGGGTTCTGTTTGTTGAGGGAGGAGGGATGGGTGTGGGTGTTGTGAAGGTAATGTAATATTTTTGTTTCAACCATGGGCATGTCCTGAAAGTGGTGCTGGGGGTGGGCAGGGGTAGGGGGTGTGTAGGTGGTGGGGCAGGCAGGATGGAGCAGGGACTGCAGGACAAGAGAGCCAGGCAGGTCCTCCTGCAGCCAGTGCCCTGGTCTCCTCTGGTGGGTGTGTAGCTTTCCTGGGGTCTGGGTCAGATAGGAGGCAGCTTTGGGGGTCAATAGGGTCAGCACCATGACCAGCAGGAGTGCAGGGCACTGGTCATCACTGGCAGGGGCTGGGCTGGAGCAGCTGGGTGCTTGGTGTTGGTGGCAGGGGTGGGGGCAGGGGAAGGGGCAGGGGCTGGAGCAGCCATGGCATGGGGAGGCAGGGAGGGCAAGGAGGGAGCTGGCACATGCTCCCCCTCTTCTTGGCTCATGGCTCTTGGGCAGGGAAGGGGTTGACCAGGGATCACAGTTTCCAAGATGGCTGCCAAGTGCTGGCAGAGGTCTCTGGCTTCAACATGGCTGCCAAGTGCTGGAACATGTGGCTGGAGGCTGGAGCTCCCCTCAGTGGCCACAGGGCCATATGGCAAGGTTGCAGGGACTTGACACTAACTTTAGTGCCAAGTGCACTAGATTTAATGCTTAGTCTCTGCACATGTAGACAACTGCCAAAAAATGCTTAATGTGCTTTAGATTAATGCGCATTAAATTTAGTCACGCTTAAGTGCATATGTAGATGTACCCTGTGAGAGAGTAAATCGTGTCTCTTCCTTTTTCTTTTGATATTTAATACATTTAAAGGGGGAAAATATTTTTTAAGAAAGTTAGTAATATGCTAACTGTACATAACATGGGTGCAGGGGCTAGAGATCAACCATACTAACATAAGATCAGTAATATGATATGATAAAGAGCATGCAAAAATAGCCAGAAATTTAGGTAGGAGTGCAAGTGTGAATGAGTGAACAAAAACTAAATGACATGAAAAGTTGGTTTTCATAGCAACTATGTTCTTTAAAAATGTCTGCTCTCATATTTCTTACTGAATCAGAGGAATTATTCTTGATTTATATAATTGCTGCTGAGAGAAGATGTGTCCAATTTGTTGGGTTAAATACAAATTTAGTTCCAGATATTTTAAACCCTAATGCTTGTGACTGTTTTCCCTTAGGAACATGAGATGAGAAATTGAAAGGTGGAAACAATTTGTAAAATTCTGATTTGGATCTAGATATTGAAAAACAGAGTAAGGCACAGTTTATGCCTCTGTACCATGATACCACAAAGGTATTTAATTTAATGGGATCAATGCTGCTCAACATTTTTATCAATGATCTTGATGATGATAAACTCTTTGCTGCTAAATTTTTAATGACCTAACAATTGCTAGATAGTAGATAATGAGATGCAGAGGTTTTTATTGCAATGTACTCTGAATCCCTCCCATGGATCACAACTTGATATGGTAGAGAGGCTTGTGTGCTGTGGGTAATCTTATGAAAGATGCCATCTGGAGCTTTTTACTCTTGGTAGGGTCGACCCATGGCAGCAAGGTTGAAAGTGAGGTTTCTGGTCTAATGGTGATCCAAAAATGAAAATAAACTCCTCAATGGTGGAGCAGGAGGATGAAGCAAGACTACTTCACAATTGCTGTAAAGGCAGATGAAGGAAGCAGAAGAACAGAAACCTCCAGTCTTCTACATTTTCCTTGCCATCAGATTAAGCTTTTCTCCTCACAAAGTATTGTGTGGTTGTTGACGTGTAATGACATCCCCTTGTCAAAGACAACATGCACAGGCACCTTCCTTCCTTCCAACAAACTCTGAATTGCTTAATTAAAATGATTACAATCTAACAAAATGTGTTTTAATACAGAGACTTACAATATGAGAACAAAGAATGTATGTTATGCCAACAAGTTGAGAAAGGTTTTGGAAAGTAATGACTCAGAAAGGGCCTCAGAGGTTATCATAGGTAAATCACCTTAATGCAAACTCTCGAAATGCTATCATGACAAAAGAGCTACTCTTTACGAAGGATGTAGAAACTTTGGAGAGAGTTCAGGGAAGAGCCACAAAAATGATTCCAGGGCCAGAAATCAAACCTTACATTGTGATTGTACCTATACATTAAAAAGGATTCTGTGTGTGTGTGTGTGTGTGTGTGAGTATGTAAATCTCTTAGACAAAGTACAAGATCCAATGGCTGGAAGATAAGATAGATGGATTCAACCTTGCAGTGGTAATTTCCTTGCAGTAAAGCATTAGACTACTTTACCTATGGATATGGGGACTCATTCTCATTTGGACTCCTTAAAGAACATGATATTATCTGGCTTCTGAGAGAGATTCTGTTTACTGAGGGGAGGACAACTTGGTCATGCCAGTCCCATCTGGCCTTTCAGTTTGTGCTGCTGGAAATCTGAATTCTCCTATTCATTACAATTGGGGCTCACAGTAGAGGTGAGATCTTTTATTAGCCCAACAAGATTTTTGAAAAAAAAATTGTTTAATTGCAAGCTTTCAGGGACAAACACCCTTCATCAGGCATAAGAAAAAAAGATTTTAAAAGTCCTCCTGGATAGAAATTAAAGTTCATATTTCATAGGATTATACAGAGCAGTCAAAAGATGGAATACTCACTCCTCTGGGCAGACAGTGCATAGCTGATAGGTGTCTCCCAGCCCTCTTGTGAGGCTTTGTGGTGAGGGAAATCACATTGAGCAAAGGCAGGAGCATTATCTCAGGTTACAGATGGTTAAAATTGCTTCCTGCTTGGGAAATTATGAAGATTTCATTTAAAAAAAAATTGGTTAAAATTCAATATCTTCCATACTTCAGGTATCCAGGTTGTAGCTGTATTGGTGTAGAGGAAAAAGCAATCAGGGCTCAAAGTAGAGGTGATATATTTGAAATCCTATGAAATATGAACTTTCATTTCTACCCAGGAGGACTTTTATATTCTCTTCTCTAATGCCTGATGAAGGTTATTTGTGCCTGAAAACTTGCAATTAACTATTTTTTTTGGTAAAAATCTTGTTGATCTAATAAAATGTATCATCTCTACTATGAGCCCCAATTGCTTTTTCCTCTACACCAATACAGCTACAACCTGGATACCTATCCATTACATTCTTTCATGAGTCATAAAGAGAACAGAGGCTCTGCATTGCCCTTGAAATACAACACTTCTTTGCACTATGACAATGAAGATAATCAAATCCGATGTTTCAGAGATTGAGTTAATGATTAGCTAGAGCATAGAAAGAAGCTTCTTCCACAATTTAGTAAATATATCTCGGTTGTTTTCCCTCCTCCTGCCTTCTTTTGAAGCATTATGGAACGGCCACAGCTGGAAATAGGCACAAGACAGGGTGAACAAGTGCTCTGAGGTAGTACAGAGAATAATCTTTATTAGCTGCTTGGCTGGTGTTGCTGTTCACAGAGCCAAACAAACTGACAGATCTGGAATCAATTTTTTTTTCCTACCAACTCAGATTTGTCTGGCATATTGTTGTCTTCCACTGTATTATGAAGACTGCATAACATGATTATCTGAGCAAATCAGACCTACATTATCAGGGGCTTTAGTCATTGATGGTAGTTTGGACTCTCCCATTCCCTACCTGTGGAGCACAGTGGTTTAATCTCTTGGGCTAGGGACATAATTACACATATAAACTGGCTTAAGTGATCAGAAACTGGTTTAAACCTATAACAGAACAGATGTTTCGTGTACATAAACCAGCTTGAAAATGGCTGAAACCAGTCTGAGATAAACCTGGTTGAATGTAGTATCAGACTTAACTGATTTGGCTCAAACAAGTTTATGCAATGTCTGTCCCAGAATCCTTTCTGGTTTAAGATAAATGACATACTCCCGGCATCCTAGCATGCTCTCTGGGCTGGGCAGGGCTCTTTGCTTAACATCAGGGCTGGCCCCTCCCCTCTGCTCCCTGGCTGCAGCTCCAGCTGGGTCTGCAGGCTGTTCCCCGCCTTCCCTCACCACTCCTTGCTAAACTAGAATCTCCCCCTCCTCCTGTCTACCTTGCTGAGGAGGTGTCTGTGTATTAGCTAGCAGACTACATGATGGTGACAGTCAGTGCTGAATCAACAGGTAGAATCAATAGGTAGCTGGTATTGTCCCTCTGTTGTTTTCTTATGGGGTAATAAACATTGAGTTAGGGGATGATAAACACTGTTATCAATTTTCTGCTGAGCTAATTAGAGTGTCTTGCCAAGTCTGGCCACACCCCCCTCCCAGCTCAGTGCCACGTAAGACTGCTCTAGCGCCTGCTGGCTTCTAGCCTGAGCCACTGCAGGCATGTGCCTGCATGTCTGGGATGTCTGTCCAGTTACAAACCAGTTCAGCCTATCCAGGTTAGACAAATCTGCAAAGATTGAATCAATTCAGGCTCAGGATTTTTGAATGTCTGTCCCTAGCCTTGAAGACCGAAATGATTTAGTTTAACTCAATTATTTGGGCTTGGTATAAGGTACATGGGTGAAATGTAATAATCATGATATGCAGGATATCAGGCTGGATGATCTAATGATCCCTTCTGGCCCTAAACTTTGTGGAACTATGAAACATAAGCCACATGCTTAATAGCTGTCTTAGGAATTGCTTTATCTTGTGGTTTTGTAGCAATTGTTCTTTAGTCTTTTCTATGCAAGGAAGGAGCAAATCTTAATATATTGTACCTCATAGTACTATAAGTGTAAATACTATTATAAAATGTTTCAGATCTTACTCATTGTCTAGGACCCAGCCTCAATCTACTTTCAGCTTCAGACATCCTGTTTTCTCATTATGATATTATAACAGATGCATAGCATGATGTTTTACCATGCCGTGCTAGAGTATTTACACAATATGTTTTCCTCATTGATTTTTTTTATAGTCCCCCTTTCATATTGCATTTGGTTATTAGCTGGTCTTGATTTTACAAATATTATTTCTTTTGTTAAACCCGCGTAAGAATAAAACATTAAGAGTGAATACAAAGAACAGAGGAGAGATTTAAACTAACATCTCAAGACTTGTCTGAGCTGCCAGCCATCTTCCAGTTCAGACACAAGAATTTCAGCATTCAAGGCTGATCAGAAGTATAATTTTATGCACTTGAATGTGTTTTTCCTTATTTCATTAAATATTGTTCTCCTTAAACTATATATAAATAAAACTAGAACATATTAAAATCCCACAACTATTACATAATTAAGACAGCCTTTAAAATATACTATTACATAAAAAATATAAGAACCTGAGAAAGATTTTGTACCTAAAGGTAATACAGCATTTGCTGCATGGTTTTCTGCTAGAAAACCTACAATGCATTGCTAAAGAGTATATTACATGAATGACTCTTTCCAAGTGAAATGCCAATTGTGCAGTGTTTAATCTATACTCAAACAGGTTTCCCCAATTGACTTCAATAGGAGTTTTGCCTGCAAAAGGTGTGAGTCAATACTTCGTGCACAGCATTTCATACCAATTCACATATGCATACATATCCCATGTTAATAACATAAATATTTTCCCAAAGGATTTATAACTGCTACCTGTGCTTTAGGAGCCTTTAGAACCAAATATGCTGCAGCTGCCCATTGCTACAAAGAATCTTACTTAAATGTGCCTTCTTGAATGATTATTTATTTTGGTTTAAACCATTTTCTTAAGCAAACTCTTTGCAAAAAATAGACGTGCAAATAAAACCAGATTCTTGCTTTGTGTCATTTTACTAAATAACAGGAATTTAACCAATTTTTTAAACAGGAAAAATAAATAATAATGTAAACAATATTTATTTTCCATTACATCCCGGTACATTTTGAAATGGATTTTAAACCATAAAAAGTGCGGTTTACAATAGCCGTGGTAACCTATTTAGTATTACTAGCTATACTGAAATAACGGCTACATTAATTTTGACACTTGTCTTTACTTGAAACTCTGCCCATTTCAGTAAGAAATAGGAAATATCAGCATGGGGAGCTTTATGTGGCATGTAATAATGGTGATATTTGGTTGAGCAAAGCCCTTTAAGTTACTGCAGCTGCTTCTCATATTATTTTTACACACTTAGTTTCTTTCCTCAGTTAAACTCCCCCCACCCTTATTAATCAACAAACCTTGTTTATTTATGAAAAGAACACTTTAGCTCTATAAGACAATTACCACTTCTCCTTGTTCCTTTTTACTAATCTTGACACTACTTTGGCTTTAAATAGTCTGCATATTTTACCCTACTGAAGTGCTGTAAAAGGGTCTTGGTGTACAAGAGTCTAAAGCCCATTTTGCTAAACACAGAGGTAATCTGTAATATTATACTAAAATATGCAACCCAATACATCTATTTACTAACATGTACCTTACGTATAGATTAAATGATCCTAAAAAGAACGTAACCTAGTGTGATTTACAAGGTGGCAGAGAAGAATGTGTAAGGAGGTGCAATTAACTTTAATTTGTACATTTGTATACCCTGTTAATTATTTTTCCTGTTATCACTCTCTCCTCCAGCTCATTAGTATATAAATTATACCAACATACCCTCAGTTACAAGTACTTGATGACATGCATTTTACATCCTCTTACATTTGGTTCACAGTTTGGCCCACTCTCTCTGGGTATGGACAGACAAGTATTGGAACCATTTCAAAAGGGGAATATGTTAAACTGGCAGCAGCTGGTATGATTTATTTGTCACATGTGAACAGGCTGGGAATAATACAAGTGTAGCACAACCACTTCAGCTTAAACATGGGATGAAGTAGGTTGAAGTTGGGGAGATTTTGTTACCTTTGTTTTATTCCCCATTTTCCCACGCATAAGAATTAGAATGTAACAGCTGCCTCCCCTTTCACACTGCTCCAGATGTACATTTGGACACATATACCTCTGTGACTTTGAGCCTAATGACATTACAGATAAAACTCCATAACAAGCCATCACAGGAATCATTCCACTTACTGTCTCTCTCTCACTCCCCTCCCTTCCCCCTTCCCCCACCAAGTCCTACCATAGGTCAGTATGGTACAAATTCATCTTGCACTATAATTACAACTACATGAGACTTTTGTCAGTTCAGAACCCATACAAGATAATGAAACCAAGCTCTCCTTCAAATGTGCTTCTGAACAATTCTCCTAACTGAGACTCCCAGTGTTGCACTGGGCCAGACATTTGTGATTCTTCTGATACTTTCTCAGTAGGACTATGCTAGAGTACCCAGGGTTGAGAGAACATCAAAAATGGACATTTTAATTTATATTTTACTGACATTCTGAGTAGGCACAAAGATCCTTCTGAATTAGCTCTTTTAAAAAAATACAAATTACTATAGTCAGAGGGAAATTTAAAGAGAAAATAAAATACCTAAGTAATAACTTAGTGTATGCAGAATATAACTGCTTCATGACTGATTGAATGATATATTACTCCTTTCATTGTGAGCCACAGAACAGGTAGAGGCATGGTAGACTAATTTGGTTTATATATTCAGCTGTAAGGCGAGACACTGCATCATTCTTTTCAGAAAGCAGTGACTCTAGGCATGTGGAACTCGTAGTCATGACAACAATAAACCAGCTCTGAATCTGCGCTTTAACTAAGAAACTCTGCCTTGTCTCCATCACTTCCTGCTCATGACCTGACTTTGCTTGCTCTCCTGGGTGGGGGTTGGGTTGTCATGAATGATCTATTGAAAAGAATTTCAGTATATAGTGCCTTGTCTACAATGAGCTTTTTCTTAGAATTTCCCACCATTGCAGTAACACTGGTTGTAGCTCTACTGAGCACAGCAATGATCTGAGTTCTAGTGTAGAAAATCTGCAGGCAGCAGCAGCACTTTTGTCACTGTTGTCTAGACTTACTTGGAGGAGAGTTGAATGACATTGGTGAAACCACCAACATTTTGTCTGCAATAGATCCACAACTCTTGCTACCAAGAGTGAAGTTGTAGAAGTACTAGTGACGTGGTGAAAAATGTTAAGGAAAAAGTCAACGTAGATCTGATTTTCAGGAGTGGTGAATGCCCATGAGTCCAACTGAAGTCAAGGGGATTTACAAATTCTCAGAACTATCAGAGTAACTTGATAGAAACATCTATTAGCTTGAATGACTTATAAAAACAATCAAAACTGCTGATATGCTGCATGGTATTTATATATCCAACATAACATGATATCACAGGTGGAAGAAGATATTCTCAAATGGGTGGGGAAAGAGGTCAGAGGGAGGGGGGACGTCTGTAGATACTTTATGTAAAAGAGCCATATGCTTGCTCAGAGATCCAGTATGAAACTAGAGATAGGCCTGTTGAAAGTTTCTAGGTTGGGGTCAGAGGAGAAACCAACAAAGGTGAAGTCATGGTGGGTGTATGCTATAGACCACCAGACCAGGGAGGAAGTGGTAGATGTGGCTTTCTTCAAACAGCTAGCAGAAAGTTCCCAATCGCAGGCCCTGGTTCTCATGGGGGACTTCAATCACCCTGACATCTGTTGGGAGGGCAATACAGCAGTGCACAGGAAATCCAAAAAGCTTTTGGAGAGTGTTGGGGAACAACTTCCTGATTCAAGTGCTGGAAAGGCCAACCAGGGACCATGTTCTTCTTGACCTGCTGCTCACAAACAGGGAATAATTGGTGGGGAATGTAGTAGTGGATGGCAAGTTGGGCAGCAATGACCATGAGATGATTGAGTTTGGGATCCTGAGGAACGGAAAGATGGAGAGCAGGAGAATAAGGACCCTAGATTTCAGAAAAGCAGAATTTGACTCACTCAGGGAATCCATGGGCAGGATTTGCTGGGAAGTCAGTCTGAGGGAGAGAAGAGTCCAGGACAGAAGCCTTACTGAGAGTGCAGAAACAAACCATCCTGATGCACAAGAAGAATCATAGAATCATAGAAAGTTAAGTTTCGAAGGGACCTCCAGAGCTAGTCCAACCCCCTGCTCAGAGCAGGACCAGTCCCAAATAGATCATCCCAGCCAAGGCTTTGTCTAGCTAAGGTTTGAAAACCCCCAAAGATGGAGCTTCCACCACTTCTCAGGGTAGCCTGTTCCAGTGTTTTACTACCTTCCTAGTGAGAAAATTCCTCCTAATATCTAACCTAAACTTCCCTTGCTGCAACTTCAGATCATTGCTCCTTGTTCTGTCATCTGCCACCACTGAAAACAGTCTAGCTCCATCCTCTTTTGAACTCCCCTTCAGGTAGTCGAAGATCACTATTAAGTCTCCTCTCAGTCTCCTCTTCTACAGACTAAATAAGCCCAGTTCCCTCAGTCTTTCCTCATAGGTTATTTCCCCCAGTCCCCTCACCATTTTTGTCACCCTCGGCTGGAGTCTCTCCAATCTGTCCACATCCTTTTTGTAGTGGGGGGACCCAAAACTGAACAGACTTCAGATCTGGCCTCACCAGTGCTGAATAGATTAGAATAATCATTTCCCCTGACCTACTGGCAACACACCTACTAACACAACCCAGTATGCCATTAGCCTTCTTGGCAACAAGGGCACACAGCTATCCCATATTCAGCATATTGTCCACTGTAACCCCAAGGTCCTTTTCTGCAGAGCTGCTGCCCACCCAGTTAGCCCCCAGCCTGTACTGGTGCATGGGATTGTTCCATCTTAAGTGTAGGACTTTGCACTTGTCCTTGTTGAACCTCATGGGATTCCTTTTGGCCCAATCCTCTAATTTGTCTAGGTCACTCTGAATCTTAGCCTTACCCTCCAGCATATCTACTACTCCCCCCAGCTTGGTGTCATCTCCAGAATTGATGAGGGTGTACTCTATGCCATTTTCCAGGTCATTGATGAAGACATTGAAGAAAACTGGCCCCAGGACCACCCTCCAGGGCATTCCATGTTATATTGGCTGCCAGCTAGACACTGAGTCATTTTTTACTATGCAATCAGCCACAGTGGGACCCCAGGTGCCCCGCCCCCCAGACCCAGGAAGCACCAGTCACTGAGCTGGGGATGCATGGTGGGAGGGGGCACAGTGCACTCTCCAGCAGACTTTGAAGTGGACTAGAAATGCTTTTGGTCCACTTCTGGGTCTGCTGCCAAGTACACTGGGGAGCCCCCCATGCTCCTGTGGGATGCTTCATCCATCCCAGCGTCTCAGCATTCACAAGCTGCCTGGCACCTTGAGGTATACAGAAAAAACATTTAAAGCTGTATCTATGTCTGAATCTTTCTGAAGCTCTTTGAATTGATTTGGAGCATTCCAATTCAATTTGAAGAGATGAGAGGGTCTCTTGATTCAATATGGATTCAGAGATTCAGCCACCACATTGGGCCAAATCTCCACCAAATCAAATCAGGGACCAAAGCTTTGCACAGCTCTACTTTGTGTGGCATCACATCCTGCATTGCTGAGTGCATGAGATAGAGATAGAGGCTTCCCTTTGTATATACACCTGATGTCTGTCTCCTTTTTGTCTTAAGGGATATTTGTCTTGTAGGAGGCACAACTTGTTTAATTTGCATGATTTTAGTTGTGTTGTGCCTTAGTATCTTAGTGAGGGGAGGCTAAATGGAAAAATAAGGTTTTGTTTAGGTATAAATATAGTAAAGCTGGTGGAATATATGTCTGCTGTAAGACTGTATCCTAAAGTTTAGCCTTTGAAGGTTCTCTTTTTACATAACTCATGAACTTGTCCTGGTTTCAAGATACTTAGCTGAGGTAATAGATACAATGGGAGAAGCCAAATCCATGGAAGGCTTCAAAAATAAGAAGAGAGGTCTTGAACTTGTATCAGTGGAGAGAAATGCAAAAAGAGCGGAGTATCAGGGTGAAACATTCAGAGCAGCCTCAGTTTCTAAATGAACAAGCTTGTATACTTTGTATGACTTATTATTTCTGCAGGGTATGTGGCTTCTATAAACTTCATCATAATCAGTTTACAAATGCCTGAATCACCATAGTTATTATGGTATTCAGTAAAGCATAGTCTTCTAGCTACTTGTAGATGGAGGTGAGTAATTACTGAGTATCCATTGGACTGAAGAGTCCTAAAGGACCATAAAGGTGTGCCCTGATTTATTACTGTGAACTCAGATGACCTCACTAATAGAAGATATAATAAACACAAATTTTTCAGAATAAATATTTAGGCATGTAATTATAAATCATTTACTTATCATTGTGTTATTCCATGTGATATTTTGGGTCAGCAAGTATTGACTGAGCTGCTTTTGGTTTGATTCATCTCCCATTGTGGTCAATGGAAGCTTTACCACTGATGGCAATGGCAGCATGATCAGGGCTCAAAATCTAAAGCAACTAAAGAGCCCAAATATTCTGACTATGTCTCAATGTATCCAAAATGAGTTCCAAAATGGCAATTTTGTTCCAAACTGGTTGATTCCTCAAACAACACCAAGTGTACCATGGGCTACTTCTTAAAACAGAAACAACATATAGCCATATTCTTTTGGCACTGTGCCCGGACAAACTGCATGTCTGCTGAAGGCACTAGGGCACACTCTTCTAAGCAGAACCTGAAGTTTAGAGTACTTTTGTTTTGAAAGGTCTGTAAGATTTAGTCCCCTCAAAGTTGGTTGCTTATCAAGACTTCAGTGGTACTCTTCTACTCATTACTCTTTTGTTTGCCAGTTGTTTGTGCTTCTCATCATTTAGAAGAATATCAATTCTTAACAGTTCTTACCTATTATATACTAAAGCATGAAAATGAATTTCAGTGGCTTCCATTTGTCATGCTAACAACATTCAGTATTAATAAAAACACATGTAAAGCTTTAAGGGCATTTTTACACATGCTTTGGGAGGCATGGGAGGGGGTGCTTTAATTAGGAAACTGCGCTAATTAAAAACACCCGATCATCATGTGTATCAGCATCCCCATGCTAAAAAATGGCAACGGGGTGCTTTGAATTAAAGCTTGTTTGAGATTTAGTTCAAAGTGCCCTGTTGTCATTTTTCAGCATGGGGATGCTGATACATGTGATGCTAGAGTCTTTTGGAGCTGCTTAATTTTCATGCTCCAGCAGACTCAATTAATCCAGTGCTTCAGCAGACTCATTAATTAATGGGTCTGCTCTGAAGCACTGGATTTCCAGCACATCAGAGTAGTCTCCCTGCACATGTATAGGAGCCATATGATACTAAACTCCCTAACTGTTTTAATATACAGATCATTTCTTTGTATATACAAGTTTTAACATAACATAACTTGCATAACTTACTTTGGAGCAATGCATAATGCATAACTTTCTTTGGAACACTGCGTTTGTTTTGAAAAGTTAAAAACATCTGCCATTTCTATAGTCATTTTTGTGTTGTTACTCAGCTATATCATTTTGATTAGGTAATAAACTCTATATGGGGTTTAATGGACCTTGATACTCTGTAAGAAATAAATGCATTTTGTTTGTAATTGAAACAAAGAATGGGGCTGTGCTTGAGTCTGGTAATAGTAGTTTTTCTGGAAATATTGCAGGCTTTCAGCTGTAAACAGGAACTTGTAAAGTACCAACATTTTACTTACTCAGCACAAATGTATATTTTGAATTCTTCCTTTCCTCCCCCAAAAGCTACCTCTGCAGGTTACCATTCCCATTGCAAAGGCTTAATACTTCACAAAATGAATAAAGGAAAGATTTCTAAAAAGACTAAATTATTTCTTCTATGGCAGTATTACATGAAAAGTGATTTTTCTTCAGGGGAGAAGCAGGAGTTTCATAGTGTCATAGTTGTTAGGGACTGGAAGCTGAACTTGTCCTGTACCTTTAAGAATTGCAACAAGCTGCCTTTTATAGCTGTCTTTATAGCCTGTAAAAGGTAAAGTTTTTGGCAATCTGATATTTTATCTTACTGTCACACACTGTATGTGGCTCACAAGGGGTGAATTTGCAACCCCTGGGCCTGCACCTAACTACTGATCTAAATTTTATTTTGTTTCATTATCAGTCAGGAGCTCTGGGCTTCTATTCCAGCCTCTACTTCCCAACCTCCCTTCCCCACTCCTCCAGTGTGGCCTACATAGGGTACTACCCTGGTGTAATTTACTGTGGCATTTGTCCAAGTGTTTCACCCTCTCAGGCCAAACAGGCACTCCGATCCCCTTGTGGGCTGACAACCTACCCACCAGCATGAGTCCTTAAGGTCCCCAGGGAGTCTCTCTTGCTATGACTTAGTTGGAATAGTTATTAATGGGAGGAAGTTGTTAGATCCTGCCTCCCATGGTTCCCTCGCAGATCTTACATGCAGGTTTTTGGTCTCCCCCACACCCCACCTAACACCAACCAAATGTTACATCTTGGCCAGGGCTACCTTTCAGTCAGAAGTCATGGCTGGGCGTTATCCCCTGAGTATCTTCAGTCCAAGTTAGAATATGCACTCAGTCCTGTTTGGAAGGTTTACTGTCCCTCTTGAGGTCTCACAGTTGGCCTGACTTGCCTACTCTTATACCCTGGGCATATTTTACTTCAGGTCTATTCTCCCTGGGGTTACTCACAGCTTTCACCATCTCTATGTCTCTCTTCTCCTCACAGGCTAACCACTGTTCCAGTCTCTGTCTGCATCATCCATGGCTGCTGGTGAGGTGAGTATTCTGGCTCCTTTGAGCCAGTCTTAGTTAGGCACCCAAATTCCCTGGGTTGTCACTACTCAGCCCTGCTGGGCATTCAGTCTCTCCCTGTCACTCCAGGCTCTTGGGAGTATCCACCTCTGGGCCTCCATGGATGTTGGCCAGCAGGGCTTTTCCCTCTCTTTCTGAGTGCCAGCCAGTGTATTGCTGGCAGCACGTGTTAACAAAGCACGCCTGTGCCGGCACCAGGATGCACTTTTAATCTTTGGTGGTGTTTTGCTGCTGCTTCTTTTCTTGATGCTCCTGCTCCAGCATTAAGTTTACTCTTATGGCAGTGTTCCCACCACACCCAGCCACTGAGAAGTTGGACAGGTCTGGCCAAACTAGTATGAGACAGGTGGCATAGCCATGAGTGGAAGGTGCTTAATATCTCCTCTAGATATTACTTTATTTGACAAAACACACACACGTTTACTCTTCTTAGATTAAAATATTCACTGAGTAGATTTTCAAAAGGGGGAAGGGAGTTAAACATCTAGGGCCAAATCCAATTTGATCTTGAAACATCCCTAAATGCAACCTAGACAGAATTTATTTGTTCAAGTTGCAAAGAGCAATCAAAATTTAGTTCTCCTCCAGAAGCTACAAAACTCAGTAGGAACCTACATTTAGGGAGTGCATCCATTTTGGACTGCAAAGCTCACTAGCCCCTAATACTTGGGCTTCTCAACATGGTCAGACACAATGAAGTTTGATCACTTACGCACCAAACTTCTGCTTTGGCACTTAGGTCTCCAGAGGGACCCTTACCTGCTCCTAACACAGCTGACTTGCATTGACACCATTACATTCAGGTGCTGGAGGAGGAGGAAATGACCTTTTGACTAGTAGTCCAGTAGAGCATTTTCTCAGGAAAAACACTTAGACTCTAGGACCTCTACAGCCTCAGGGGATTGGAATCCATATCTTCCATTTATTATGAGAGTACTTCAATTACTATGCTATTGAATAGGCTACCTGTGGATATGAGGTACCCTCCTCCCTTTCTGGGTCACTGTGTAGGCAAGAATAGATGAGTCATGGGGCAAGAAGAAAACAAGCAAGCAAGAGCATGGTCCTGTAGCCTAGTCACAACTACTGTCCTTGAGCTAATTCCTATTTCACTGTTACATGCCTAAGTAATAACTATGTAGCCACAGAACTACATTTTTGGGCACTTCTGCACAGTATGGCCCAGGTATGTATATTCAGAACATTTTCAGAACTCCTATTGAAACTGTCCTACTGCGCATTCAAGAGGGAAAAAGATGTAGAGCCAGGGAGTGAAGAGCAAACCAAAAATAGAATGACTCAATGAGAAAGGAAGGGATCCTAGCCAATAGAGCAGAAATTAAATCAGTGCTCTTTATTCAATGAATATTAAGTACAAGTACAGAAAAGTCATTAGGAGTTGCAGTCAGAACCTATGTGACAAGCTAGCCTTCCTGTACTTTGCTTTCTGTCTTCAGTGGGAGAATTTCCAGAGGAGGGCTGGAGTACCCTCTGGACAATGCCCAACAATGGCCTGGTGTTTACAGCCCTTTGTTAAGAAGCAGTTCATGCAGGTCAACTCCCCTGTGAGTGCGAGGGCACAGAACTGAGGTCTCTCACCCCCTAGCCAGGTATTGGACTAAGAAATTCCTTCTCCATCAAACAGCTGCCAGTTATAGTTTTCCTGTGACTTACTTGGCTCAGGTTGCTCAGGTGTCTGTGCAGCCTTCTGACCCTGTCCAAAAGGGAGGATTAGGGTGAGCATAGCAACTTGGAATCTAAACTGGACACAAGTGCCAAAACTTGCAATTACACCCCTTCCCCCACCCCCTAGATGTGCCACTTGGGCACATAAAGTTGAAATAGAATTTAACCTTTAATTATCTTTTGTATCTTATAAATCTTTCACTGAGTTTAACTGCTTTTGCATACTCCCCAAGAAGCAAGATTGGTGAGGTGAGGTAATACCATTTATTGGACAGATTTTATGCTTAGAAGAGATATTAAACAAAACCTCAGGCACAGGCTTTCAGGACTAGGGAAGAAAAAGTTATAGCCTAAAGCTAAAACAAAACTAAAACTACCCTACTGGCATCTGAAGAGTAGTAGCTGATGTCATGCACACTGTGGCCTGCTTGGTGAAGTAAGTATGCTTTAGGGGATTTTCTTTAATATACATATATGCATACACATGCATATGTGTATACATAATATGCATGTACTTCTTCTTTAGTATACATTACTTTGTAAAGGATTTCAAAATGCTTAATCTAGTTCTTCTACTTTCAAAGGAGTGATTGTGGTTTCAGCATCTTTATCAGAGCTGGGGAGAGGTTATGTGGTCTTGTCTTCCTTTATTTGCTTTTTTTTTTTCTTTTTTCTTTTACTACCATTAAATCTACTGGCATTGAAGTCATCTAATTGATTTTCTATTTTCAGATGTAACTACTATTAAGCAACACCAGCTCTGCTCTCTGGATTACTTGTAAGTATTTATGAAGCTGGACTTACCATGTTCATTGCAGGCTTCTTTGATTACCTGGAGTGCCCATGGTATACTGTGTCATGCTGCCCAATTCCAGAGTTCTGTGGCACTCACACCAATGCTAACAGCTGTTCATTGTGGATGTGGAGGGGTGCAGTAGGAAGAAGATGGATGATTCTACATGTTTCTTATGCTCTTCTTCTAAAGCAATCATTGCTTGCTGTTTGAGATAGGTCTGTTTGTTATGTCACGAGAAAAGTGGGTCCACCCTCAATCAGGGAGGCCAGTAGAAGCATAGCAATTTATTACTGGGGCAACTAAAGAAACAACAACTTGTTGGGTCACAGGTTTGTAATAAGTATTTCAAGGAGGGGACACTGTCTGTGCAGAGATTCAGGGTGGTTAGGGGGAGGTTAGGTTATGTTAAAATTAGGCACCCAATCTATGGAAAGTCAGAATGGAGGGACTAGTTGGAGGAATTGGGGAGATTGGGGGGCAAGAATTCTCCAGGGAGAGACTGGGGGGGGATTTAGGGGAGGACAAAGGGCGCATGCAGTGATCAAGGAAGCAGACGGGGTCTGCTTGGGGGACGTTCAGGGGATTGGAGGGGCAGGTGGGATCTGAAGATCCAGGAGGATTTGACAGGATATGGGGGGCTCACATGGTCTGCAGGGTGCTTTGGGGGTAGATAGGGAGGTTCTCTCCTTCAGCCGTCAAGGCCAGGAGCTATTTTTAGCTCCCCAGCCCCCGCCCCACCCCCAGACAAACAACCCCTCAGTGAGCCAATACCCCCATGCTTCCTGAGCCTCCATCCACCCCAGCTTACTTCCTCAACTCTTGGAACTGGCAAATACTGATAAAATTGGCATAAGGAGTGCTTGTGGGCTCAGGGATTTGGTGGGCTGGGGGGTGTCTATCCCAGGATGGGGGAAGGGGTTGGGGGCTAAAAATAGCTTAGTGCCAGCGAAGAGGGGGGAAAAGCACAGCTTGGGAGCTATAGCCAATGTCTGGGCCCTCCCAGCCCTGGGGCTGTGGTGGGAACTGTACAGGAGTTCAAGTAGATCTGTCACTGGGGCTGATCTAAATTAACCTACCTCAGAGCTACACTTAACTTAGATTGGGTCACCCATTTTTAGATTAATCTAAGTATCCTGAACTTCTGTACAGTTTGCAAGTAGATTCACCTAACTAGTGTAAGGTCTGCACTGGGACAAACTAAGTTAGATTGGGTGGCCATTTTTAATGTGATCTAACCTCCCCCTAACCTCCTTGAATGTCTGTACGCAGTCACTGACCACAGCCAGTGCCCACTGCACCTTGTACAAGTCCAAGGAGCCAGTGGACATTATCCTGTGAAACTCTGCCTGGAGACATGAGTGGAAGAGTGATAGGAAGACTGCCCCATAGTTTCCCAGGTTCTCTCCAGCCAGAATCTCTTTCCTGGTCTTACAGATGGTGGGTTTTTCTATAGTCAGGAGGAGGCAGTGGCATACTGTGGGTTCCCAGTTCCCCCCCATCCATGGCTGATCGCCAAGCGGGGGAGAGGGGAGGTCCCCTGGTGGTTGATCACTAAGTGAGGGGGGCGTGGGCATCTCCCAGTGGCCAATTGAAGAGCCCAGAAGTGCCAGCAGCAGTACTAGAAGTACCGCTGGGAGACTGAGTACCTTCTTAGAGGGCCCGGCCAGCACCATCTCACCAAGCCAGTGCCCAGGGGCATGGCCCTCTGCACCCACACATTGGTATGTCACTGGGAGGAGGTTAACCAGGAGGTCCTAGGACTTCCTGGGGCCATGGATAGGGAGTTCATAAAAGATGGTGGGAGAAGTGCAGCCAGAACCCTAGGAAGAGGTCTCTGAGGAGGCAGTAGAAGGGCTGTTTGAGATAGGAATTTGGGCTAGAAGGACCTTTGGCTTGACCCATTATAGAAATTTTTATGCCACCTGAACAGCCTGGGCATATGTGCAAAGGACTGAAAATGCAAGATATGCCCTCAATGCTTTCAGAGATTTTTCAGCCTTGAAACACTATCAAAATGACTGTATTTTAAATCTTATTTCCTTTGGTTCAGCACTGTTTGTTAATCCCTTTTGAGGCTGCATTTTATATTTCACTTCCCCAGTCCTCTTAGCCTCCTTTTTTCCTTCCCTGTCACCATTTGTGCTGAGCAAATCTGATGTTATGTTCCTGGGTCATTTCTTTGTGTCACGAGTTGCGTCATCACTAATATACTGTTTATTATAGGAGGTCCAAATGCACTTTCCATTTTTTGATAGAGATGGACTTTACCAGTCCCTAAATGTCTGTCTCCCAGGATGATTTAACCCAGAACTGTACAACTGGTGGCCTGAAGGCTTCATGCAGCTCACAAGTGGTCACCCTAAGGCCTGCAGGCTCCAGTCTAGCCACTACTCCCCCTTCTGAATTGCTTCTGCTGCTGAGGCAGCTGGGGACTCTGGACACTCCTTCTCTCATCTGGTTTTTGCTTTTTTCACCTGCCGCAGCGGCAAGAAGGACTCAGAAAGGGAAGCCAGGCTATACATGCTGCATATGTGGTGGTGGAAAGAAGCTAGATTGCTGTGTATGTGGCACATTCAGTGGAAGAGGGAAGGAGCTGGGCTGTGTTTGGGGCAGGAGGGAGCTGAGGGGGCCAGGTTGCCTGCCCTGCCAGGGAGGCACAACAGGGGTGGAGGAGCTTGACTGTCCAGACACTTGGAGGGCCTGTATAATATAATATAGCCCGTATAATATGCAACCCTCAGCTATTCAGAAGCTGGACAGCCCTGGCTTAACTGATGCTGCCTAGTATCACCACACAGGGACTCATAAGTCTAGGAAGTAATGGAACATTATAGATATGATCCTTATGATCACTAGAGACCAAAGTGGGACTCCTGGGAGCCACTCCTGGCCTGGCATTTCAGGAGCTACAAAATATCATGAAGTGAATGAAGGGTTAAATCTCCTTCAAAATGGACTGTATCCCTAGAAGGAGACTGTATCCCTAGAATAGACTGTATCTTTGAAAAACAATGGTTCAACTGAACCAACTCCATTGCTTTAGTCATTGCATTTAGTCATTGACAGATGTGGTACCCCTGATGAATACCAGATGGGAGACAGAAGTCAGATAACAGATTGCAGAGAAGCAGGAAGCAGCAGTTTCTGGATGAAGGCCATCAAGTCCCTCTGTCAAGAATTTGTCTCTAGTTCTTGGAAGAGATGCCAAGTTGCATCTAAAGAAAGGAGGCATTGTGGAAATGAGGACCTTCTGGAGAGACAGATTCTAGCATTAGTGATGAGGAAAGGATCTGTAATGCTTGACTTGGGGTGCTGGGCAATTCCATAAGTTGTGGTAGAAGTCAGTCACCCTGTACAGGGAAAATAAGGGTTCTTTTTCTGTGGTCTGGTACACCATGTAGTACATGTACAGTACACCATTGCAAGGCCTGTTCCTCATGGGCCTATTTCTTATTTTTTCATGTGGGTATTTATCAAGAGTACCACATCTACCAATGACTGAGGGAACAGAAGTGTCACACGCAAAAATGTACATATAGGGTTGTCAAATTATTACAAATCTTGTTTTTTTGGATGGTCTGTGATATAAGCCACAGCTCATCATTTGAGCTAGGACAGAGGAATGAAAAGAAATGAAAAGATGTCTTTAAATTAACAACAATGAAAAGAGTGGGAGTCATTAAAAAAGCTTTGTGTGTAAAAGCACAATTAAAGATAAAAAGCATATTAAATTAGATGTCTGCTTAGTAGGAGATAATATAATTATTTGGTCTGAAAATACAAGATTATTAAATGAACACTTCTGTAGACTAAATCTGTCACTGAGAAGTTACAAGACTCAAATTTGTTTATGAGCAGAATAGAAATGAGGTTTTCCTATGCAAGGTGTATCCGAATGCCCTTTAATCCAGTGGTTCTCAACCTTTTTTGTACTGGGACCCATTTGCAGACATTGATGGCCAGTCCTGACCCACTAAATAGTTTAAGTTGAAAACAGCCCCCTGGCCCTGCCAGTAGCCCTCACTCCCAACCCCAACTCCTGGGGATGTGAGAGAGGCATGGGGGGCTTCAAGCAGCCCCCTTGCAGGCTGGAACTCTGCCAGCCTGCTAGGGGAAACCCACAGTTTCCCACATTTTTCTCCTTTAGGGAGAAAATATGGGATTTTCCATATTTTTCTGTGATTGTTTGTGACTCTTTCATATATTTTTGTGACCCACTTTTGGGATGTGCCCCGTGGGTTGGGAAACATTGCTTTAATCAAATTCAGAATAAAATGTTTGCAAAACTATGAGAAATAAAAAATTCTTTATAATTTTGTGAAAGCAGGATGTCAGAATTGTATTAAATATTGTCCCTCATGATTGCACTGGACAATTTTCTAAGTGTAAATCACATCTTACCAAATATAATTTATGAAGGTGTCTTTAAATAAAACCCAGGAGGAAACATTTTTTTTGGTGTGGTTAGAATTTTACAGTATGTTACATGTTTGTGCAGAATCGGTACTGTTTGCAAATGTTGCTGATAAAGAGCAATTCTTGAGAAATGGAACATTGAAATAATAAATCTCACTCTTAATTTGTAACAGAAGCCTGTGCTTATCAGCTATGATATAACAGCAACATTTCTGATGTACCGCAAAATACCTGCAGTTAAACTGATCTTTTAATATAAAAACCATAATCCTTTATATTTCTATAGTGCCTTCCCCTAAGGGTCTAAAAATGCTCTACAACAATTAATTAAGCTTCATAGCATTTCTTTGACATAGGTATTTGTGGGTAAGCTGAGGATTGGAGTGGTTAAGTGATCTGTCAAAATCACAAGGTGCCTGATCTTGCTTTGCTTTACTGACAAAAATGGTGTGTTTTTACCACAGGGTAAGTAAAGCAAATTAACTGTCCCACAGCTGGAGGGCAGACCCCCCCCCCCACCACACACACCACACAGTGGAGACAGGGCACTTAGTTTTACTCTAAGATTAACTAGGTGAGGTCAACCACAGGTAAGATTTAGTGCCTGAGCTTGCTTAGAAAACTGATAGTAAGACCTAGAATTGTCTGCTTCCATGCATTAGCTTTTTTGCTGAAATACTGACCCCCCTCCCCCATTCCCCATTAGGGGTGTATGAAGTTGGCCCTATTCAATTCCGATACATTCCAAATCAGGGACAGTGATTCAATTCATTGATTTGGATCACTGTCCATGATTTGATTCAGCGAAATCTGAATCTGAAGATTCGATGCTGATTCAGAGAATCAGTGATTCAGACAGACACAGCTTTAAATGTTTTTTCTACATATCTCGAGGTACCAGGAGCTGCTGGTGGACTCTGCAATGCTGGGGCAGATGGAGTGTCCCACAGGAGCACGGGGGGGCCCCCACTTGCTTGGCGACAAACCCAGAAGTGGACCAGAAGTATTTCCCATCTGCTTCAGGGTCTGCTGGGGAGTGCACGGGGGTGGGGGGGCATGCCCTCCTGGCTCAGTGATCAGCCATGGGGGGACCCAAGGTGCCCCCCCAGACCCTGGAGGCACCAGTCACGAAGCCAGGAGGATGCAGGGGAACCCCCTGGTGTGCTCTCTGGCAGACCCAGAAGTAGACTGGAAGTGCTTCTGATCCACTTCTGGTCTGTTGCCAAGTGAGCCGGGGAGCCACCCTTGCTTCTGTGGGACACTACTTGTGCCCCAGCATCGCAGGGTCTCTTGATTCGACTCAGATTTGGAGATTCAGCCTTTGAATCAGCCCAAATCTCTGCTGAATTGGATCAGGGGCTGAAGCTTTGCACAGCTCTACCCCCCCATATCTTTTTTGTAAATGAAGACAAAATCTGAGAAAGAACTCCTATTATGAACAATATTGACTAGCCTCCAGATAAATCAGAGGCAAAATGAGGACCTGAATCCAGTAGCCCTCCTGCTAGTACACTGCTCTAAGCACCAGGCAGCATTCATCTTTTCTATGTGTATGGATGCTGAAGATTCTGGTTACAAACATTGGCCATTTGTACTTGGGCTTATAATTGGTCAGAAAAATACAGGTTAGCTTTTAAAGCATTCCATGCCCTTTTAGAAAATGCCCATATAAAAATATAACAAGATATTAGTTATGTATCAGATTTGAACTTCCCAGTGTTGCTGTTTAGCACCAGCACTTCATTCCTTAGTGTGTTTAGTGTTTCTTTTCCCCCTGAAGTCTTACTTCCAAAGAATTAATCAGAATGCAGTGTAGTTTTCTGTAATTCAGACACATGCTGTACGGATTTGTACACAAACGATGTTATATCTTCGTGAATATTTATTCACAGTTACATTTAAAGGGCTCTACAATCTATTAATTGCTTTTATTTATATAGATGTAAAGATTCCTTGTAACCTGCCATTTCTCCAGTTCCCTTTTATGACTCTGCTGTGTTTCTATTATTACAGCTGTTGTAGACTACTGTGGCTTTTTCCATTGACTTTATCTTTATTCACATTCTTATTTAGTTTGATCTAGTAGCTGAGGGATAGATACAAAAGTGATGAGAGTTTGGTTTAGCCTTGGCCTTTATTATCAGATACCCACAAGGAAATAAAGCTTTGATCTACTTCCTTGGAAAGCTAATCCCAGTGATTATGTGACGTTGTGTGCAGTGGTAGCTACAGGGATATACATCTTTAATCTCTTGGTGTTGAATACATAATCCAGTAAAGATTCTTGGCAAGAAGATTTAAGGAAGAACAAAATAATTAAACTGTTCACAGTCATTGTTTTCAGGAATGCAGGCTGGTAGCTTTACAGTTGCTGAGTCTGATGTTTGTTTTGTTTGAAAAGGGATATTTTTCTTAAAATATTAAATTTGTATCATTCCAAAGTGAGGTACTGCAAAATGGATTATTTTCATTGTCACTAATCATTAAACATCAACCATGTCCCGCTTCCACATTGAGGAAATTTAGATTTTTTTCTATGTCTAGTGTGAGCATTTATCATGGAGAAGTCTAACAGATCTTTCATTGAATCCAGACATAAGCCAAAATTCTCTCCTAAATCCAATTTGAAGATTTTGGGGCAAGGGTAGAAGCCACACCTGCTGTGAATGGTTATAGCTTCATTAAAGTTAATGGAGTTGAACCCATTTATCCAAATATAAATTTGGCTCACTGACATTGAATTTTCTTTTCTATATAGGAAACTCACGTATTGAGATCCATGGGAGATCAGATTATTCAAGCAAACTAGAACGGGGAGTTTAAAGAAAGAATTTCACCCTTAATTACATGTATTTCCTGGTTATGAACTACAGGCATACCTCATTTTATTGTGCTTCACTTTATTGCGCTTCGCAGATATTGCGTTTTTGACAAATTGAAGGTTTGTGGCAACCCTGCGTCGAGCAAGTCTATCGGCGCCATTTTTCCAACAGCATTTGCTCACTTCGCATTTTTTAGCAATAAAGTATTTTTTAATTAAGGTATGTACATTGTTTTTTTAGATATAATTCTATTGCACACTTAATAGACTACAGTATAGTATAAACATAACTTTTATATGCACTGGGAAACCAAAAAATTCGTGTGACTCGCTTTATTGCGATATTCGCTTTTTTGCAGTGGTCTGGAACCAAACGCGCAATATCTCCGAGGTATGCCTGTAGTTTATGCTCCTTGGACACCCAAAACTATGATTAAAGTATCTGGAAATTTTGGGGCCACAGAGATGAAGCCTATTAAGTAAATGTCAATTGCTACACATACTTCAGTTTTCCTTTGGGGATGGGAGTAGAGGATGAAGGGGAATTTATATCATTGTAGGGAACCAAATCAAGACTCCTGCCTATATTTTGTGCTGAAATTTCAAAAATAATTATTAAGGTCTACTCCTGGCCCTCTGTATTGGGCCTGAATTGTGTCATAATGAATGACACTCTGCTCCCTAATGACCTGAAATGTACATCTTGTCTTTCCTCTGCTTTTCTGAGAGATTCCTGGAAAAAATTCCTTTTAGACTGTCTGGTGTTCCCTTTCATTTTCTGTTGTAATCCTGATTTAGTTATCTGTGGAAAGTCTGATTGCCACAAGACCCTAGTTTCTCTAGTACTCCATTTCCTTGCTGTGTGGGTTTTGTAAGGTCCATTATGCTTCCCCAAAGACTTGTGTATAGAGAGAGAAACTTGGAATAATTATTCTGAGATAATTGTGGCAATCGGCTTTCTGATGTTATGATTTTTCTTCATTGGACGTGGCAGGGAAATATAGATAGAGGGATGGTAGAGAAAAAGGAAATAATAAGATGAATTGGTAAACATGACAGCTAGTGTCCTCAGAGCTTCCTACTTGTTAAGCTTTTTTGTAGGAGTTATGACAAAGAAGACTTTAAGGAAGAATTTGAAGGACAATGAAGTATCTTTATGGTGTTTATGGGGAGCTTCTCCAAAGCATGACAAGATGTCTGTCTGAAATTTAACAATGGGTGATGAAGATGAAGTTTAGCATCACTGGGAAACAGGAGGCAGGCATTCACAGCTTGCTATTGAGAGATGACTACAGGGGGAGGTCATAAAAGGGCCTTGAAAGTGAAGAGAAACAGCTAATATTTTATGGACTGAGTAAATGGAATCAGTGGAGCTGACTGGAAATTTTTCACACAAATTTTCTTGACAGAAAATGCCAATTAGTTGATACTGAAATTGTTAACAGAAATGTAATCGTCTTAACAAAACTTTCTCGGGGAAGGTTTCTCAGATCAGAGCGAGAGACCAATTCACACCAGAACAGCACGAGCTTAAGAAACTGAATTATTCTGTGTTGTGTGAACATTTTAATATCAAGTTAGAATGATGTTTAGTGATGTCAAATATATTAAAATAACCATAAAAGGTTTTAACTTAACAAGATTAAAGATTACCTTTAACTGCAAATATATTATAACAGATTTCTGGCCGTTGAGGAATGTCACGGTTGTCACTATGCTGTGAACCAATTTACAGCAATTGCAGTGATAAAATTCACAGCAAGAGCAGTGATAAAATTATTATCCTTCTGGCCTAAGAACAAGTCCCAGCCATTAGAACTAAATGAGAGTCTCTCTTATACATTAACACTATATGGTCTGTGGTAGAAGAGAGAAACTCTTAAATCTTTCCAGCATATACTGTATTTCAAAACTACTCAGTGCTTTATATTTTTCCCAATCTAAGAAGGTATGTCCTATTAAACAGACTCATAAAAGGAAAAAAATGCATGAATATGCATCAAAACTACTATGTTTCCTTCACTGTGAATCGTTAAATTCTCCTATATTTAAGAAAAAGAATCTAGGTACTGAAAGTGCGGAAAGCCTGAATTGTAAATCATACACAAAATAACTGAAGGCAATAGTGGGACATTCAATTAAACTGGAAGGTAGCAAATATAAAAGTCAGAACAGGAAGTGCTTTCTAAACAATGCATAATTAGCAGATAGAACATCAAGCTGCAAGTTCTGTTAAGCAACATTCAATTATATAACTTAGAGTCATTATAGATAAAACTCAAAAACAATGTAAACTCATCGTAGAAATTTAAGCTACCCCCTGACTATTGGGAGTTAAGATAAAACTTCCCTGTAGACAAGATATCCCATAATTAACTATTACAATGCCATGTTCAGCATTCTTACACCTTCCGTTGAACCATCTGGTACTCTTTGATACTGATTTGTGGGAAAAACATGATTTTTTGGTTCAGTGGTCAAAATGAATTTTTTTTTTAATTGTTTGAGGTCAATCTGAAATGAAAATTTGAATCGTTTATTATGTCATACTCTACCCCTTTATAAGATATAAAATAAATATATAAAATAATATATTTAGATATATTAAGATTTAAAACATCGTTTTGAAATGAAAAGTTAAACTGTTTTATTTAGAAAGTGTCAAAGTGTAACTCTTCCAGGAAAGACCCTGCTGGTGCTGTAGGAAAAAGGACCAGCAGCCTCACAAGTTCCAGCATGGGTGAGTAGTGCCTCCTGAGATTGGGGAGCGCACAGTTTGTGGGAGGCAGTGTCGGTGCTCTCAGTGGCAGGGTGGCGAGCAGTGACGGCCCGCAGAAGCTGGGGATGAGCGGCAACCACCCACAGAAGCCAGCGTTGGCAGCAGCGAATCTCAGAGGGGCACATGCCCTGCCCCCTGTGTCCCCCTTACCAGTTGCCTATGTGTTCCAGTGCTGAAACACTAGAAATAGTATAGGAGATTTAAGCTGGGTCTATGTGAACTGGAGTGTGCATGGGATCCAGCTTCTGGAAAACCTAGAGAAATTACTTTCTGCCTTTCCATTCTCAACCAAAGCAGCTTCAGAGCAGAGTACCACTGAGAAAAGGAAGCAAGTTAAGACTAGACCTGGCTGGAAAGCAGTAATTAATTTTCCTTAATAAATACTATTTTTCTTTTAGAATTAGACATTTTCCATCTTTTAATGAAAAAATTAAAAAAAACCTATTTTTTTTAAAGAGAAAATAAAAAGTTTAAAAAATTCTGTAATAATTTTCAGTCAGGGTAAAGCCAACATTTGCTATAAAAAAGTTGTTATGAAAATTTTGACCAGCTCTAGTTTAAGAGTCACCAACTACAGAATATGCATTGGCACTAATGAGCCAGTGTCCATAAGACCTGCTATCAGTAACTGGCTACGTGAGTGGAGTGTGATTACTGACATAAAAACAAATGAACAGCCTGTTGGTTCTGTTTTCCTCTGTATATTTTAATTTACAAATTGAAACAATTTTAACTTGGGAAAGCTTTTTTTGGGGGTATAACATGAGGTCTGAATTTAAACAGTTATCACAGTATAACTCTTCTACTCCACATGAACACTCTTATTCTGGTATATGAGGGCTGTTTAAACAGGTTAGTCTGTGTTGCTTTTTGAGAAAGGGTTAAAGCTAAACAAAAAAGAACACTCATATACCAGAAAAAGAGGGTCCATACAGTGGTGGGATTATACTGACGTATAACTATATCTGTTTGAATTATACTAGTATAACTATATTGCCAATAATTTATACTGTTGGGAAGAGAAAAAAAAATGAATACCTTTCCTATGCAGAGAAACCCCTTGTTTTATTCCTCTGTATTCATTGTATCCTTGTTTCTAGGCACAGAAATCCAGGTAGAAACTTTGCTGTAAGCTATAATGAACATGGCAAGGAAACAAAAGCTAAAACAAAGTGCTGAAAATGACCTTATTTCTTGAAGACTGGAAAAAAAATGCTGCCCATTAAGGACTCTGCATTCTTGCAAAAACCCAAGGTTGTAATGATTTGCAGAGGGGTTAATAATTAATTTTATTCAATGTAAATAGGATAATTACTATTTATTTTTAATGTTTTAAGAACATAAGGGATGAATACATTTAAGAGGTCTTCTTTTATTTCATATGGCATCAGATACCAACTTCTAAATCTATGAGCCACTGTTTGGTATAACCCACTGGCTGCTCTGTGTGCAGATTCCATCTACCCCATCTGGGTACTTCTAATGATTGCAGCTTTCAGTTAGGTGCTGTGCTGATTGCTAGACACCTCACACACACAGGAGGCCATGCAAGATGTTATCATAGAATCAATGAGTGGGAAGGGACCTAGACAGATCATCAAGTCCGACCCCTTGCCACGGGCAGGAATGAGCTCTGGGGGTGGGAGGGGTCATAAAACCCCAGCCAGGTGCCTATCCAGTCTCCTCTTGAAGATCTCCAGGGAAGGTGAGAGCACCACCACTCTGGGAAGCCTATTCCAGGCTCTGGCCACCCTTACACTGAAGTAGTTCTTCCTAATATCTAACCTAAACCTACCCTCTGCCAGCTTGTGACCATTATTCCTAGTCACTCCTGGTAGTGCTCGGGGGAACAGGGACTCCCCCAGTGCATGCTGGTCCTCTCTGACTAGTTTGTAACAGGCCACTAGATCCCCCCTTAGCCTTCTCTTATGGAGGCTGAACAGGTTCAGGTCCCGTAGCCTCTCCTCATAGGGCCTGCCCTGCTGCCCCCGATCATGGGAGTGGCCCTCCTCTGGACCCTCTCCATGTTGACCACATCCCTCCTGAAGTGCGGCGCCCAGAACTGAACACAGTACTCCAGCTGCAGCCTGACCAGTGCCGCATAGAGGGGGAGGATCACCTCCTTTTGTTGAACCGCATCCTGTTCAGATCCGCCCACTTCTCTAATATATCCAGGTCTGCCTGGATGCGGTCCCTGCCTGCCGGTGTATTCACTTTACCCCACAGCTTGGTGTCATCAGAGAACTTGAACTCTCCACACCTTTGTCCGGGTCTCTAATGAAGATGTTGAACAGCACTGGTCCTAGGACCGAGCCCTGAGGGACTCCACTGCCCACACCCTCCCAGGTCAACATCGAGCTATCCACCACCATCCTCTGGGTGCGCCCCTGGAGCCAGTGTGCCACCCATGTGATGGTGCATTCATCAATGCTGCAGTCCCTCATCTTGCCCACCAGAATTGGGTGGGACACTGTGTCGAAGGCCTTCTCGAAGTCCAAAAAGATGACATTGACTTCCTCCTTCCCATCTAAGCTCTTTGTTACCTGGTCATAGAAAGAGACCAGGTTAGTCAGGCAGGACTGGCCTGGCACGAACCCCTGTTGGTTACCCCTCACCATCACTTCCCCTGCAGGGATCTCACAAATGTGGCCCTTGATAATTTTTTCAAAGACCTTCTCCAGGATAGAAGTGAGGCTGACTGGCTGATAGTTGCTAGGCTCTTCCTTCCTCCCCTTCTTTAAAATAGGGATTGCATTGGCCCTTTTCCAGTCCTCAGGGACTTGGCCTGAGCACCAGGAGTCCTCAAACAGCCATGCCAATGTCTCTGCAATGACACCAGCCAATTCCCTCAGCACCCGCGGATGAAGGTCATCCGTGCCCACCAACTTGGATATGTCTAAGCCCTCCAGGTAATCCTTAACTAGGTCTGAACTAACAGTCGGGGAACTCGCATCCTTCCTGGGCCCCTCTACGCTATCACCTGAGAGCACCCCATTGTCAGCAGACAGGAACATGGAGGTAAAGAACTTGTTAAAGAGTTCTGCCTTCTCTTGCGCATCCACCACCAACTGCCCTGCCCTGCCCTGCCCTGCCCTGCCCTGCCCTGTAGGGGTCCAATGTTAGACTTC
>NW_017728931.1:86903175-86931582 GCF_001723895.1 Crocodylus porosus | reverse complement strand
CCCCAAGGATAGTCTCCTTGAGGAAGGACCGCCTTTCCTGGACCCCCATACTAGCTACCCCCTGGTCTCCAAGTGCCTCCCTGCCCTGAGCACACTGAAGTTGGCTTTCTTAAAGTCAAGCATTTGCACTGTGCTAGTTACCCTCCCTACCTTTCTCTGAATAGCAAACTGGATCATTTCATGATCACTGTCCCCTAGCCTCCCTTGTACAAGTGCCTCCCCCCACCAGGTCATCCCCAGAGGCTAACACCAGATCCAGTATGCCATTTTCCCTAGTGGGGAGGAGTACTTGATGTTCATCATGTGAAGTTTTTTTTTGAAGCATCCATATCAGATCTCAGTCTGTTCAGTTTGATCCACATTTCTCCATTGAATAAATGCCCAGTGGGGGATCTGTTTGGTGTTGGTATAAAACACTATAGGAATAGGCCCAACTTTTCCCAGTGGTCAGCTCACTCTGTTGCTGCTGAGGCCACATACACGTGACATGAGTTTTGCTTTCAGAAATTTGGGGTGCAGTTTCCCAGAACTCCCTGCACCTATCAACTTGAAACTTGGCATGTGTCATGCTCTCAACAGGGGCTACCATTCCTGCAATTTTCATCTGAATCAGCCAAAAGACAACAAAGTTATAGATTTTTTGTTGATTCCCCATTATACCCTATGGCTGAATCTCCAAATGTTTTCCAAATTGATTTGGAAAGCCTAAAGCATCCCACAATTTGATTTGGATTCATAGATTCATCCTCCAAATCATCTCTGAATCTGAATCATGATCCAAAGCTTTGCACAGCCCTATCACACAGCTCTTTATTTTCCTGAGCAAACTTGTCTTTCAGGAACCATCATCAACATAATTCAGAACTCAAGCAGCCTAATTTAACACAGTCTCTGAAGATTGAACTCACAGTCCTGAGTCTTCTTTATCCCTGAGAAGGTGCCTCTGGCTTTCAGCTGCTCCCTCCTCAGTGTAGTCTTCCTTCTGAGTATGGCTCTGACTCTGGCCCTGTTAGACAGCTATAGCTGTCTCCAGCCTTGCAGGCCTGGGTCTCTTTCCAAACCCTGGCTGAGTTCTGCCTCTGCTAGCCTGCTGCCTCTCTTCCTCTGTATATCAGTCTTCTCTCTCTCTTTCAGGCTTTTTCCCTGGCTCCTTTTAACCTCCTGTGGCAAGTCAATTTTCTGTAGCAGCTGGCCCAGTCTTCTGGGCAGATCTATAATCAAGTTTCAGTGCCCATAGCTGGCCTGTAGGCCCTGCAAGCCTGCAGATTCCTATCACCTGGGGTGTGCAGGCTGTTGCAGGTCTTTGATAGCCATCCTGTTATGGTACTGTTAAGTACAGTGTCAAGCTTTTTAGTGTGACAGCTTCTGGACCATACAGGAGCACAGTATTCTGCTGGGCATATACCATTGCAAGTGCAGTGGTTCAGAGGACTTTACATTTGGCATCCCATGTTGTCCTGATTAAACACGATAACTTGCATGCAAAGACTTTACTTCTGAATGTGATGTTTATAGGTAAGGGAATGGTCTAATATGACTCCTAGGTAGGTTGGAGTATGCTCATGGGGAAGGAAGTTGCCTACTCTTATATTCATCGTACTCTTGGCTTGATGATTGTCCAGGTAAAAGAGTGATGATACTGATTTATTGATGCTCAGCTTTAAGTACCACTTATGGAGGAAGTCAGTGATGAGTTCCATGTCAGAACTCAGTGTCTTTTCCAGGTTTGTCATGTCTATTTCTTGGGCTACTATGATGACATCATTAGGGTACATATGTCCCTTAGATGTGTGCAGGAAGTCCAATTTAACAGGTAACAAATATTTACTACTTTTCTTGAATCTGGCCATTGAATTAGTTTCAGTAAGAATCCAGCCATTGAGTTAGTTTCAACAAAGTATGTAGATGCCTTCAAATTAAGTGTTTCAAAGTATAGGTTTTTGACACCTACCTTTCCCCTCCCTACCTCCATGTGGAATCCAAAGCAAAGAGGTAGGCTCCCTGTGCAGTATATTGTGAAAGTTAGGAACCCTCATAAAGGCAATCCAAATTGAGTGGGCAGTCACTAGGGGCTTATCCATAGGAAACATTAAGGATAGGGCTTAGGTCCTCAGTCAGGGCTGCAAAGGACTAGCTGCCCATCCTGATGAAATGGCAGCTGATGAAGTAGGTTGTTTCCCACAAAAATATATGTCTCTCTGAACCAGTTTGCCTCTAAAGTGTCCTCCTATTCTACCTTTTATCCATCCTAATAAAGCTTGGCCACTATGCAGCTAATTTACAGGGTCAGTAAGTGAGAACCCAAAAGAAAGTTGAATGCCACTTTAGTAGGTTCAAAAGGTAGCTTTCAGGCACTCTGGTCTAGACTGTTTATGAACTGTATATCCAAAGGTCATTGTATAAAATATAGAAATAATGGTAGGAGCAGGGACTAAAACTCATAATTCCCCTCTTCCAAAAGTGTGTGCTAATTAGTTATGCTTTTTACTGGCCTCTAAATCTTGCAGTCCTATCTACACAGTTGTTCTAGTAATAAGGATTCTATAAAAGGCAAGAGAGAGCTCATCCTCCAAAAGCATTTAATATTAAACAGCCCCAATTGCTTTTTGCGACAGAAAATCCTGAGCACACCTATGGAAGAGGTCCCTCAAAGGCTTCCATCTAGTTCCTGCATCCTGTTGAGGCTTAGATGAGAGATAGGTACCTAAGTGTTCAAACCAGCCATTTCTAGCCATGTGCAGGGAACTTCCAAGCCAAACAAGAAGGCATTTAGGTTGGATCCAGACATGCAGGTACATGTGGTTTGTGGTGCCCCAAACCTCTTTGTGCAAAATTGCACATATTATACATTAAACTGTGCACAGCTCTGCTAATTTGCAGCACTGGGGAAAATTTGCTACATGGATTTCCTCTCCAGAGCCTCTGTGCTCACTGGCTGGCTAGGGCATAGCATGCCTCAAGACAGTGGAGTAGGCAGTCCTGGGCTGGCTGTTCCTCTGTCTCCATGTGCCTGCTGGCTAGCCCCGCACTGAGACAATCTGTGCTCCAGCCAGCCCCTGCTACAGCACATGGAGCAGCGTAAAATCACATGAGCAGGGACATGCCCTGCAGCACAAAGCAGTGACACAGATTTGTGCTGCTACTATTTGTCTTGCTGCAAATACACATCCCTGATCATGTGCATGAAGCTTTAGAGAGGTTTAGAGGATATCAGGGTAAGGTAGCAGCAGATCAGGTGCTATTTTGGATCACATTTTTGGATTTAAGAACCTAAAGTCCACCATGTCCTGTTCTTTCAACTAAGGACTTTCTTTGATCTGATCGTCTATCTCAACTGGAACTCTGTAATTTTGCTGACACTGTCTTCATAGAATCATAGAGAAGTAGGGCTGGAAGGGATCTCGAGAGGGCATTAGTTCAATCCCCTGCCTGATGCTGGATCATCCCTATCCAAACCATCCCATACAAATCATAATCAACACTCTACATAAGATTACTGTCTTACATAGTCTTGTTGTTGACTTGACAAGTGTCAGATCAATGCTCAGGATCTCAATATCACGCTGTTAGGCAGGAGGGCGTGATAAAATTATACCTGCACACACAAACTGCACATACGACACTATGGGTCCACACACATACCCATATATACACACACAAACATGCACTTCAGCGGCTTTGTGTGTTAACACTAGGGTAACACACAAAATTTGGGGGTAATTTGGGTGCTTGGTGACTAGAGAGCACTTGGGGCCCTGGCAGAGGAGGTGGTGGAGACAGGACCGGGAGAGTTGGCCATGGAGCCGAGGAGAGCAAAAGCAGTGAAGATGGAGGTAGGAATCTGGGGGTGGGGAGAAGAGCTGGCAGAGAAGTTGGACAGGCAGTGGGGAAAGCCAGGGTAGGGAGCTGGGAGGTGGAGGCAGATAAGAGCCAGGGAAAGAAAGCTGAAATCCAGGAGGTGGAGGTGATGGAGCAAAGCTGGGAGGTCAGGAAAGGTGGAGGTGATAGAGCAGCAGTGATCCAGGAGAGCAGGAAGCTGTCAGAGAAGCTGGGACATAGAGGGAGAGCTGGAGTGGGTGTCCAAGGTGGCAGAAAGACAGGATAGGGAGCAGAGGGACAGAGGACAGAGAAATTGGAGTTAGACATGAGGTTGAGTCAGAGGAAGGGGAAAAAAGAGTGGGGATTAATTGGAGAGCCTGCAGCAAGATAAAGGCCAGCTTGGGGTCCGAAAATATCAGTTTTATTAGACAAGCAACACAATATACAGACCATGAAATTCTTGGTTCCCACACACTCACACACAAATGCCCACACGCACTCACACAATGGTAGCAGGAGGAAAAAAGGCTTAGTAGAGGAATTGGAGTCAAGGTGGATAGAAATAGAACTCAGGTCCCTCACTTGGAGGAAAGATGGGGGTGATAGCTACCTATCCCAGGCTGAGAGTTGATTCTTGATGACCAGTCAGGGTCTTCTCTAGCAAGGTGTTGTCCAGAGGGGGTCACCGGCAGGGCCTCTGGGTGGATAAGTGGTGTGGCATAGTGCTGGTCCAGATGGAGAGGGCATCCCAAGGAGGTCACACATTACCACCACTTTTATAGGGGTGGTCTACCTGTGATTCCAATGGGTAGGACATGCCCAGGCAAGGGCTAGTCCTGTTCAGATGAAGTCATGCAGTTCCAGGTATCCTCATTGTCTGGTGGGATACATTGGTGGAATTTCTGGTCTGTATTCTGTTCTTTGTTTCTATGTTGCTGGTTTCTTGGAGGGTCCTTATCTTTCAAATATTGGGTCCTGGGAGTAGGTCTTTGTTTTCAGGGAAAGTCAATGCAAGGTGGTTGTTCGGTCATTGAGTTGATGGTCTGGTTGTTACCTTGATAGCTCATTCTACTGCTTAAGTGTTATAGTCATTGTGTTTAGTCTCTAAGGTGAAAAATATTAGTTCTAAGATACTATGATTAGTTTTATTATTTTTCAATAGTGAGTCCTAACACAGCACAAATAAATAGTCTGTGACTAGAGAAGTTTAGGAACTTAAACCTTTTCCCACTGGCTACAAACCAGTACTATAGTCACTGCACTGTAAAACAATGCAGACTCAGCATAGCAGTCATTTCTGTGGTTGTTTCTCTTCCCCCAGTGCACTCCAGAAAAAACTGGTAATAAGATTATTTTATTTATGTTTCGATTGTTAAAATGGAGCCTATTACTAAAGCCAGAGCATACAACTTTCTTGAAAAGCATTTATAAGAAAATACCAAATTAATGTCAACTGATCAAAAAGACACAGGATTTGCAAAGACCAAAAATTTGGACTCTTGTCATACTGTGATAAAGCATGAGCAGTGCCTTATCACATATTTCTCAGATGATTAACTCCACAAAATGTTCTTCTGAGCTGCCTCAGTTTGCAGGTGAATGACCATCTGTCAGGCAGCCAAGTCCCAAATTTGTTATGGTTTTGTGAACCAAAGAGAGCTGAACTGAAGTCAGTGCATCCAATCAAAGTCAAGGATAGATTGTGCTGTTCATGAAAAACTGGTTTACTATGTCCCCCCCTCCACCTTTCCTAATTTCACTTAACTAGCAGGTGGTCAAGATTCTTCACAAGGCGCTGTTTCTCGGGGGTCTATCTGTAGAACATATTGTAGTGAGCTAATCAAGTAGAAATTAAAAGTGTTTGGATCACAGAGACATGGTCAAGACCTGTGAGAATAAGTATCTATGCAAACACAGGTATTTTAAAAAGATGCTGTTCACCTGTGATGTCACTAGAGATACATGGACCAGCAAATGTTCCAGTTGCACTCCTAAATTTCTGCTGCTCCCACAAAGGGACAAAAGCCCCATTCAAAGATCTAAGCAGGGAGGTGATTAAATAAACTAAGAAAGAATTCGGCCTCGTCCTTCGCAAGCAGAGCCATGCACACAAACACAATTATGCTGTATTAATGACTGCAGCAAGGATGGCAAAAATTTAGAGCAGTAAATGCCATGAGTTTGTTATATTTCTTGTGGGATGAAAAGTTGGCTGTTTAACAAAATAGCAGGACTCTGTTTCAATAAACCCCTTGCTAGAGCTTGGGCTTTGACCACACCCTTTAAAGCTAGGACCACACATGAACATACAGTTATGCTGCATGAATCTGACAAGACAAAGTTATACCACCTAGCCAAGAAATCTTACCATCAATCAGTTTTTACAGTCATGCTGCCTGATGCGACTGCATGAAACTTACTTCCCTAGCTGAACAATTTTTTTGTACTGTCATATTGGGAGGCAAAAAAGGAAAAAGAATTATAGAGGAAAGGAGGAAAAAAAGTGACCTGCAGCCCCATGTCAGTTCTCAGCATCTGGGGTAAAACACAGGGAAAATACTGACAGGTATCCAGGTGGTAGCCATATTGGTCTAGAGGCAAAAGGAATCAAAACTCGTGGAAGAGATGATATCTTTTATTAGACCAACCAGATATTTGTAAACTAATTATTTTATTTATTTACAAGTGTTCAGGCACACTCACCCTTCATCAGGCATAGGAAAGAGCAGAGATTGTAAAATTTCTCCTAGGTAGAAATGAAAATTCATATTTCACAGGAGAGCTGAAGGTGTGGTAAAGTCTCCTGTTTGGAATAGTTCATTTTGTCCGGGTTAGGCATAGAGGAAGGTTGAAAAAGTCTTTTAACTCAAAGTTGTCTGGTGGCAAGCAGGATGTAGAAGTCTATTTCCTTCAGGTTATGATGCTTCATATTCAAGTGGAAAGATGGAAAGCTCTTCTGGACAGGGATTTCTTTTGTGGTGAGGTATCTATGTGTCTCTGAGCTCTGTGAGGTGCAAATTACCTCCAACAATGGCAGGAGCCTTGTGTTAGCATATCAGGTGGCAAAATGCTTCCTTTTTGTAAAAATCAGCATTTCTGCTGGTAAAATGCTTCCTTCTTGCAAAAATATGAGATTTTCATTTTTTAAAAATGGATATAATTTGATATCTTCCATGTGTCAGCCATCCAGGTTGTAGCTGTATTGGTCTAGATGCAAAAAGAATCAATACTCGTGGAAGAGGTGATATCTTTTAATGACTATTTTAGAATTTAGACAAATTCTAAAATAGTCATTAAAAGATATCACCTCTTTTATGGACTTAGGCACATAAAAGGCGGATTTTAAGCACCCATGTTCAAAATTGTGATTCAAAGAAGCTTCCTTAGTGACTACATTATCCTGGAAGCAGCTACCTCACTAAGTACCTGGCCTCACTAGATCGGAAAGCTCCCTAGGCACTTGGAGCTCTGCATTCTGCACATGCCCAGATCTTTAGAAGCTATGCATCTTGCTTCTACCTAAACCTGGTGGGATCCAGAAACTAGTGACACCCAGGACCATATGCAAATTGACCTGATAGATACTTTACCTTCTGCAGTATGGTTGAGCAGGCAGCTGCTCCAGCCAGTTTGGGACTCACTCTACACACAGCACAGATCCCAGAGAGACCAGAAGGGTACCACCTGCAAGCACAGTCTAGCTAGAGTGGCAGCTGAGGCTAGACTGTGCCACACATGGTGCCCTCTCTGGGATGAGCGCCACACGTGACACCTACTCCAGCTGGTCTGAGATCTGCAGGCACCTTTTGTAGTGCAGGCCCTGGACTAGCTGGCATACCATGTGCAGCGCAGTCCCAGTGTTGCTGGCGTATACCACATGCAGTGCAGTCTGGCCAGGCCATACAAAATGGCCTCTCTGGGATTCATGCCATGTGCAATGTGGGTTCCAGATCAACTAGAGCAACCAGCATACTGAGGGAGGGGGAGCTGGAGAGGAATGGGAATCAGGAAGGAAGGGGGTCTGTGGGCCAGATCTGGCCTGTGCACTGCCCCACACCACTCATCCTACCCATGAGGCCAGATAAGTTTAACACTCCTGATATAAAGCAAACTATCCTTCATCCAGTTCTGCATACAGGAAATGATGGTATTCACCTTTTGAAAATAAACTAGTGCAGTGGTTCTTAAACCTTTTTGTACCAGGACCCATCTGTAAACATCGATGGCCAGGCCTGACCCAATGCCCCTCACTCCCAACCCACTCCCCCTGCCTCCAAGCCCCAGCTCCCCCAATTTGTGGTGTGGGGGGCCCCCAAGCAGCCCCTTGCAGGCTGGAACTTTACCAGCCTGCGAAGGGAAAGCTGCAGTTCTCATGGGGTTTTTTAATGTATTTTAAAGGCGAATCCATATTTAAAGTTTGTTCACGGCCCTTTCATATATTCTTGTGACCCACTTTTGGGTCACGACCCATGGGTTGAGAAACTCTGGACTAGTGGATAGAATGCTCTCTAATGAAATACAGTTGTAGGGTCTCCTCAGCCTCAGGGTATTCAGATCCACATTTCTCAGGCTATAGAAGAGGTGGGGTGTGGGCAGTCTCTTTCCTGATCACTGGGTGACCAAGAGCACAAGAGTAATAGGGCCAAAAGAAGAGCAAGCATGAAGGTACATGGCTGTCTCCTGTAGCCCAGTGAGAAAAGTATTCCCTGGGAAGGGGAGAAAAGAAGAGCCTTACATTCTGGTCCCTGCTGCCAGAGGTGTTTTGGGATTGTTTCTGAGCATTGTCAACAGCCCAAGTCTAGGAACCTACTAGGACCTTTTCAGGCCATGCTGAGGCTCCTAATGAATCTAAAGCAGGAGAGGTTTTTGCAGCTGCTGGAGTGAGGTCAGTCAAAATCTTTTTTTTTTTTTTTAATGAATTAGGTGGAATTGATATGCCTAAATCTTGTTTAGCTGCCTGCAAGGTCAGTTTGAATCTGGCCTAAATTGCCTCCACACCTGCAACACAAAACACAGCAATCATGGCTATTTTCATTCAAAAGTGATGTGATGGTGGTTAGCTTTTTAATAATAGCTTAATGTTGGAGCAGGCTTGATTAATCAAGCATGCTGGAGTGTGGTAATTACCACATTCCAGCAGACTCCAGCATCGTGTATGCCAGTGCCTGTGTGCTGAAAAATAGTGGTGGGGCACTTTAACTAAAACTGGTTTGATAAGCTTCAGTTAAAGCACTCTCACTACCATTTTTCAGTGTAGGGATGCTAATCCATGTGAGACTCTGAGCATTTGAATTGGAGTGGCTCTCGGAGTTGCTCTAATTAAAGTGCTCCTTCCCCCACTCCCAAAGCATGTCTATAAATGCCCCTACTGCTCAAAGCACTTCCTAAAGAAGTGAAATATCTGGATCCTAGGTTCTTCTTAGCCTGAAGGGACCCTAATCCACAGCTACCACATCTCAGGACAGTGAGGTGTGGTGGTAAAATACCATCTGGGTGATGTCATTCTCCATCCTTTTTCTTAAAGCTGGACCTGAGAAAACTGAGAGAAAAAGATCATGACCCTGTAGTCGGGCAATTAGAGCAATAAACTGGAAAAGTGGAATTCTGGTTTCCAGTTACTGCTTTCAGTACTATTCGGGAGGAAGGGCAGGGGCGGGGAGGTTGTTTATGGGTCTGTTTTTGTTTGTTTGTTTGTTTTTATTGCATGAGTATTTTATTTATTGCATTGCAATGAATGAAAATTGCACAGAGAACTCTAACCAGTAGACTGCAGCAGAGTTGTCCCTAGGGAGATACAGGGCCCAGGGCAAATCAGCCTGTGCAGGGCCCTCTTAACAGTGCACAGGGCCCATGGGACTCCTACAAAGGCAGGTTATGATCTGGGGCAATGTTTCCCAACCTTTCCTGTCCCACAGGTAAATGAACATTGCAGCACACCGGATGCGGGGGACGGGGTGGTGGCCAGAATTTCCGGCTGGAACACACTTAAAGAAATTCTTAGTGTGAGGGGGCAAGGGAGGCAGGAAAAACATCAAACGTGGTATCCACCACCAATTGTGGGAGGGGCTGTGGCCTTTCTACTTGGCTCTGCAGGGCCCCCAGAAGTACAGGGCCCAGGGCAGTTGCTTTGACTCACCACCCTCCCCCAAGGGACAGCTCTGGACTACAAAGTCCCCTGTATGTTCCCTCCTGATTGCTGTCCTCCTTGCCCAATGACACAGCTTTCCTACTTCACTCCACAGAAGGAGTGGAGACAATCCAGTGCTCCCAAGGACAGCTGATAACCAGATGTTTAGCAGACTTTCTGAGGCAGTGGGAAATGTGATGAAGAAAGCATACAACTCAAGTCTTCCATAAGCTGATAGTTTACAGATACATTCTTTTGCTTAGCACTCCCCATTGGACAAGTTTAGCTGGCCACCTACTCAGTTTTCTAGACAGGCCTCTTGAGGTGCCTAGCTCCCCATTCATGCTCTCTGTATGGGCTAGGGACAGAAATTACACATAAACCAGTACAAGTAATTAGAAACTGGTTCAAATCTGTAACACAACAGAAGTTCAGTGCACATAAACTGCTTTCAAAATGGCCAAAACTGATTTAAGAAAAACTTGGACGGATGTAGTATCTGACTTAACTGATTTAAATTAAATTGGTTTATTGAACTTCTGTCACAGATCCCCTCTAGATTCAAGTTAACTCACAGTCCCCTCAGCATCCCAGGATACTTTACACCTCCTTTGCAAACCCTGCCTTGCAGGGTAGGCAGACTAGCCTTAGCCCAAGCTGTCTGCTCCAGCCAAGCAGGAGCAATCTTATCTGTTCCTTATCAGTTCACTCTGTGAAAATTAGACTAACTTGTGAAGATTGAATCGATTCAGCCTTGGGCTTTTTGACTGTCTCCACTGTCTAACTACACCAAGTCTTTCCAGACCAAGGAGAAGGGTATCTCCCCTGCCAGGTAAGTAAAACCACCTGGGCCAAAAAACACCTGGGCCAAAAACCACCTCATGGTGGCATCTCCTCTGCCAGGGAGTGTCTGGAAGGTAGGATACTTGCTGGTAGTACCACCAGACTTTTAGGACTGAGCTGTTCAGGCAGCTAATTTTATGTTTTGGATTCTAGTCCAGGAGCCAGTAGCCTATTGTTTAGGCATCAAACTGCCTAACTTGTAGGCACTTAAGTTCTTTACAATACAAGAACTAAGGGTCACAAAATGAAATTAGTAGGTAATAAGTTTTAAACTAACAAAAGGAAGTTTTATTTCACACAGTGTGTAAATGAAGTGTGGAACTCATTGCCACCAAATATTGTGGAAGCTGATAGTTTAGCTAGATTCCAAAAAAAGATTGGACAAATTCTTGAAGGAAAAGGGCATTGGTAGCTATTGAGCACGGGAGTTAGGGATAAAGCCTCTGAACCAGAATTTCCCAGACCTAGATCTTAAATGGTGGAAGTTGAAAGTGAGAGAGAAACAGTAATAAAAACTCTGGTCATATTCAGGTCATTCTCCCTTTTAGCTTCCACTCTCTGTCACTGTGTGATACCAGATACTGGGCAAGATGGACCTATGGTCTGATCCAGTAAATGACAATTCTTAGTTCTTATGTTCTTTACTGGATGTGGCTCTTCGTTGGCACAGGGAGTCAGGCCACTGTGTCCAGCCACAGAGCAGCTACAGATATTGTAGAGAGGGTGTAGGATAAAAGTAACCGGGAACATAAAAGTACGATAAATATGGTAAGCTGTTCTGTTGTAAATAATAGTTTAGCCATCTTTGCCTGTCTGCACTACGGCTTGTGCTTGTATTTTTCACGGGAAAGCTCCAGTATAGAAAAGTCCATACCTGTCACAATACAAGTGACAAGCTAAGGCTGAAATAGTAGGCAGAAAGACAGCTATCTAGTCATAATGCACTGAGTGGTTTTCTTTTATTTATTTTTCAATCAAACTTTTCAAAAGGCAGAAAATGGGCTTTCAAATTAACACATTTTTGCAAGACATGTTTGTTTTACAAGATGGTTTCTCCCATCCTTAAAAAAAGCTCATTTGAGAAGAAAGGGAAACATCTCTGTGTGTCTCAGAGTAAACATTCCCCGCTGGGATCTTGGCATGCACTAAGCCCACCCTTTCGAAAAGAAATCAGATTCTGAAGCAAGCTAGCTAGGTAAAGAAAAAAGCAGCTGTTAAAACATTTGGGTTCTTCTCCGACTCCTACTACATATGCAACCATTTCAGTCATTTGGCTCTTATGCTGGTAGCCTCAGACCCTCTGCAAGGACATAAAACGAGGATAACATGGAACATTCCCAGACCGTTCTTCCTCACTGCCATCCTCCTCATCACCACCCTCCTCTCCACATTCCTGGAGGATAGTCAGAAGATTTATTGTATAATTTCTTTGGCGGCTGTTAACCAAGTGTGCAGCTACAGCTTGGTTTAATTAAGAAATCAGAGCAATTCCTTTATGTAGGTCACATCAGTTTTTGATTCTGAATCTCATAAAATTCTAACCTTTCTGAAAAGTCAGCAATGTGTATATGGCTTTAAAAAATACTTTCTTAAATGCTTTGTAGTGTTGTTTATGCCAGCAAATGCCATTGCCCCTCTACTAGACAACTTGTCAGGGAGACCTTTGTCTGAATGTCTGGATGTGGCATTTGGTGAAATCTATCTTCTTTCACTGGACTAAATGCTTTCAAATAAGATTCATAACTGCAATTTGGGTTCCCAGTTGCTTGAAGCATGGCCATGCTGGAAAGTGAACAAGTGATTGTCTGAGTTTTATTTCTGTCTCTCTCCACTGTTCATATTTACTGGAATGATACTAAACTTGAATAGTCTGAACGAATCAGAGAACAGGGATGTACTGTTTCACAGCTGTACAATTATTTATGAAGTATGCAAATTGCTACACTCATACTAAAGGAGGGACTCATTTGTATAATATTTGCATGGTTATTTCTCAGTAGCCAGACAATATACGCCTCCAGAGATTTTGCCTATAGCTCTGAGAACTCCATGTGCACACACTAAAAATAAACATGGCTACTTGATTTCCTCAGTCTTCATCCCTCTCAATCTCCATTTACGCTGCTGCACACCTCTCAGTCTTATACTCTCATTTGCCTCACTCCTGTGGAAAGCAAATTGCCTGCTATGAACAACATTTTGAATCAAATATATTCATTTTTAAAGCTTCCTTCCTTTTTCTAATATTGTAAGAGCAGAATTGATAGGGGCTTGAGTAATGGCCTTCACACCACAATTTAAAGAGAGAATTAAAAAAAGTTACTTTTAAGGATTTCAGGGTCTCAGTCCTTAACTGATAGGGGCTTGAGTAATGGTCTTCACACCACAATTTAAAGAGGGAATTTAAAAAAGTTATTTTTAAGGATTTCAGGGTCTTAGTCCTTATCTTCAAGGTGCTGCATTAAAAAAACTACCAAACCCACTTGTCTGGAGAGTGTTGCTGATAATTTGCTCCTTTGATACAGTAATCTCTGCCGACAGGATAATGCTTATTTATGTGAGAGACAGGACTCTTGATGGTGCAATGTACTCTCGCAGGATCTAAAGACTATCACAGACCTCTGCTCTGCTCTGAATGTAAGAAATAGTCCTTTCACCTTCCTTCTCTAGTATAAATGGATATAGCTGCATGTATTTAAAACAAAACAACAGCATCCCCCAGCCCCATCCTACCAACACAAGGCATTGTAACCCAATGCACTTCTCACCCTGGAAAGATGATGAAAGAACAAAACAACACAAGAGAGGAGTTAGTTACATCACTTAATGTTGATGAAAGGCTCTCAGATACAACTGTTATGAATGTGGCATACAAATCTCATAAAGTACAGCACAGCACAGAAAAGGGATAAGGAAAAATGGGCAGAAGAGCGATGAGGTCAGAGAAAATGAGGAAAAGATGGTGCAAGGGCAAAGAAAAAGGAAAAATCTTAAAACAGTTACTCTGGGTTTACACCTTTGTAATTACAAGCAAAATTTGGACATTGGTATTCTAACAGCACATAGCAAAAAGAACAGATTGCTTTACAAGATTTTGTATTGCACTGGCTGTACAGTCTGGTGGGTCGCAGCTATTCTTATACAGCCACATCTAGAAGACAAATCACTGGAGGAAAGTTAGAGAGAAAGAAAAGACAAGAGAAACAAACCTCCATCTTCTCAATTCAGCTCAAATACAAAATACATTTATGTTTGGGCGTATGTAGATGATACAGGGACCCTAAAATGAAGTGGTAGGTTTTTAAAAACACTGCTTCAATTTAGGTCCCTTTAAACCCCCGTGCTGTGCACACACCTGAATTTACCTGCCTCTCTGGTGGCAAGGAGGGGAAGGCAAGCTGCCGGTGGGTGGAGCAGTACCTTGGCTGGGAGGAGATGGGAGCTGGTGCTTCCCTCCGTGGCAGCAGTGGCCCCCTCCACCTCAGGTGGCCCTCATCTATAGGCATCCGGCTTGGGCAGTCCCGGGGGGCACTGCAGCCATGGAGGGAAGCATCGGGTTCTTGTGCAGCTCAGGCAGACAGATAGGCTCCAGGGAAAAAACAACAAAAAAAGATGAGGCTCACCGCTTTTCTTGGGTGGAGCCTGCCTTTGCAGGCTGCTGCCAGACGGCTCGCAGGGCTTTCTGTAGAGCTCCTGAGCTGCACGGAGCCCGGTGCTGTAGGGCAGCAAACTTAACCCAACCTGGATGATTCTATTTCCACAAACAGCTGCCTGGCAAGTACAGCTCAACTGGACACTCTCATTAGGAGTGTGAGCAATGCAAAAATGGAAAAATATGTGAAAGTGCCCCAGTCCGCAGTTCCAGGTCTATATACCCACCTTGTAGGCATGTAAGCCAAAATGTGATAGTGTCCAAGTTGATTCTGTCCTTTGAATTGGCACTTAGCTAGTACTCCAAAAGTAGCAATATGGAAGAAAGTGTTCTTAGAATTCTTTTGATGAGACAAGTAAAAGCGAACCCCAGCCTGCTCATAATCTGCCGAGGCCTATGATCAGGCATGCCTATCTGGGCCAAGAACCTGAACTACTACACCTGCCTCTTATCCCTGCTTAATGCAACTGCCCTAGTTTTATGCAGCCAGATTGGATACTGAAAATGCCACTCACCCTCAGGCTGCTGGTGTGTTTTGACACAGCCTCAGGCTGTTCTATCAAGCCTCATGTTCAAAGGTCTCCCTGGTTGTCCTGATTTATGACCCTGGCTTTGGCTTTCCTGATCTTGTATCTTCTCTGAAATTCAGCACTGACTCCACTCTCTTTGGTTTGCCTAGCATTTTAACTCGGCTTGGCTTCCATGACCCTGATTTTGGATTCTCCCTGGAACATGGCACTAGCTCTCTGACCCTTGGCTCCTGAACTTGGTTTATGTCTTGGACTACATCTCTTGGATCACCTCTCTTGGCTTCCCTGGAACTGGGTCCCATGGTCCCTGCCCTGCCAACCCAGGCCCTGACCCAACAATCGGGTAATCTGTGCCCTTATCCTGCTAACCCCCTAGTTGTCTCTCAAGGCCTATCTGCGGGCCCAGTTGCCTATGCACTAGGTGAACCATCACATAAAGTCCATGGTACTCCTCACAAGATAGTACTATTACCTCTGTGATGTGGTAGCCAAGCTTCAATTTACAGAACTATATTTTGTTAACCTTTATCCTCCTGTATTACTCTTACCAGATAGTGTCTCATCTTTTTTTCCCCTTTGTTCTCTAGCATTTATATGCCCCATTAAAGATCTCATTCATTGCATGAATAGATGCTTACAGAGCTTTCTATTATTTGCATCATATGAAACAATCATGCAAATGAATAATTGAATTATTATAATTACTTATAAAATTAAATATATAATGTGTGAGTGTGTATATGTATATATGCACGTGTGCGCGCGCGCATACACACACACACAGATTATAGCATATCCCTATAATGTTTTATAATTATTTTGTTGTGAAATGTAAAAATTCATGCATTTGGGGAAAAAATGCCACCCATTTGATTTTTCATCTGGATTCAGTGAGAACAGGAATAAAGCCAATTTATTTTTCTGGTAAATTTTCACTCTATGACCAGTTTATAATTTTATTACAGGATGGATTTTTTTTCCCCATTTTTGCCACAAAAATCTGTATTTCCTGGCAAAAATAGCAGTATTTCACTCTGGAACAATTTCCTAAATACTTGCAAAAATATATATCAAGCAAAAATCGAGTAGCTTCACATTTGGACCAGCAAAGTGCCTCAGACAAGCAGGCTGTCTAGTGAATTGTGCACTAGGCTGAGATCCAGGAATACTTGAGTCCTAATCCTGGCTCTTCCATCAGCTCAATATGGGTGGTCCTGGGTAAGTCTCAACCTCTGTCTCACATTGTACATATGTAAAAAGGGGCTAATAATATTTACCTAATTCATAGAGGTGTTGTGTTAATGTTTATGCAGGACTTACAATCTAAAGAGCTGCCTAGGTGATAGAGTTGTATTAAGTAAAGCAAACATATTTTAATATTAGAATTATATTAAAATTGGGAGGAAAAAAAGCTTTAGCCACCTGTGTGGTTTTATGAAAAATGTTACTTTTGTAGACTCATTTTTATTTATAAAGTTTTGTATGAATTAAATAAGAGAGATTTCCATTAGGAAAATAGGGCAGGAACACGTTTAGAGGCGGGTTTGCACTTTAGCTGACTCTCTTAACAATTTACAGCAGGGGTGGCCAAACTGTGGCACATGTATCATAAGTCCCATGGGGCCTCTGTGTATACCATGACTGACCAGAGAGGAGATAGATAATATAGTGACATATAGGGCAGAAAGCAGGACAGAAGAATAAGCAGGGAAGGGGATTATTGTGGCACTTGGAAATAATTTGTAGTATGCCCATCCAAAAGGGTAGCCCCCACTGGTTTACAGAAAAGTTTTGTTTAACACTATTTAGACTGTATATTGTGCATTTGTGGAGGTGGCTAACTTCCAGATCTAGAGGAATGACAACTAGGACACCCTGGGTGACAGTGATTGCAGCTGCCCTTCTTGCACCCCCTGGTCACCACCCCCTACCCCCCGGTTACGTTATTGTCCAGATTCATTACTGCATTTCAGTAAATGTCAGACTATGAAAGCTCAGTGCAAGTTCCATTTTATTTTCCAGATCTCACATTCTTTGTAGTAACAGTCTAGCTTCATTAAATGTAACTTTTATACAGGATTATTTTGTTGCATGCAGTTTATCCAAGATTAAAATACTGGTCAAGCATGCCGTTCAGCTTAGGCTTTTCCTGGCTTTTGCTACCATAACTCAGGTACAGAAAAGTCCCCAGAAAAAAGTGCCTTCAGCCTTGTTGGAGATTTTGCAGCTAGAATAGGATGGTTTAGCCCCAGTTGCCTAAGTTTAGCCAAGGTGCTTAACAGGTGCATGGGTACAATATATGGTTCTATGGTATCTGCTGAGGTGGCTCCCACAGGCCTGGGTAATTATTTTGCAGCTAATCATTTCTTTGATTAAAAATGCAGCTTCTGGGGAAGTTGAAACTATTAACAAATTTGGGTTGAAACTGCTGAATGGTCTTGGATGGAATGAAATTGACAAGATATTTCAGAAATATTGAGACATTGTTTTGACATTTCATTTTGTGCTGTTCAGTGCACAGATACTGCTTTAAAATAACATGCAGACCATGGATTTGAATAAGAGTGCCCCAACTGGAGTTAGGAGTCAACTCAAATTCTCTCAGGCAGAGGAGGGAACTGAACCCAGATCTCCCACATCCTGGCTTTGGGGTAACATATGAAGTACCTTTCCTAGTAGCTTTATGAAGTGAGCCCCTCGTTTATTTGGCTTTTCTGGGATCAGAGTAAAGCTTTTTGTTCTGAAATAACATTTGTTTGGCCACGAACAGTTGTTGTCCTTCCCTCCCCCTTCAACCCCATTTTGGCATGACAAACTGCCGGCATGGGATTAAGTAAGCTCCACCTAAGGTAACTTTATAATGGCTTCCCCCAACCACACTTTAGAATGGCCTCCCTCTGGGAGCAATCTGTGGAAAGGGTAATAGTGCATCAGTTCTCCTTTGAGGGCTAATTCTGTCTTAACCACAGATGTCCCTGTTGATGCTCACGTCACTATCTGAGTTTAATAGAACCGCAAGCTTATAGAAAGCCTCACCTTCTAATAGTGTTTTTATTTCTCTGTCTTTGATAATAGAGATTACTCAAATCAAAGCAAAAAACAGGAAATTCCCTTCTTTGTCCCTTTGTATCTAGTGAAGAAACGTTTCATTTTGACTAGGGCCTCAGGAGGAGGTCTTTAATGTTGAACTCCTGGTGTTCTGATGTTACTGGTGAGTCAACCATATCTCCAGCTGCATACAGGATGCTGCAAAAAGACATTAATTTCTGTCAATTTTTTCCCTCGAGTCTTCCAACAGTGTTCACACAGAAAGAAAAAATTATCCCCTGCTATAGCAACTACTGTCAGAGTCCCTGAAGACATGTAGTAGCTGAATTTTTGACCAAGAATTTTTGCCCTTTCATGACCAATGATGAGACTGAACAAGAACACAGAATTGTAGATAAGAGATTCTGATGAATATTTAAATATCCAGCTGCCTTTAAGAAAAAGTCATTTTCAGCTGCAAGAAATGTCTCTCTCACTTTCTTTTAAAAATGTTTCTCTGTTGCAAAATAATAAAAACTTCATTCTACCCCCAGCTCCATTGCTTTGCTATTAACTCCAGATCAATTGTAAGTTATTGGCACTTCAGGAATAAGGGAGCAAAACAAGCCTGTCATTTTTAGAAGATAAGAACATAGACATGTAGACAACATCATTCTAAAGCACCTCTCTAGTGAACAACCACAAAAAGCAGGGAAGTCCCTCTGGTCTCTATTGTGCAGGAAAGGATGCAGTTTAGGTGTGGTTGACATTTAGATATGACAGACAGATTAAATATTAAATATGATAGACAGATAATGATTGAAGCACAATGAAAAAAAAAGGTGGAAATACTCTCCTAGCTGTAACCAAGCTATTTGCTTTATAGGCAAATGTTGAAATGTTTTCATTAACTTCTGTAATTTCCTTGGGGTTGTCTTATTTTTATTGTATAGTTTGGATTGACTAGTGCATTTCACATTTTTACAAGGGGGAATGTACTTTTACAGCTATCTCAGTTATCTTCTAGCATTAAATATCATACTGTCCCTGGACACAGGCCTGTGCACCATACGCAAATGTTTAATTTCCTGATTAGTGGAAGCGCTCTCAGTATTAGTGTCACAGGGTCATGGAAGCTAAAGATGAGGGAGTAAATACATAAATAATTAAAAAAGAATCCTCTTAGGTCATCTAGTTTCATTTTAAGTGCTGGAATATTTCTTACCCTCTTATGTAAAAGCGGTAGAAGAACTAAAGGGGTGGGCAATCAAGACCCCAGCCCTGGGTGCGGTGGGGCAGGACAGGTGCTGTCACTTCCCCCTTGGGTGCTGCACTGCTGCTAGCAACCCGGCTGCAGCTGCTACCCTGTACGTCATTGCTGCCAAGGGTGCAGAGCTGCCTAGTTATGCCTTAAGATTTCTATCACAACCCTTGGAAAAGCATGCTGGGTTCTCACCAGACTCAGTGTCAGGACACTTCTCATTGTGCTTGTAGGTGTAAAAATTGCCTTTTCATAGTTTTATCTAGTTATACTCACCCAGTTTATATTCTAATTGATCTGTTTCCTTAGTATTTATTATCTTCCCAGAACTGCTATTCATTTCTTGAATTTGGATGGGACAGCAAATAGGGGTGGATTTATATGATGCCTATCCCAGAGTTCATAACCCAAGCACACAACAACTGTTTTCTGCGAAATCTGTGCCCTGCAGGAGTGAGAAATGAAGCATGGCATTACTATACATAACTTTTTTTTCCCAAAGACCTGTTAACATCCCATCTTCTTAGAGGGCTGGTCTTGAATAGAATTAATCTCCCTTATGGTCTCTTGTACTGTTATCCTAAGGAATAATAATCCCAAATAAAGGTCTACAGTTAATACACAGTGGCTGCATCTACACATGCAATTAATGCAAAGAAATAAACTCCAGCACAGTTTGCCAGAGCATACTGCTCCTGGGTGCAGCCTCTGCACATGTGCCCAAGATAGCAGCAGTTTGATTCAGGGAGGAGCAGCCCCAAGCTGGAAGCAGGCTCAGGAGTCAGCTCTGGGTGGTGGTGCCAGGTGGCATCAGGGCTGGCTAGGGCATGAGAATGCTGAAGTTCGGAGCTGGGCAGCAGGCAGCCCCCACAGCTTAGCACCCTCAGGCCCCAGCCAGCCCCTGTCACCATCTACATGTGCATTTTGCTCAAGTTAAGTACTTCTGTTGGGGACAGGACTATCTTATGGCAGAGTTAATTAATTTATTGCACCGTAATACTGGCATGTGTATAGATCGTGATGCTTTACTGTGGAGCTAACAAGACAACTCTGCAACAAAGCGCACATATATAGATGCAATCGGTGACCCTGTATGGCTCCCACATAGTAAAAAAATTTGAGAATTATACTCATCGAGACTTTGACTCAGCAAGGTACCAAAGCGTGTACAGAACTCTGAGCAGGCAATTAGTCCTATTGGAACCCTAAAAATCAAGGGATAAACTACACACTAGTGGGTTACTGGTACGTATTTGGTCTAGAAGAGTTATTTCTGTTCTTTCATATATTTTTCTTATGCTTCTTGATTGAAGTGCAGTTTATCATTTCCTAACAAAGGAAGAGATAGTGATACACACTGAAGCTAGTCATGCACATTTTACCAGCTGCAATATTAGTTGCCATGCCACACCTGGTTTATTGGATTGGCTGTCTATCATTACTTTTGTTTTAATATAGTTTCATACAGTTGTATTCATTGCTTCTATATACTTAAACCATCTTTGCAGAAGAACAATCCCATTTTTTCCTTTGGGTTCCTATTATTCTAGTTCTATCAGCTAATATTTCATGTATCATCTGACACTGAAACTCACTTTCAGCTCTGCAAACTACTGAAATAAACTGCCCTTGTGCTGTGCAGACAGACAGTTTATTTGCTGCTGCCTGACTTTATTATTTTATAAAACTTTGATTTGCCCATCTCCAATTCTGTGGCTGTCTTTGAAGTGTAGAGGTCAGATTCAGTAATATTTTGACTATACAATGACAGTAGGAACCTACACATCCACACGTAATGCATATGACTTTACGATGGATTTTAAGAATTGGAGTTCAACATCTGATGAGAGAGATAGCAAAAGAAGGACCTCTGATGAAACAGGCCCCCAAAGTCAAGATTTTAACATTATTCATACATGCCTTAAGAATCACTAGAAAATTGTTTCTGTCACCCCAAGAAAAAATATGAATTCTTATTAAACCAAAAAAGAGTACGTTTTAGGAAAATATATAAGAATACTCTGAAACAGAAGTGACAGGAGAGTTAATGGCCACTTTTGTTATTTCCTAATCAGATTTTGATTCATCCATGCTTTTACTTTCTGTCCTTATTTATCCAATGTCACAAAAAACTTCCTAACTTTTAAAGCAGTAGAACAACAAAACCAGCTATCTAGGGAAACTAAGAAAACACTTCATTGGAGATTTCAAGAAGATGCTGGATGGTCTGTGTTTGGAATGGTTTAGGAATAATGAGCCCTGAATTTGTGAAAGGAGTGCACCCTCAAGGTCCTTTCCAATCCTATAATTCTAGTTCATAGCCTTTGCATGAATATACATGGGAAGATACTTTCAGGGACATTGCTGACATTTGTTTAATGAAGAAATGAAACTTGTTACATTATGAACATAAAATTTGTTTTGTATCTAAATGAACTGTGATTCAAGCAGAAGTTGAATTAATTTATGAAGGCTATGCAATTCATCCAATTAAAGCATATAGAAAATACCATATGACTTAAGTAACCAACTACACAGCTGGACTAGCAAATTATGTGTAATGAATAATCAAATGATCACTTGGATGGCTTGCAAGTGAATGATAGGTTAAGATTTCTTTCCATAAACAATTTGTCAGACAGTTTCCAATAACAAACAGAGTCACAAAAATAATGATTAGTCTGAACTATTCATGAATTTCAAATAGGAGCGAAACTATCTGGAAAACAGTTCTGTTCCTAAATCTTACAGAAATAAAAGGCTAAAATACCCCAAAGTAATTTTAGTTCATTCAGTCACAAGATGCTTCTAAGCTGCCAGAATTGTTATTTTTAGTTTATTTTTAATGAGAAATTAAAACCGTTGATTTAAACTCACAGATTACAACTGATAAAGATGCATTCAGGTTTATTTTTTTTATAGGTGGATTTCTTATAAATGATGGCAAAGCCAAAGAGCTGAGCATGGTGAAAAATCTGTTTCAGGACACAAACCCATCTTAGCATGGAAGAATTCAGATTTTACTAAAGGAGTGGAGTGGCACACCGCCCCACAGACCACGGGTGGATGGAGCAGGATGTAGTTGGAGCCCTCAATAACATACACCAGACATCTCAAATTTCTGGAGAAGTACCATCAACGTTGCCTATGGAAGATCCTTTGAATCCAGTGGGAAGACAGACGCACCAAGACAAATGGTAGCATCCTCTCACAAGCAAACACCATGAGCATTGAGGGGATGAACATTCAATACCAACTTATCTGGACCAGCCACATCATCCAGATGTCCAACTCCAGACTCCCTAGGGAAGTCTTATTCTCTAAACTCATTCAAGGAGTATACTGAAGAGGAGGGCAGATAAAGTACATCAGGTACATCCTCAAGCCCAACCTGAAAAAAGGCAACATCAACATCAACTCATGGGAGACTATCAACCAGGACCACCTGAAATGGAGGAAGTCTGCTACAAGGATCTCAGTATTTTGAAACCTTACAGTGACAACAGGAGATGAAAAAGCAGGAGCAACTGAAACAGTGGGTTGTGGACTGTCACAGGATGGGTGACACTCCATGCTCTCTTCCCACCCTGGAGCTCGTGTTACACAAAATTCACCTCCTTTCTAGTGCCTGCCATGATATAATTCCTCCTAGGTGTTATTTACAGCTCATGAGGATATTAATATGGTGCTCCATTGTCTCTCAATTTTGGTTCTCTTGTTCTCCAGTCCAGACAATAGATTTTAGGCTTCTCTGCTGCACTGTCTCTCACCCTTTTGCTTCTCTCTGTGCCCTACACCTCTCTGGGCTCATTCTGGCCTTGTTGCTCACTGAGCCTGCTCAAGCTCTTACTCCTCCATGCTCTGTTTCTTTCTCTCTTTATATCTAAGCCTGCTCTGACTTTTGCAGAGATCATTGATCCCCTCTGGTCTTCCAGGATAACTAAATAAAATCAGGCCAGATTGGCTCTCACAATCAAAGGAAATACATTCCCCTTCACTGGAGTAACTATGATGCTTTTTCTCTTTAAGCCTTGTACTCAGGCTTTAGTTTCCATGTCTTTGGGTGTTTATACACGTGCTCCAGTTGGTGGGGAGAGAGTGCTTTAATTAGCACAGCTCCAAGAGGCACACTAATTAAAAGCACCTGGAATGTCATGTATATCAGCATCCTCACACTATAAAATGGTGGCAGTTTACTTTGAACAAAAGTTCACTATTTTTCAATGTGGGGACATAACACTGGAGTCTGCTGGAGTACGGTAATTACTGCAGAATTAATTAATCTGACAGCCTCCTTACACATGTATAGGAGCCCTTTAAGACTTTAATTCTTCCCCAGTCTACTGGCTTTGGGGTAACTTCTTAAGTCTTTGCCTGCTACAATCTTATCTACTCTCTCTCCCTAGAAGGTACACTCCTTTCCTAACAGTCATTCCCTCTGGTCTCCAGAGACTTTTTCCTCCCCTCTTCTGGGTTCCTACATCTGCCATTATTGGCCCAGGAAAGGCTGCTAGTTACTCTTCCGAGGTGTCCCTCATTATCACAGCTGGCCTCTTGGTCACCTCTACCCTCCAGTCTGTTATTTCCCATAGCAGCCTGGTGTGTGGGCTTGCTTTCAGGACTAAATGTCAGGGTTCCATCCCTCATTCCCTGCCCCCTGCCACATGGACCAAATCAAGAGCCCAAAGCTACCTACCTCACATGGAAATATGTGCCTGAGCTGCAACAAAGCCTGTCATTTCTGGACAGGCCTCATCAGTTATCTATGGACCCATAAATAAGACAGTCATGGAAGACACTCATCCTTGACTGCAAGGAATTGCCAATGATGATAGGAGTCACAGCCCTAGAGTTGACAGCAGACATGGGAAAACCAGGCAGGGAATGGCTGAAAAGTGGGGGGACCCACACCCTACTGACACAGCTGCTTCTGTCCCCCACTGACCTTGGTATGGTGGGAGGGTGCAGAACCACTGCTACCCTGTTCCAGCCCAGGAGCTATGGGGAGAAGCTATTTGGGATGCCAGGCTTGGCCAGGGACAGTGATGATGGCACTCAGTTTCCTCCTTCCAGTACCTGCCCCCTGCATGCTCCCCACTTGTGTCCCTTCACTGGCTGGAATCAGGTGCAGGGAGGAGAAACCAGCACACCACTGCCACTGCTCCTAGTTCCCCACACAGCTGCTTCTTGAAGTGTAGGGCAGGACCAAGTCAGGAGCTTGGGACAGCAGCAGCAGCATGCAGAGTCATCCTTCCAGTGGCTACTCCTGGCCAGCAGGGGACACCTGTGTGGAAGGGGCAGACAGGGAGCAGGCGCTGGAAGGAGAACCTTTGTATTGCCACTGCTATCTCCTGCTGAGCCCGACATCCCACAGAGCCACAGCCCATAGCTGGAGTAGGGCAGAAGCAGCCCTGGGGACATCAGTGGCAGTAGGAAGATGCATCCACCTTGATCTGCCCTTCACCTTAGACTATCTGAACCAAGTCTGAACCTACTCTTGTTCCTGGAACCTTTTCAACATTATCACAGTTCAGGCCTTGTAAAGGATTAGGAGAGCAGGTGTTTTCTCTGTATCAACTGACCCCTCAGCAACATGGGAGTTATGCTAAAGAGCAAGTACTTATAAACCAGTATTGTTTTCTTGGGAACAACTTTTTATGCAGTTGAAAAAGTGGCATTGATGTTTGGTTAGTAGACAAGAAAAACAATCCCTGCCACTTGGCTTCAAAGGAGAATTGTGGGAAATGGAGGCTAGGAGGGAGCAGAGACCAGCCTTCTCGCAGATGGCCTTGGCCCAAGTCTGCGTGAACACACATGTGAATATTTTGTGAAGCTGGACCCACTTTTATGCCTCAAGGAAAAGATATGAAGGAAAGTCTGTGATGGGAATTCATCAAATGCTTTATTCATTACAATTCCCCTCCCCGCTTCCATATGTAATGATGTGGGCCATAACACCAAAACTTATTAGACTAGAAGACCCTGTTTCAAATAAAGATAATTATTTTTCCTTTAGACAGTTAAATAGTGTAGGTACAGTAAAACTCTAGGCAGAATGAAGAGCAGTGAAAGTTTCACAGTTTCAACATGCTGCAATGTGCAAACAGGAACTTTGGTAATGCTGAAATTAAAAATCCTAATTACAATCAATTGGAAAGTTACTTTCAGTGGGGATGAGAGAAATTGTTTTGTGGAGCAAGAGTATTGGCTTAACTCTGCCTCTGTTAAAGTCAGTGAAAGTTTTATGTCGATAGAGACAAAATTAGGCTGATGCTGATGGCTCTTTGAAATCCCATCCAAAAATTCTGCCAAGGTATCCTTCTGTATTACTCTCCCTTGCTGTGAAGGGTTTACATTATCACTTGCAGACAAACATGCATTGGTTTTAATCTTAGTTTCACTTTTTATTGCAGGCTTGTCAAAAACATTTTTAATACATAGCCTTAAGGAAGCTGCTTTGTTCTCCATTTTTATATTCTACTTCAGAAAAGAGTATCTTTAAGTCATTTTTACAGATGAATGTCAAAATCATTTTTGACTCTCATTTTAGCGAGATTACAATTTAGCAAGTGGCTCATTTTTAAATTGAAATAACTATTGTTCAAACTATTTTGCCATTGAATAATTCTGTATTCTTAAGATTATGAACAAATATTTATAGAACCAAAAAAGAAAGTTTCTGCTTTCATTTTGTTTTGTTGTTTATTTTTTAATAGGCTAATTTAGGCTTTCCACTGCAAAAAACAAGTCATTTCTAAACTGAGACAATGTTACGAGGAATAAGGGAATATGAACAAAAGTAAATTCAGGCAGAAAATTTTTTAAAATGTTTCTTAAATGAGATGCATCTAAGAATGTACTATAATCTGTCCAGGCAATGGTTGGAGCACCATTCTGACAAAACAATGCAGAGATGAACCCATGAAGCAATCCTGTAAGGGCAAGGGAATAGATGACATAATAAGGAATTTGATTTCTAATTTCTATGATTTTCTGATAAAGAATCAGCTATCCCATTCTTTGAGGTACTAATACAGATAGTTCATCTACAATTATTAGGAGAATAAATGGGAAGGAAAATAATACGAGAAGTAAATTCTTGTGGAAATCCTGAAGCAATTGGGAAAGATCAGTGGCAATATATTCACACAAACTGTACACTGTCTTTACCAGAATAGCAAGTTTCATAGCAGTTTTATTTCTCATCTCTGATGCATTATCTTCTTTCCTCTCATACCGTGTCACAGCATGCCATCTTGTTTTGCAACAAGAAACCATATGAAGTCAGGAGAGAAAATCTCTAATGCATAAGGAGAATGTGCATGTGCTTTTTTGTTTAGGAGATAATCTAACACCATGCTATGTATAGTGGACATTTTGCATCATCTAAACTATAGATTTTATGTAAGTGCTAATTACAAGATCATATTTATGGATACTTCAATGCGGAAGGGAAAATCTATCCTTTATTATCACTATTAATTATTTTCCATATTTAAAGGACTATAAGGAATTTAAAAACATAGACAACAAGATGTAGCCCCTCCTCCAGGGAGTTTAAAATTTAATTGTAAAATGGGGCGCAAAACTGGGATACAGATGGTATGGGAAAGGACTATGATTATACTAACAAGATCATTACATGGTTACTCATTTTGAGTGCTGGGCAATTTGATGGTTTAGTTTAGATAGATGGCTTCACTGATAGTATATCAAGCACATATCTACTGTCAACACATTTTTTAACTCTTATCTGTTCTCATGAAACTGTAACTATTGTTGGTCACATGGGGTAACTTGTTAGCCCACCTGCATGAACAAAATGCAACTAGTGACAACAGTATAAATGTACTAAAAACTATTTATTAAATGTAAAGATTGTATGAAGAGTTTCAAAATGTGAATGAATAAGTTGCTAAGCTTGCAGTTCACACAGTTTTCAAATGAACAATTACTTCCAAAAAATGTCCTGTTTTAACTAAATATTGCATTCCTCACAAAGCAGCAGTGATGTACTGTGGTGCACACAAGCAAATTGCTTATAACCTTCACATTGTTTCTGGGTTTTGCAGTCATCTGCCCTTGGACAAAAAGCACAACGTCCACTCATGCTTGCAGAAGGTTCTACTAGTGTGCGTTGTGGCAATTTGTAATTTAGGGCAGTCATACCAGACTTGACTGACTTAAACAGATTACATGTATCCATCATTCTTCTTTTTATTTGCCTGCCGATCAACTGTTTTCCAAGCTCCTGCAAAAAAAGCGCTATCTTTTTAAATGTGATCTTTGCTTACAGTTTGTGTTGTGGCTTAGCGAAATGATGAGCCAGAATATTGAAAAATAGTGTCATTGGCCACCTGTTGATTTTCCATCTCCAGGGGGTCATATGAACTAAGTGGTCAAGGTTATCCACACCCACCTTGTTTTATTGTAGTCATGGATGATGTCTGGCTTTCTTTTCTCTCCACCTACTGACAGGTCATGGTGCATGCTTGACAGCAACCGTACAACTTTGGACTTCTTTGGAACATAGGAAACTAGGGTAAGCTCCCCATCAAAAGCAAAACTGGATGAAAAAGTTTCCTTTATTAGATTTGCTTGCATTCTAATATTAGATTTGCTTGCATTGTTTGGAATATCTGCCTTATTTTTCTAAATCATACTCACATAGGTCAAGTCCTGCTGCAGCAGTCTTTCTGCCAGGTCAGTATTTGTGAAAAAATTGTTACCCACAATATTTCTTCCCAACTTGTATCAGGGATGAGCCAGTTTTTCAATGACCTGGGTACCAAGATTACTTCAGCAAGCCTTTGACACCGTCTCCCACCCCATCCTCATTAAAAAAATTGGGCAACTGTGGCATTGATTCCTACACAATCAGATGGATTGCAGATTGGCTGAAGGTTTGCACTCAGAGGGTGGTAGTGGACAGGTCATATTCGACCTGGGGAGAAGTGGGCAGCGGAGTACCCCAGGGCTCAGTCCTTGGGCCTGCACTGTTCAATTTCTTTATCAGCTATTTGGACGACAGGGTGAAAAGCAGCCTGTTTAAATTCATTGATGATACCAGAATCTGGGGTGAGGTGAGCACACTAGTAGGGAGGGAAAGACTGCAGCAAGACTTGGATAGGTTACAGGGGTGGGCTAG
>NW_017728931.1:86873993-86902640 GCF_001723895.1 Crocodylus porosus | reverse complement strand
CTAGGATCTGGAACCAACTTCCAAGGGAAGTGGTGCTGGCTCCTACCCTGGGGGTCTTTAAGAGGAGGCTTGATGCCTACCTAGCTGGGATCATTTGAGCCCAGTTTTTTCTCCTGACCTGGCAGGGGGTAGGACTTGAAGATCTATAAGGTCCCTTTCAACCCTACTTCTATGTTTCTATGATCCATTCTACAAACAAAGCTGGGATATCACCTTAGGGTTATGTCTACATGAGACACTGACTGCACAATAGCCCGATACTACTGATATCATTGCATAGTAGTGTTCCATGGCAGAAACCATGATGTAACAATACTGCATAGTAGTATTAGGCTACTGTGCAGTCGCGCCACAAAAAAACCCGTTCGTTGGCACTACTGCTCAGTAACTTGGGTTACTGTGAAGTCATTTAGTACTTGTTTATACAAGTATTTGTATACTTGTTTATGCAAGTACTAAATGACTGCGCAGTCAGCATCTCATGTAGATACAGCCTAGGACTACAAAAAGATGTTTTTGGGATGGGATCAGCTGCATGGAGATGTGTCCCAGCATAAGCTGATCCAATTGATTGGCAGAAATGAATGCTGCCTGGGGCCATTGTCCAGCAGAATTGGGCCCCCGTCACTTCTGGCACTTCAGTGAACCCAATCTGAGGGGGAGGAGGGCAGGAACCCCATGCATTACCTGTTTTGCACTTCCAGGCACGAGACCTGGGAATTCCTCTGTCTTCAAATGTGGAGGGTGGAACTCATAGGATTGCCCAGGGCTGAGCCCAGGTATCCAGGATCATTTTCTTGCAGGATCAGGCCCCTCAAGCCCCAGGAGCCCCTTCCTGAAAGAGCTGAAGAATGCTGTTAGTTCCTGGCTGCCCTAATAAAACAGGATTCTGCTATGAAAAGGGAGTACAAACTACAAATAGGAATTGTCATGCAGCCATTTTTGGTCATTGGTTACACGTGACAAGGAGCAGCGAGGTCTGTTTGCTTATGCTTTGTGCCGCCACAAAATGCTTTTATAGCAGCGTAAGGCAACAACTTTTTGCCTTACACGTTTCCAAAAGCAAGTTACATGACAACAACTTTTAGCACACATTTCCAAAAGCAAGTTACATGACAGGACCTCTTTCCCTCATCCTCAGGAAAGAGATTCAGAAATGTGGATAGCACCTTCAGTCTTATTTACTCAAACATGGCTATGTTGCATTAATTTTGGGATGTGCAGAGGGTAGACTGTGCTTCATGGCGGCACTCCTGGGCCTGGCATGGAATGGCATGGCAGGGTGGTAGTGTAGACATATCATGGGTTCCACAAAATATTTGTGATTTTCTAGAGAAAACCATTTCAGGTTGATACAAAGCATTTGGGTGTCAAGCAGCATAATGAAAGAGATATTGAAGTATGGTGATGTTGAAGGAAGGAGGCAAGCTTAGCAGTCAGGAAGTGGATATGTAAACTTTAGGCCAAATTATGTAGCTTTTAAACAGAGCAGCTTTTAATGGCTGTTTCTGATATTAACTCTATTTTCAGTTAAACTGTGTTCATTTGCATCCATTATGATGCCCATTGGCTGAAATGGGTAAGTTTGGAACTGTATGAAAGATGAGTAAGGAGAGAAGTCAAATAGAAGAGACTTATATTTGCCTTCCCTTTTCATTCCTTTCCCCATTTCAGTACTGTAAAGAATTTCAGTTCAATCAAAAGGTTTTACCAGTGAATCTAATTGCAGAGATAGCATTGGAGCTGTGTGAAATTTATGGAGTTAAAAAAACTGACCCTAACAAGAGGATATCTATTACCAAATATCTTCAATCCTACAAATTAAATTCCAAATTATTACACTGAATTTTTATTGTTTCTTGGCAGTGGAAAGGGGAAGCACTTTTAAAAAAGGTCTACAATTTCTAAAGTGTAGCTTGAAATATCTAAAGTGGACAGAGACTTAAAGAAGATTTGCCCCTTCCCAAAATCCTTAGAGTTCTTCTAAGGTAAAGCATGGGGAATTAGGTAAGCTTCCTTTGATTTAAAATAGAAGGGAGAGCAATGTAGAAATCAATCAGTTGGCAAACAAATGTGATTGTATTTTCAGAACTTATGTATAGGAAGCTAATTACAAAGGATTTTAACAAAAAATGCCTTAAAAAGCTAATGTAGCCTTTGCAGTTTTTCAGCTGTATAGAATGGAGAATTTTTTAGTGTTGAGAATAAAAGTGGTTTTATTCACAGTGATTAATAATGATCCTCTAGAGAGAAAAAAAATCGTGTCCTGGGATACTTGTTGCTAATCCTAGAGTTGTTGATTGACATTGGCTGCAGGGAAGCTCACAGCTACTATAGTTCTGGCCCCTCTCAGAAAATTTGCTGTAGGCAACAACATAGAAGCAGCACCTCCTTGGAGATCTCTGGGGGCTGAAAAGGGATAGGAGATATGAAAGAACAAAATTACAGTTCTTTATGCTTTGAATTGAGGCAAAAATGTTTGCAGCTCAAAGTTTTGAGAATGATTTAATGTGAAAGTATGAGGAATCAAAGAAAAAAAATAACAGTTTTCCTTCAAGATGCTCTTTCAGTGGTAAAACCCCTGATAACTTTTCCAGTACCATAGGTTCAATGTAATTGGCCCCCAAATTGTACTCAAGTGTCCTGAAGCTTTTAAAAAAAATCAGACAAAAAAAATATACCATTTTTGTTGGTTACATTAAATGATAGTTTGGTCTGATGTTCAATGGCATGCACTGGGATTTACTGGGGGCATGTTGCTTGATAAGGTTAATTAACTTGTATAATTTTAATTATTACATAGTCCTCTAAAATACCTTCTTTCCTTGTTGATTTTTAAAATAAAATTGATCTAACAAAGAGATCAAATTTAATAAAACTAATTAAGTTGTTAAATGAAGAATTAAAATCAGTTAATTAAAGTACAATAACAGATTTCTAAGCCTCTGATCTCTTAGATTTTATTAGCTGAGAATGAGAGCTATTGGGCTGTGAACATGTAAAAGCATGGCTCTTCTGGTACATGAGTTAACAATAAAAAAGAAATACTTCATGGAAAGAATTCCCTTTTTTTTTTTTTAACAAATAAACTTAATGAAAACAGGTGTCAAAGTTACAAGAAGAGATTGCAGTGATAAGCCTTATACCCAGGCGCTCTAGAAGGCCAAAGCACTTCTATCACCTTGGCTGGTATAAAGGAACCACTGTATAAAATTACCTACCCATAGTTTCTTTGGTGATACTGCAGTGATCCCCATCGCCAACATGAAGTTAGATTTTGGGGGCAGTGAGTTCCCAGAGAGGCTTGGAAATGGGAATGAGCTCAGTGTAACAAAAAGAAAAGAGAGAGAATCTTATCCAAAAACCTGAATAAGGGTCTGAAGTACTCCTGGCTCTCTTGTGATCCTTACATTGACAGGCAATCTAGACCAAGGACTTTGCTCTGGGAAATGACACGGAGGATCTTTAATGAGAAATGATGCAGGCTAACAACTTAGCTGTGAGAGGTGTCATAACAGCAGAGCTGAGGGGACATAGATGAGACATCACCCACACAATGTCTTAACACAGCTGAATCACAAAAATAGTACAGTGTTGGCACCTCCAAAGAGACAGTCACTCTTTCAAACTTGTGAGAGAGGTGTAAAGAAATACTTGGACCATTGTTTCTTGCTCATCCAAACCTTGAGTGAGCAGTTGCATAATTGGGCAGGGTCGGGGGTGGGGAGGGAAAGGAAGGGGGACGTGGAAAAGAATGGCCGTGCAGATGGCAGCACAGCCAAAGTTATCACTGCCCCGGTATGTGGCAGCTGCCTGGGGCATATACACCACTGAGTGAGGGATGGTAAGTGGGTCAACTGGTAAATCATGGAGCTAGTCTGGGGTCACTCCCACTGGTGGATTGGAAAAAAGTTAGATGACATGGGGGTTGTAGAATCTTTGCTCTTTCCTTGCTTGCCTATTATGTTGTTGTGTTTTCCCCAAGTTTATTACCTTGTTTTGTTTTCCCTAATGGTCATTTCCTTGTTTGTACTGTCTCACAGCAGATGCAAGTGAGGAAAGATATGTTCTGCCCATTAAGTGTACCTGGGAAGGTATGTTTAATTTACCTACATGGAGACATGAGCCAGTTTAATAGGATATCAAAGGGGACAGTACATCTATTGGCCACACAGTTTGTCTTCTTTGGTCATTTCAAAACCTAACAGAAGCATTATATAAATAATAATAAATAATAATAATAAATAATAATCTCTACAGAGGTGTGCAAAAATAAATAAATAAAAGTATAAATATGTTTTTTCTCCCATGTGCTTTTTGCTAGACACAGGAATTATACAGGTGGCTGCGTATGGTTACAGTTAGAATAACCTGTTGAAATTGGTGGGTTTCATTTGGGATAAGTTTAAGAACAAATTAAGCTTTTTCAGAAAGCAGATGATTGAAACAATAGCTGTCTCAGTCCAAAATATAGGCAAGCCACCACCAAAAAAATGAAAATGAATTTATTCATGAAGCTAAACAGTGAAGGTTTCTCTAGGCACATCTACACAAGACATTTACTGTACAGTTGACTAAATTAGCTGCACAGTAAATGCCATGTGTCTACATGTGCACCCCTATTAGGCTTGAATAAATTAAATTTACTCCACAGCAGGACAGTATTTGTAAAAGACTTTGCAACAGCACACATATAGATGCAGACCCTGATGGCTGAGGCATGAGGGTGCTTTAGCTTGGGGGCTGCCTGCCAGCTAGCCCTGGGCTAAAGCACCCTCATTCCCTAGCCAGCCCCTGCATAGCATGTTGAACCAGGGGGAGCAGCCTTGGGCTGGGAGGCTGACACCAGGGGCTCCCTGCCAGCTGAGACTGCTCTGACCTGGCTTAATGTGCTGTGCATGAATTAAATTGCTCTGGAGTTTCTTGCTCCAGGGCACACATTCAAATGGCCCTGGAGATAAACTCCAGAGTAATAAGCTGTGGGGTTTATTATTCATGAACAATAATAGCCTGTGTAGACACAGCAACTGTGTATCATTCCAGGATGCAAAGTTTTGGGATGGGGGAGCAGGAGAAACATCAGAGAAACTGAGAGGGAAGAAGCAAAAAGACAGGTAGAGAACTATTGGGAATATAAATCTGAGAAATGCTGAGAGAGCACATGTATTTTGAGGCTAAGTGCTGGCCGGAGACAGTCATTTGAACTGTGAACAAAAGAACTGTGGATGCGTCTACACGACACATTTACTGTGCAGTAGCCTAACACTGTGCAGTAGCCTGCAGGTCAAAAAACATGGTAATACGCTACTGCTCAGTGGTATTAAGCTACTGTGCAGTAAGTATCACCAGAAAACTGTGCATCAGTGCTACTGTGCAGTAACTGTAGTTACTATGCATTTAGTTAGTACTTTATTAAGTACTAAATTAAAGGCACAGTAACTACTGCACTTTAATGTATGTGTAGACGTGCCCAATTTCCTGCTGTTTGATTCAAAGACAACTTTGTACTTTCTTAATAAGGAAACTTAGTTGCAATCAGTCTCTCATTATTAGAAACAACCCACTAAAACCTGAAGTTTATACTCCTACCCCTTGGGCAACAGTATTGAAAGAAAGAAAAAGAAAAACAAGCATTGAACTTGTTAAACATGCTAAAAAGTTTAGTCTTAGAAAGGCAGGCAGTTACCAGCAGCTATCCCTGCATACCATGTATATGCAGCATTTTGTAAGCTGATAATTTGCTTTCTATCACCAGTTTCAGAAAATTTCAGAAAAAAGGAAGATTCACTGTTTAATAAATAATATCTCCCAATATATAATTTTATTGCAAGGTAAATAGCTATCCAAGTTAACCATAGGCAAGAAGATAAGTACCTTGACTTAAGGGATGGTCTACACACCAAAATTGCACCAACTTAAAATAAAATTGCTTCTAATTTGATTTAGTTTAATCAGCACAGCACTCTGGGGTATAGTCTTAAAAGGGTTGAGTGTTTAACATCAATTTTGCTTAATTCAGTTTGGTACCAGTTAACACAATGTTTGGTGCATTAACATAAAGCATTCAGCTTTAAGAGTGTCTGATTTAACAACATCCATTTAGACACAGATTTTATCAAATCATGGATATTTTGTGTATGCACTGGGCATCATTTTGTTTGTAATCCTGTGACATTAGCAGTAATAATACGATTCCATTTGCTATCTGAGGATAAACAGTATGGCTTAAACACAAAGGAATACAATGAAATGCACTTCACCCTAATTTTAAATCTTCCCATTTTACTATACACACCCACATACAAAGTAATAACTCAAAACCTTTATAGAGTTCTCCTTGCTACAAGTAGAACCCCTCTAAGTAGTTCTAACAAGCGTTATTTTTAATGAAGGCATATAGCATGTTTAGAGGCCATGTTCATTATCAATAAAAGTAGTTTGAAGGACTGCTATGCTAATCTTTTCTATAAGGTACTATAAAAACATTATGAAAGAAATGTGGGGGAATGAGAAGGTTATTTCATTAGTTTCATTTAAATATTATATAGAGAGAGAAATGATGGTTGTTCTTGCTCTTATGCCATACCTGCTTACTCCAGTCCAAAATGTGCCCTGTTTATATCATGCGTGTATGCATAAAAGTTAAATACCTTTGTTCAGAGCACGCGTTAAGTAAAGAATAGGCCTTTGTCCAACAATAGTTATGAGCACATGCTTTTATGACTTTTAATTATGGACTGAAACTTAATGTATACTCTAGGGCAACTTTAAAAAGACCTTTTAAAGAACAATTAAAGCTTTTTTTTTCAATTATTTAATATAACTGTTTTGTGGATTGTATGAAATTTAAATTACTACATGAGTCACTTTATATAAAGCTTTTTCCTTTTTAGGACTGGGTTAGGGAAGGGGTGTTGCTGAACACCTGACAAGGGTCAGCTTTATGGAATCCACTACTTGCACATGTGCTTGTATTAAATTACATGGTCTGATCATGATAAAAACAAAACGAGGGCAGGTTCTGCAGTACCTCCCTTGTTCATTACATATATTTATGGTCAATGTTCCTTTTTCCTACCACTTCAAATGACATAATAGAGATGGGGAGATATGATATGCAATCATCTTAGGGTACAGTACAAAAATGTTCAGGACATTACTGATGGGCTGCAGGACATTGAACTAAGTGGACACTCTGTATGACATGGAGACTTTGTGTTCCTTGACTACAGAGTATGCAAATATATTCCCATATATATATGGCCCTAACACTGCTGCCTAGTGCAGAGGAGGAAAGCACCGGAAATATGCTTGCTCACTAGTTGTTAAATGCAAAGGTAGAAGTGCTGAGGGAAATAAGCACTGTGATTATGCTCAACTCCTGCACAAGGGCACAAATGCAGAGATATGAGCGAAAAAAACGCTTATTTTATTATTTGGTATCAGATATAATAAAGCCCAAGGCAAGCATATAATTGTGTTGAAGAAAGGGCCTTGTTCTTACTCTGTACTGCACTTTAGACGAAATGGAGAGATGTATATGGAACACCCCTGCTGGCCACAGGATCAAAGCTAAACCTTGAAAGTTTCAAGGAAATGCTTTTTTATGCATTAATGGGCTGCATCCAGATGAGCAGGGGTGTGTGCTTACAGTGGCATAAATAGTAGTGGCACAAATTGCCATAATTGATGCATCAGCTCCAGCATATCAACGTTTCTTTCCTACACAAGTATTCTAGAGTTCCTGGCATCAATGGATCCAGAGATACAGTTTAATGCAATGACCAAGACGTGCTTTCAAAGATAAGTAGAGGAGGCATGAAGGCAAATATTGGTCATAACTAGGTCATATGCTGCACATCTTCTGTTTTGGATAGAACAATTATCTTGATAGTGTGAACTCTGTAATAAAATACAAAAAAAATACTCTGAACTTTGTGCAGGGTTAAAATGAAGTGGCAGAGATTAAAGCAAGAGGTTAGGTTAGATAGCAATGAAGCATTGCCATAAACATTTGCAAAACCAGGAAATTACTACCTTTCCTGCATATCCTGAATGTTTACCTTGAAATTTTATGAGCTCTCCTTTTCCCTCCTCAGTGTGAAATCATTAAAGGACAATGATGGCAGTGAAAACACCTGACAAGTATTAGACTGACTAGCCATATGGGGTATGGGCTGGGGCTCAAATGGAAAATGTATTATACTCCTTTTTGCTTACATAATCTTTCAAATGCATACATTTAATGAGATCAGCAGGGCTCCTTTTCCTTTTTAGCTATCCCACAAAGAACAGGTTGCAAAATAAAACATTTTATGAAATTGTGCAATATGAGAGTTGCCCCAAATTTTACTCATGGCTTTCTAAGCAGCTGAAATGAAAGGGGGCTACGGAAGGTTCTCAGTCACAAAGACAACAAACAGTTCTCCTTTACTCACAAAGTCCTATTTATTTCTGAAATGCTACATAAAATTTGTCAGAGGGGCAGTCAACAGTTTGCCAGGAATTCACAATTCAAACTGTCAGACAAACCCTCTAGGCTCACTTCGAAAAGGCCACCAGCTAACTACCCTTTGGCTTGAGATGACAAAAACAAGTGTAAAAGCTGCCAATATTTATATATTTTATTCAGATGTTTAATATGAGAGTTAGTTCAAGTACAGAGGAGCAAAGCAAAGAAAGACTTTTCGTGGACTTTTAAAAATCTTTATTATACAAATATTAAAAACAAATTGCAAAAGTGCAAAGGCATGTGGCCCTTCCAGGGGCTAAGGATGAAAAGAGAGACCCACACATGACAAAAACTCCTTGTCACCAGAGACTGAAACTCCCACTCCCCACTTCCATTCCTTCTTTGGGGTTACACATGTAGGACCAGCTGTCCTTCCATTTTGCAGAGCACTCCCTCAATAACCCACTATGACACAAATTTGTCCACACTTCTATGAGACATTTACTGTGGAGGCAATGAATTAGCACGACAGTAAATGTCTCAGTGTCTACACATGTGCCCCTATTAGGGTGCAGGAAACTACAAGTAATACCATGCTGCAGTTTATTAACTACAAGTACTTGTAAATAAAAATACTATCCTGCTGCAGAATAAAAAATGTGTCAGCAGCACAAATGTAGATGCTGCCCTGGCTGTCTGGGGCATGAGAGTCCTTCAGTGCAGGGACTGCCCACTGGCTAATGCAGCCTCATACCCCAGCCAGCCCCTCCACAGCACATTGAACCTGGTCAGAGCAGCTCCAGGTGAAGTAAGCTGTGTTGAAGAGGTGAAAGTGCTTGATAGTTTGCAATTAGACCAAGGGAGCAATGGGGCTTCCTCCGATGTGAAGGAGGGAAGGTGGAAACAGTAGAGAGACAAAAAGGAGGGGAGAAATAAGGGTGGAGGATAAAAAGTCTTTAAAAATAGAAAAAATGGGCAGGAATGATTGGAGCAGGGAAGAGCCAACCTTTAAATGTTGGCTCAGCAGAGGAAGAGGTGAGAAAGATGATGCTGAGACAAGAAGGGTAAAAACTTCAAAAAAGGGTAAAATAGATAAAACGACGGATTCAGACTGAGTTATTCAGACTGCCAAAAGGTGTGAAAAGCAACAAGGAGAGGCAGATTTCGAAAGTTGTATTTGAAAGCAGATCTGGGTGCAGGTCTAGGCAGCATCCATTGAGAGTAGCTTTTGAAGAGTTTATTATACAAATTTTAAAGAGACAAATGGTGAAAGTACAAAGGTATGTGGCCTACCCAGGGCCTCAGCGGGAAACACTTGTCAGTGATAAAAACCACTATGTTACTGGACTTTGAAATCCACTCCCCCCTCCCTAATGGACCATCTGTCCTTTTTTCCACCTTGCAGAGTTTTCTCCCTGGATGGACAAGTGCCATGCAAACTGGTCCACATTTTGTTGTAAGGTGAAGTATCCAAAATCAAATGCAACATGTTCCTAGATCAAGAAGCAGAAGAGTTGGAAGGCACTGGAGCCAGCCCCTGCAAAACTATTTCTGCAGCTTTTCAAAATTGCCATCTTGGCCTGGTCCAGCAGAAAGTTGGCCAGGCAGATCATACTCCCCCTGGCTGCTCAGTATGGATTGAAAAAAATGCACATGATTTGGAAAAGAAGTCAAAGTCCAGCATGCTAAAGAAAAAGCTGAAGCTGGGGGCAATCCAGGAAGGTGAGGAAGAGTCTCCATCTCCTCCTCACAGAAAGGGGAGACTGCAGACACCAGATCTAAGTCGTGGGGAGAAGGGAGAGGACTCCATATCGTTGTGGAAAATTTTCACCTTCCAGGTAGCTAAATGTAAATCTTTACTCTGAATCAGGCACTACCTCAGGAGGCTGCTCTAATCTATCAGACTATTAAAAAAAACCCAACACAAACAAAAAAATCCGTCAAAAAACAAAAACAAGCACCATATTGTGAAACTAGCCCTCCATTACAAGTTCCCTGAAATGAAATAAAACTTTTTGGAACCATCAAAATGAAATGATAATGTATCCACATTTTCAAACCCTTGTCATTTTCATTTTGGATGAAACTATTGGTGATTTTGGCTCAAACCTGGGAAACCACATTTTGGGGGGAAATAATGTGCCAAGAAAACTTAACTCAGCCCTACTTGCAAGACACTATTGTTTAATCTCCAGTCAAAGGGGATAATGGTATACCATGACAAGTCCAATTAAGCATTTCAGAAAGCCAAACCAGAAACAGTATATCATAATGGAGGCAGGAGTTTCACACCTGTTTGCAGAGTTCTCCAAACATCTTCAAAACTAAAATTTGAGTCACAATGGGGATAGTAAGGTAAAAACCTCTGCTTATGCTTTATTGACTTCAGCAGGGTAGCATTTATGTAATTAGTGGCTGAATTTGACCCCATGTTTTAAGATGAAAGAAATTCACTGTGTTCCTTTCCAGAGGAAGATCTGATGTATGCTTCAGGACTTCCTCCCAAGCAAAAAATGTGTTTTGGAAGCGTCATCACTGCCAGCCCTATGAAATCCCTCTGCTGAGGTTTCCCTCTGTCCACAGGTTCTGGGATATGCCTTTCATTATAAAACTTTGGACAGATTTAGTGCAACTCAAAACCAGACAAAATTCACATAGCACTTTTATTACAAGCCTGAAATATAGCCCAGGTTTCAAAGTTTTTAGTGAACCTGAACTGTGATTTGGATAGCAAGGAGAGACAGCTACAAATTGCAACCACACCAAGCTCCATTGCTTTGCATGGTTTTAACCCCAAATCCAGAGGAAAGTAGTTCAGGCCAACATTTACTTTGAAAAAATATGAAACCCAAAGCATGGGAACCAATTGGAACTTAAATGGGAAATTTGCATGAATACCTGCAAATTGAAAACACTAAATTTTGCCTAGTATGTTTCCTCCATCCAATTAATTTATAAGCTCTAAAAATAAAGTTGGCGATGAGAATCTGCTTCATGGGTATTTATAGTTAATTATCGCTAGAAGTAGTTTTATGAAAGGGGCATCCCATAATATTATAAACATAATACAACCAGAAAATGGACTACATACTATCTTCCTATAATCAAAGAGCAGCTTTTTGAATGGTACTTTGCAATTCTCAGTAGCTCATACTCAACTACAAGTTAACTGATCCAAAATGTAAACACTTTCCCCAATTACATCCCATACAACTACAGAGTACAGCTGTTTAGAGACCAATTAAAATGCTAATTAAGAGTTCTTCTTTTGCTTTAGAACACCTATACTAGGCCCATAAACATTTCTACATTAAAAAGGAAACAAGCGTTTTCTGTGGAGGGCTGTCGTAACTGCAGGATGGAGAATTCACTGTGATGTGTTTTTTAGGGAAGGTTGGATTTTTAACTTGTTTACAGGCTGAATTGAAACAGTGAATTAGTAGATGATATCTTTCCTAACCACTGAAAGGATTTAATGGTGCAATACTCTTTCAGTCCTGTCTTAATTTTTTCTTCAAACTGTCTCCTATGACAAGAATTACCCACCTGCCATTCAGAATTTTGCTTTAAAATTCCTTGCCACATGCAGTAGATGAGCCTTTGGAACCCCCTGTACTTTGTAACTTCAAACTCAATTTGCGGTCTACTCTTGCTATCAGTTATTTGATAACATGCTTTGTATTGTACAAAATACAGATGTGCAGAGCGTACATTCATGTACATTACTGCATAAATAAAGTGCATGGGCCTGATACAGAGTGATCACCAACACTGAAGTCAAGGTGGTTTTATCTACAAAACTTAACTACAAAATTGAATCATTGCTGAACATATTTGTCCAACCATGTTGAGCAAAAGGCAAAAACCTGTATTCAATACCATTTCACCTCATCATGTTTATGCATTGGTAGGAGTTTAAATTAGGTTAGCTGAAGCTATGCCATGACAGTTTAAGCTGCAAATGAAAACAAAGATAATCATACTCACTACTGAAATGGAGATAAACAGATGACTGATAATACCACATGATTTCATCTTAATTTTGTAATGCACACGTAAGGACTGAGGTGGAAAAGAACTCTGCCTCTGAGTGCAAAAGTCTGGCCAAAAATGAGTAAAGCTAAGAAAAGTTTGACAATCTGATTAAATAAGCATCCCAAAGCTCAGATGCTAATTCAAGCCCTAGTGGAATTTTTAGGATCTAAAAGACTGAAGTAAGGAAGAAGAAAACAAAACTCAAGAACAACCACATGGCACCTGACTTCAGGCATGAGTCTAGAAGTATGGCTATCCGAAAGCAAACAGAAGATCTTCTAAATAGCCAACAGAAGGTTTTGGCATCTCAAATAACATTGATTCAAGCTTGGATAGCTTTTATTAGCTTCTAATGCCAATGGCGGTTTACTGACATGATAAAATTTAAATTAAAATAGGAATGTAAAAAAGAACCAGGAATCCAGATTCTACTACTTTTCTAATAAATAAATAAATGATAAAGTGATTCTTTAACAGTTCTGACTGCACCTGAGGACAGCATTCTGAGAAGTGCCAAAAGGCTGGATTCTCCAGGTTACTGAAGACATTGCAGCACACCCTGTCAATCCAGCTAAAATGATTCCCGGTATATTTGTTTAGTAGTGATAGAATCCAGAACAGGGATTTGAACATAGGTCTGCTAACCTGTAACCACATACATTGTTACACACATTTACCTGACTGCCTTTTGTATTAAAGGTGTTCTAAACACACATTGAAAAGGTCCGGATCACTGAAAAGATAGAAAGAAAGTAACTACTTTTAGACTCTTAATTCAGATTCCTAGCACAAGGATTTTTGTTCTACTGGTAGCCAGTTTTAGAGCTTAGTCTGTAGGTACAAAACTGCACAAGAGAAACAGAGGGCACAAGCCCACAAACTTATCATGAAATAAAGGTGAGAGGGACTTTATAGCAGCTGTATCCTGTTAAATAAATATTAAGCCATGGAAGTGTACTCCTCTTACATTATGCAAAGCTACTGAAGGTTAGTTTTCATTTACTGTGCAGTAAGAGCATACCCTTAGGTACCTAGGGGATTAGGAAGCAAATGAAGGGCAATTATGCAGAGGTCAGTGGTGTCCAAATGGTGAAATTATGCACCTAAAATCCACAACTTTAAAATTTAAAAGCATACATCCCACTGATTTTCAGTGCACCTCAGAGCCTGTCTACACAACAAAGCTGCACCACCTGAACTGTGTCAATATAGTTCTAACAAGCTATTTCTACATCAGGAACATTTTACCAGTGTAGTAAAATCACCACTAGTAGCTCTCTGTAATGTTTCTGGTACAGCTGTGCTGGCCAGGGGTCACATCTTTACATCCCAGACTGATAGTTATACCATAAGGAATCTGTAGTGCCCTTCTAGCCCTAAAGTACATAGTTCTATTGGCATAAGCGGTGCTTTATATTTGACCCCCTCTATATGTTACAGATATTGCATTATTAACAATCACCTTAAGACTAGCTACACACGCAAAGCAGCTATCACATGATAAAAAGCTCCAACCATCTATAAAAAGTTAGACTGCTAATGTATGCAGTAATTTTATAGCTGTTTACTTCTGAGCTTTAGTTTGAATGTGTAGCAGGGTCTAGCTTGCGGTCGAGAGCCTCATCAGTTGGCAGAGCTCCTAGTCACAGGGGTGCATCTTGCCCAACATGGAAACCCCAAGCCCTGGGGATCGCAGCTGCCATGATCCCTGAGATTGGGGGAGGGGGAAGGGAAGGGCAGGCATGAAACCCCCACCCTACGTTGAGCTCTTGATCCAGCTCCTCACCCACAGTGGGGACTGAGAAACCCAGTGACTGACAGGGCTCCCAGTCCCAGCTGTGCCTCAGTTGCAGGGTTTCTCAGCCCCTACTGTGCATGGCCCTGTGGCTGGGAGTCCTCTCAGCAAAAGGGACCCGCAACCATAGGAACCTGCTTATTGCCAGTTCAGAAGGAGCCCAGGATCTAATTCTCCTACATCATCAACATGACATAATTGGATCTAATGTGCAGTTCCACAATTGCACCTCCTGCCATGCATGTGTGAATCATGCGTTGGATCCAATGGTACCTGCATGTGCAGAGGGGGCCTTAGTGTTGTTGAACACTTGCACTATACTGAATGATCTGATCTTAGAAGCTCAGCTTTTGGGCCTGTCCATATGTGGACAGGAGACTGCATTATAAACACAGATGCAAGTCAAGGGGTTGCGGTTAAGCATTTAGTAAATAATGCTCCACAGAAAATGAATGCAAGCCATTGTCACTGTTTAGCTGACAGCTGAGCATAAAATGAATGATATAGCTATGATATGGCAAAGGAAAGAATGAAGTCCCCTTTATAGCTATGTAACTGCATTAACACTAGATTAAAAAAAAAAAAATGATGCAGGATGCAAGTAAACAAAACTATTAGAACAATAGGACCAGGCCCAAGCTATGTGTGTGTTTAGGCTTTTCTTCTAGAGTGCTAATAAATAAGAGAGGATCTGTTTACTAGAAGTCTAATTTTTATCATCTCCCCTCCCCAAGTTCAGCATGTAAAATGTAATGAAATAAAAATATCCATCCAAGGGAAGATACCCCTTTGGGTTTTTCTGAGGGTAAAACAGTTTGCAAAGAAGTGAGGAACTCTCTTCCCCCGGCAGCTGCTACAACGAGGCTTATGTTCCAGATCTGTGCGACTGCCGAGGGTGGGGGGAGGCATGAAAGGAAATGGTCCTATGAAAACAGTGCTCACCCCCACCTCCTCTTCACAAATGTTCCCCAACCTTCTGCAAAAAGGGGGGGCGGGGGTGTGAGAGCCTCATTTCACAGGCAACACCTGTGAAAACACCAGCAGAGCTGAAAACTCTCAGCCCTTTAACAAGCCCCTGACTGGGCCTTCCTTTGGCTGGCCTCAGACACCGGCTTTGTTTATCTGTCCTCTCAGGCCACCTCAGCTGTGACAGTTTGAAACCAGGCCATTATTTGTTCTTCATATACAGTGCAAAGAACAAATAGAGTAAATAATTCAAAGAAAAAAAAAGTGGGGGCAGGAAAGTTTAGATTGGAAAGAGACTCAGCACTTTCCCCCAGAGAAACTTTTTTTTGGGCAGGGGGTTATCCTGTTGCTGAATAGTCCCCTAAGGCTTCCTTTGACTCACCAGTGAAGACAGATTAAAGGAAGCCCTGAGTCCCTTATGGTCTCTATTGAATCTCCAGATGTGTCTCCTCATGAGGCCTTTCACTTACAAGGATACAACATTGCTGAGTTGAACCTCCTATTTGTTCATTAACACATTATACCCTCCTTCCCACACCACAGTTTTGCATAACCTGTGAGTCAAAGATACATTATCACATAGCTGCAGCTTTGAATAGCTCACATAACCACAAGTGGCTGCTTATGGAGTTTCAAGTTTGATCATTAAGATTTTATAGTCTGTCCTTTGTTGATTTAGTTTGGTATTGTGACCTTGGCTGGAATCGCTGTTCAGGCATCACTTAAGCTTTGAACCCATTCCCTACTATGCATTTTAGGCAGATCTTTTTTTTTTTTTTTTTTTTTTTTAAACAGAGATTTTGAAACATTAGCCCATCTCTCAGTGTAAACTCCAGGTAAAGAAACTATCAGTGGTTTGTCTTTAAAGTAAATATAATTCACCGACTAATATTTGAGACACCATCTTCTTGCTGTCCTTTAATAAACTTATCCTTGTAACTTAAATTCTTGGATGGCTACAAAAAAGGAGAAAAGAAAAGAAAAGAAAAAGGCTATATAAAAATCCATATACATTTTGCCTCTTTATGCACCAAGGCATCATTCAGAATTTTCAGGCTACAAGAACAGGAAGCAGCAAGCAACCAGTTTTAGAAGCATGAGGGTAAAAGGAGGGTGGAGGAAGTGGGGGGGACAATTAGATATCATATAGGCTAGTTTAATTGAAAGCAACCTTCCCAGGAGCTTGAGATACAACTTAAGCCATTATTTCATGATAGATTTCAAGTGTGATCTTGAGCAAGGTGCCTAGATCCAGATTCAAAAACGGGATTTAGATGTTGTAATGCCGAATGCTGCAATGCTGAACTTTTAGGTGCCCAGCCCACATAGTGGAATCGAGAGCCCTAATTTAGAGGTTTACATTCTTTATAGACTACATGGAGAGCTAGGCATCTCAGAACGGGATCCACAAAAACTAGCATGCTGATAAGAAAAGTGACTAACCAGTAGGAGACTGCGAAGGAGGGAGCTATTAAATCCTATTCCTCCCAAGGGCTCAAGAGGCCTTCTTCAGAGCCAGACACCTTCCTACTTTGATGTTATCAGCCCCCAACTCTCTTGCAAAAAAAAAGTGCCTACACCATTTCCTTCAAAACTGTGGAGGCTAGGGAAACATTATTTCGTTAGACTGGTGGTTCCATTTCTATTCCTATTACATCCAGTAGGTCAATGGTTAAGATTTGCCCCAAATCCCCACCTCTGCTTGTATAGCTTCAATGCCATCTCTGTTTTCTCAAGATAAGGCTCTAACCTTCAGATTTTATTCTATACCTGTTAGGGTCATTCTCCACTGCTCTGGCTGAAGCTTTGCCATTGTGCATAGAAGAATTCAAAATGTCATTAAATCATAAAGAGAATAAAAAAAGAGTAAAAAAAAATAAAAAAATCAGCATGTCTCTATATTTCAGTGAGGTAGAGCACTCACCTAAGAGAAGAGGAGATATATATGCCAGTCCATCTACAGTAATCACCAAATAAAATGCATCCACCCTCTCCTCCCACCTCTCAAAAGAAAGCAGCAACTACCTCTTCATTTTGTGTAGCTCTGCATCTGGTAGATGTGGTTAGCAAAGGCCTAGTACACGAAGCCCTCTGGCAGGATGGCCAGAAGAACACCTAATTTACAGATCTTTATAGGTCTTAAGTGTGAGGTGGGTGTCATACTGCTAAGCAGTCAGGATTATAGTGCTTCTGGGCATGTACAGACCCATAACTCTAGGTTCCTGGTAAATGTTAATGACCAAAATCCTAAAATGCCTATAGAGTTTAGGCAGCAAAGCTAAGCACAGATATTCAAGGAAGTTAAATTGGGTTAAAAATGGCTGCCCAATTTAGTCATAGCTCATCTTGATGCTGATCTTACATACAGATCTGGTCTCAGTGACCAGAAATCAGATCTAAACCTGTAACTATAAAGAAATTCCATACACACAGACCGGCCTAAAAAGTAAAGAACCTGGTTAAGATAAACCTGGACTGATGTAGTATGAAACTTGGTTGATTTAGGTCAAACTGGTGCATGGAACTTCTGTACACTTTCCTTGTACAGCCCGAGGCTGGAAAAACCCAGCCACCCACCCTAGGGCTTTGCTTTTCACCCACAATCCCCTGCACCAGATTTTTAATTTTTTTTTGCCCTTTGCCAGACCAGCCAGTAACCCCCACCCCACATCATGCACCTGATTCCCCATTCTTCTCTCACCGCCCTGTTTCCCCCCAAAATGATCTGATACTGGGTAATCATTTTAAGCCAATTTAACCTCCCCCTTAAACCCCAGAATATATTTACTTAGCCCAACTGAACAGGAATTGGTTCCTAATAACTGCGTCTTAAGTTGAAACTTTGTAACTCGGAACCAATTTTCCCCATAGGAAACAATGTTATAAATGGGGGATTGGTTGCTGAATACCCTATTTTCACCAAAAATAATGCAGAATTTTGTACTTGATCAGTTACAGATGAGTAATATAGCTACATTAATGCGTTTATATTGTAAATAGCAATCATATTGATTTGGAAGGATTTCTTTGGAGGTGGCTTTGCTGGACTCTTTGAAGGGTTCTTGGTTGGAGTCTTCTCAGGACTGAGGCTGAGGTTTGTCTGCTTTCTTAAAGAAAATATCCAAAGATGTTTGGACGGATGTTCTTCAGGGAGATGGGCAATACAGCCAACTTGGTCGCTGGCATGGCCTGGCATTGGATCAAGTGTTGTAAAGTTGAAACTGACACCAGAAAGTTGAAGCAGGGTGTCAGTTTATAAATGTTGTAAGTGCTAAATGTGGTAACTCAAAATGTTGTAAGCTGAGGACTGCCTGTATTGCAATTTTGGAGTTCAGTGCCTCAGTTCTTCCTTAGTGCCACTTTAGATGCTTATGTTTTTTGGATCTGGCCTATGTTTTAGATCCCCAGCTGTAAAGTGGGTATAAAGTATTTATCTTTATAGGTAGGTGAATGCTATTAAAACACTGTAAAACTCTAATATTACCAGAAAAGGGGCCTAAAAGTACCTTAGAAAGCATCCAGCATTTAAGTGCTCATACAAGTGCTAGAAACCTCCTATTGTAAGTCTGAAAAATTAAGCTGAAACTGTCGTCAGAACAGGCCCTAGAGACAACCCTGGTACTTTCAGCTTTTGATCAGGATGGAAATACCAGTCTCTCTTCTACAGACCTTCAAGCTCTCTTGTGTGTGGTCCCAACCAGAATCCAGTTTCACTCACAAAACAATTAAAATACAGTTGATGGAGGAAAGAAAATGCAACTTCAAACCTTAAGAATCAAACTGTTTTAGGTTTGGACTTTCAAAAGAAGCCCATGAATGTTATTCATGCAACTCTCATGTTATTTCTATAGGATTTCCATTCCTAATTTACTTAGGGTCTGCATTGCTAGTTTTCTATATATCTGCAGTTTAGGCTTAGCTTTACCTTAGTATAAGGAGGTGACCCAGCACCTGCTCAGGAAGCCTTCTCTTGATGTGGACAATCACAAATCAGTTTTTTGGTATGAAGTCAAGAAGAGAATTGTAGTGTGGCAGTATTAAGAACCCATCTAATCATAGGCCTGGTCAAGGTAGAGATATTGCAAGCACAATGAAGGTTATTATATTTTAGGTGAGTAAAGGACAGGAAACTGCACTAATCTTGCAGGTCTGACTGTTGCTACTAACACTGGTAACCATGAAGAGTCTCTCATTAGAGCAGAGTTTTGTACAGCTCCTTTCTATCATTGTAAGAGTCACACTGATGATTGTTGGTGCACCCTGGTCTTTCCTCATGCATGTTTCTTCTCCATCTCCATTTTTGAAACACCTGGTGGGATAGACACTGAGAAGCAAGGGAAGAGCTAAATTCTGCAGCCAATATTGATGTGAACAGTTCATGCTAGTATATGGGACTACTAAAGTAAATAAGAATGAAAGATCAGGACACAAATATTTCCATGGAGATTTAGCTAGACTGTGGTAGGAAGAGGAATGGTGATTTTTAAAACAAAATAGAAACACAGAAATAAATTCCTTTTTAACCTCCTTTTCCATTGTTATTTCTAACTTATGAACCACTGGAAAAAATATTTATTCTTTATACAAGACAAAAATCAAAGCAAAACACAAGATAACCAAGAAGTGTGAATCATCTGTACAAAATACTAGAGGAACATCCCATACCCTCCAATATGTTAGGAATGAAGAGGCCCAGGAGCTGTCTCAATCTGAAGCATTCCTTTCTCTCATTAACTGATCAGAAAGTTCCTTGCATGGATGTCATGCTATCAGACTTCTGTGAGTTTCAAAACATGAAGCTGGGGGGAAAGGCTATTTCGATTATTTCCTTGGAAGCCCATAGGGCTCTTTCCTTTATAAATTAACATTAACAACTTCAGTATTAATGAATGGAAACTTCTGTTCTTGGTTTTCAAAATTTCACTGAAAAAGCAAGGAGTTGAATCGCAGGTGTTGGGATAAATTGTGGTACCAGTTTTGAGCAACTTGGGACTCAGTGACATGGAAGCTGAACAACTTGAACCTCCTGGAAGCTGTTGGAGGGTCTTCAGGATTTATCTATAGATGCAACAGGCACAGGTTAGGTAAACAACCCTGGTTGCTTCCAGGGTAGTAAAACCCTGTTATCCCATTGACTTTCTTCCTTTTTCCATGTCCTTGTGCCAAGGTATTTAGCAGAATTTGCAGATTCATTGGAATCTGACAGGGATGCACGGTCAGTGCTTCTACTGTGGCCTTCAGTTTGCGACACCTGGGCTTTAGTGCCTGATCTCATTGACAAAAGCAGTGAATAACCTGTGGTCTTGAGGCAGCTTATGTTTCAATTTCAGTCCAGTGCTGCCTTCCCCAAGACAATTTAATTGGCACAGTTAATGGAAAATAACTTGCAAGGCACTGTGTGCACTAAGAAAAGACACTGTCTGGTCAAACTATGTTTTTTTTTCCCTCTATCGAATTTAATTTTTCTAATTGTTGCCATGGAATTGAATTTATCATAGCTAAAAAACTACTTTGTCTCTAGAGTGGAGGAGGAAAAAATTATCAGATAAGATAAAAAAATCCCTCAATTTCATGACACCAAAACAAAATATAAAGATACTTCCATGGGTGTAATTAATTAAAATCTTACAACTTTAAAAATCCCCAAAGTGTATATTTTTTTTCCAAAACATGAGTTTGGGAACAGTGAAACACTATATTTTTTTGGCAGTTATATGAATTTAGACCTTTAATCAAGCCCTACTAAATACTTCAGTTTACAAATTGTTTATGAGTTAACCAGGACTTTCCACACAAATCTGTTTCACTTTAATAATAGTCTGGAACTTTTCTGTACAGTATTTTGTATAGTACAGTCTTCTACTGTTCAGATTTGGCTGCTGTTACAGTCTGATCAGAATGCATCTCACATTAAATATTGTTAGAGAGAAACAAGTCTGCGCTTCTAACATTAGCCTTCATGCAGAGTCTAGAAATATATTTTAAAGGCTTCTAGTTTCCTTCCTTGTTTTTCCCCTCCTTCTCTACCTTTTGCATTAAGATAGATACCTCTAAAATTTAGAGACACTGAGGTTGGTTCAAAGCCCGTCTCCTAGCTGAATCGTTCTGTAAGAGTGCTAGATGTGTAGCTGTTTCACTCCATTAATCTATGAAGGAGAAATTCTGAATTTGCTCTCAAAGCTTTTGCTACAAGTTCAAAAGGGTCCTTTAGCCTCCCTATCCTGGTGCATTAGTCTTCTGTAAAAATTAAAAATAAATCCATCTGGTCATTGCATATGTTGCTAATTTTGCCACCACTTGGGTTACATATTTAAAACACATGAGTTAGAGAGTACGCCAAGTTATTCTTCTGATAAAGACAGGGTGAAATAGTCAGTGGGCTGGCTTCTTTAATATGCATTACTGCCCTCTAGTGGGAAAACTAATGTAACTGAGCAATTAATAACAAAATTAACCACACCAAACATCTAGAAATAAAGAGACTTCTATGCCAAACTTGACATTTCTGGAAGCTGTGGGACTGTAACACCTCTGACAAAATAAGAACATTTCTGTATGTTCCTCATTTCTCACTATATTTAAAGATGCCCTTTCCTCCTCAGTTTTATTTGTATTAGTTATGAAATGTCAGATTTTGAGACTTGGTTAGACAAGCTAAGCCAGATGCAAAGTTCTTTGCACAGCTCAGGATAGAGGAGCATGAAGGTGCTTTTAACACTTTCCTAATTCTGGACAGCTGTTTTTCAGACTTTGGCTTTTCTACCCTAAGCTAATAGTCTCAAAGATAGCTCTTTAGTAGCAGGGGGCTTGGATGTCCTGGCCATGCTCTTCTATTAGTAACCACAAGAGGGTGTGCACAGACTGTGGTACTAGTGGCAGGGACCACATGGACAACAATGGTAAGGCAAGCAGCACCAGGTCCAGCAGCCACATGACGACTGCCTGTGTTGCCATAGCCTATGCTCACCCTCCTGGTGGTGACGGCCATGTCCAACGGGTCTTGGCTAGCAACAAATTCTGTGGAAGCCCAGGTGTCCTGGCCACTTTGTAGGAGTCATATTTGACACCCCTACATAAAACTGTAGAAGCAAGGTTTCTTTTTGGATTTGGTGATATTTTTTATTGGAACAAACCTTTGGGCACAGAGGACCTGAAGAAAGGCACATAGTGCCCAAAAGTTCATCCAGCATCTCTCCCATCAATGCAGTCGTTCTAATAAGAGATGTTCCAAACCCATTGTATAAAAATGGAACTCTTGACAATGGTCTGTTGGCTTGATTGACACTACAGAAGATCTTCCTAATGCTCCTAATAGTAATATCATTGCATTTATGGTGGCCCTTACCCACTCAGGAAATTTTGTAAAAATTTTCATGATTAAGAAAGGAAGTTATAAAATAATGAAAGGTGATTCTAAATATAAGCAAACACTAAAACAAATAAGAATAGTCAGCTAACATTTCAGCCTATGCACCAGACTGAATCTAGCCTGCAACAAGCTCCATGGTCTGGGGCACCGGGAAGTTTCACACCTTTCATACAAAATATCCTTCAATTAGGGTGACCATATGGGACAATGTGAAATCTGGGACAACACTTGCACCCAGCTTATTAGTGACCCATTGTTCTTTACTTCATGGGTGTTAACAACTACCTCTGAAGTAACAATTAATGTTAATAGGCAATTTTGCTTTCTGCTAGGGCTTCCTATTTCACAGCTCCTGCCACTCTGCCTCTCTACTTGGAACGCTTGTTTTAAGTTTTCATCAACCAGCCAGTAACAACCTCCAGGACCGTCTAACCTACCTTTAATGCCTCTTCAGATATCTGGAAATAGACAAAATGCACAACCATCTGTAAGTGGGTCAGCATGCCTCCTTAAGAGTCCTTCCAAAAATCTAAACAATAGTCTTTGCAGGTATGGATACCTACAGCTCCACTGTCTGATGTTGCTCCCTTGGGAACATTGCAGCCAGTTTTCATAAACTAAAACAATTATCTTGGTTTAAACAAACAAATGAACAAGTAAATAAAACCTTTTTTTTTCAGGTAGCAAGAGAGCGGCTTTCCTAGACGCAAGCAAGCTTCTCTAGATTGCAGTTTGCTTCCAGCCAACAAGCCACTCCCTCCCAGCCCACACTGCTTACTCTTTCTTTCTCCCTTTGCGCTTTTAACTACCTGCTAATTACTCACAGCTGGACTCCTACCCCAGTGCTGTCTGCCTCCTTTAAAGGGCTAGACTGCCCTGTTACACTATCTTTTGTTTTTCTTTAAATAAAGTGGATAATAGTCTACTTGGGGGTGTGGAAAGAAAGCCTTTCTTTTTCAGTCAGGGCAGAAAACAAAGCTTCAGCTCTCACTTCAAAACAGCTATAATATATTTTGGAATTCTTGAAGAACATGAGGCTCCAAAGTAAGTTATTGGCACCTCTTTAGGAGAACCTCTGAAAAGAAGCATAGCTGAGAAAGTAAATGTGACAATAGATACCACATATCACCGCTAAAGCCACTTGGTCCAAAATAGTCACCTGGGGTTTTTCTTACATCTGTGACACAGGGGTTTGGCTTTCCTTTGGAATAAATTTGTTTTTAAACTTGATTTATCTGTGAAAAATCTATGACCAAAATTTTCAAAAGGGATTATTTATTCTGAATACCTTTCAAAAACACCTTAAAATGTCTGATTTTTATCTTTTTCAAATGTCCATGCCAGAAAGCCAAAAATCAATTAACCCAATTTTACTAGTTGCTTTTTAGAATCTTATTTCACACATTTGGGCCCATATACTAAACTTTAAGGTACCTGAGTGCCAGTTAGGTACTTATAAAGGCACCTAAGTCCCTATTACATGCTCACCAAAAAACCCACACATAAAAACACCCTGAATCCATAGGCGATGCATAGGGGAGACATGGAGGGGGGGGGCTTGCCAGCTGGAGAGTGGAGAGCACCAGCTGGTGCCCCCCTGCTGAGATGTACCAGAAGCACTTCTGGTTTCCTGCTGGAGCTTCTGGGTTCTGCGATTGGGCAGTGGGGGACCCCCCCATTGGTGATTGGCCACTGCAGGACACCCCCCCCATCACCGATTGGCCACTAGTACGCCCCAGAGCCAAGAGGCACCAGTCACCCATGACTGAATCCTTTTTCTTAGATTAAGATAGAAATGTCTCTATGACAGCCTGAAAAGTTTTCTTCAATTGCCTGTGTGCCTTGGTCTTCTGAAGAAGCTGAGAATGAGTGAGACCTTTGTGTGCAAAGGAGTGACATGCAGGGTAGGATCACCCAGACTGGTTTCTTCCTAACTCCAAGAATGCCTCTGTAGGGTACAGTAGGACAGGATTTTATATCTATTATATCTATCTATATAATATATTTTATGACCATGGCACAGGAGATATATTAGGCATCCTAAAGGAGTTGCTTCAGTTTGAGGGAAGTAGCAAGATAAACGTCATATTCAGAAGAGGTCTAAGCAGCCACAAAGATGCCTAATGGTACATTCTGATTATATTGCTCCTGGGAGATTGTATAAATTTCATAAGGCCCCAATGACCATAGGTAGCAACTATTTGACACCAAAATGGAAGCAGGCAGTGTGGTGGTGGCTCTATTGGGCTAAAAAGTAGATACCAATAATCTAGTTGTGAGCATACCTTGCAGGGAAGCAAGAAATTCTAAGACTCCCCAACCCAGAGAAGAACTGAAACTCCCCTCTTCCTGATAGAACATCCAAAACCCAGGCCATGAGTCTGAGAAGCTGAAAAACTCCTTTCTAGACTTCCTGTTGGAAAGAACCCACTGGGCAGCCCAGAATAAGAAGCAGGGGGCAGAAGAAGAGCAAGCAAAAGGAAGTCTGACTTTATGGGTCAGTGAGGCCACATCCTTAGAGGGGCTGGAAATCTGGGTTCTGGTCTCCGCTTTCCCCAAGGCTTGCTATCTATTTTATCCACTGGCTGTGGCAGCAGCCAGGGTTCCCAACCCTCCAGGATTTCCCTGGAATGTTTAGGAATTAGATATAAATCTCTAGGAGACTGCTGAGTGTCACCCAGGAGAAAAATGATAGGGCATTCACTAAAATAAATATTAAATGTTGAATCCAATTTATATAGTAGTCCAGTGGGTTTTTAAAATGTGATAGTAATGTGCATTTGCCTTCCAAATGTAGAGTCTATGCAAGCAATCCAAAACTGATATATACAAACATGAGGGCATGTTTGTGTTGTGTGTCATTGGCACTCTGGCTTTCCAGAAACCTCCTGGAATCTATTCAAACAGATCTGGCAACCTAGCAGTGGATCTAGCAAAATAGAAATCCTCCGGACAGGAAGGGACCACAACCCAGGGGGGTTTCCCCCTTCTTAGCTGTTTGTATTAGCCATTAGACTACAGAATTAAACTCTCATGCTTACACCCTGGACTGTCCATTGAGTTTGCATGTTATAGTCATTGAATAAAATAAAAGGGTGAGGGGATCGGTGAAGTAGCCTATTGAAGCTGTTGGCTTAAAAATGGTTTGTAAAATTTCTAACAATATGATGTTCAACATCCTTGGTTATAATCACCAGCATAATGTAAATTTTGTTTATGCTTTGATCGTTTTGATTATTTAAAAATGTGTACTGTGCTTTGGATTCATTGGGGTTCCTTTGTTTACTACTCAACCCATACTGTAGTAATTATTTTTAATAGGAAAATCCATATTTAAAATAGTCTCTAAAACACATCCTTTTTGTTAAGACTCATTAAGGGTATTAGCTCTTTTTCATCTGCTTTGTTCTAATGAGCCTCAAAACCTTGTATTAGCATCACCTAAGTTTACAGTATTTAAAATGGTAATTGCATATATTTATTATTCTTCCCCTTACAAAGTATTTCAGCTGACAACTGCATTGGTAAAATGCTTACTGAGTAAGTTTTCCTCAAAACAGGAAATGCTACCTATTGTAACATACTGCCATATGTACTATAATCCTCTCCTGGGAAGAATCAGATTCTAGATGATGGTCTGCTTCTTCAAAGAATAAACAACATCAGACTTGTACACTAATACCCTCTGCTGGATATAAGTCAGGTAAGATACTTACTATTATTCTCTACTGGAGAGCAAAATGCTTGTAATTATCTTGCTTCCTAATGGATGGCCAACAAAGAGGAAAAAGTGATAAAATGCTGGTAGCTCATGATCTGAATGTTCTCTCTGTGTTCAAAAGCTAGAATCTGGTGAGTCTTAAAGAAGAAATTTATAATAAATTACTTTAACTTCCCTATGCAGTGTATTTCCGTACCTCTAGTACCTGACATTTCTGGATAGCTGAGAACCGCAGCATCTCAGAGGATGAGTCCTACCTTGATGAAGGGAATATGAATTGAATATTGTGGCATAGTTATCAGGGTGCCACTGCTTATGTATATTTATTTACAAAGGACCTAAAACAACCTAGGGGCTTTCTCCTCAGCAGCAGGTATCAGGGCTTTGAAGGGTTTTTTTGTTGGGTAGAAAAGGAATTAGTATTTTCTTAATGTAGCTTACAGGCAACTTCTGCTTAACGGTACTAAGTGAAACAGTGTTTCACTATAATGCTCATTTGAAATTGATACCTGATTTCACTTAGTGATCAGTGAGTTTCATTATAATGCTCGCAGTCACCATCCTGGGTTATTAAAAACAATTGCATCTTGGATTGTCAAATACTTTCAGTTTTGCTTAACACTCATTTCGCTTAACACTCAGTTTTTTTAGGAACCTATTAAAAGCACTAAGAGGGGGTTGCCTGTATTTTACTTACATTACATCCTTCAGTCCTTGAACAGAAATGACTAAACTGTATGGTAGTGTTCCTTTCTTTCAGATCTTAGAACATTAGCTCCCAGGAAATCTCCGTTTTTCTAGTTACAGTCCATTTGTGATGCAAAGACAACAAGCGAACTCTGGTTATTTGCACAGAATTACAGCACTCCCACTCTGCAGCAAGACAGAATCCTTACATTTTCTGCGAGCACAATTATGAAATGGATGTACACATAATGTTTTCATGTATACAAAGGTCTAAAGTAGGCCCATGACCCCATCCTCTCTTTGCTAAGAGCGTTGAATAGTTGCTGATGGAGTGAACACTACATTCTTTAAAAAGTCTGGAGCCTGTGGGAACCCCCGTTATAGTTGGACAGAATTTTTTTTTTTTCACATCCTACATATATTTGAGTTTTCCTGTTCCTCATTAGGATAAAATGGAGACATTTCAAATGTTTTCACAAAAGTACTTACAACAACATATCCAATACCCAATGGGCAAAGTAGTCCCTAGGACTGTAGGAAGTCCAGGTTAAAGGCAGATCAGAGATGTGAACTTTTGTCTATCACACTGCAGATCAGCATCCTATGTACTAGTTTTGGCTCTTTTTATGCAAAATCTTGCTGGTTGAAGCTGTTCCACTTTATATAGATACGTAACTCTTCACTGAAGCAGGAACTTGAATGTGAATCTCCCGTATCTCAGACAAGTTCCGCAACCACTGGACAATCAGCCTACAATGGGAGTGTCTGTCATGCTGGGATGTGGGCAGCTGAGTGGGAATTAAGTTGCCAACCATGGTCGGGAGGAATGAGCAGATTCCAGGGACAAGCTTAGTGTAGAAGCCAGGAGTTCATAGAATCATAGAAGTAGGGTCGGAAGGGACCTTGTAGATCTTCAAGTCTGACCCCCCGCCTGGGCAGGAGAAAAAAAACTGGGCTCAAATGATTCCACCCAGGTAGGCATCAAGCCTCTTCAGGACCCCCAGGGTAGGAGCCAGCACCACTTCCCCTGGAAGTTGGTTCCAGATCCTAGCCGCCCTGACTGTGAAGTAGTTCTGACGGATGTCTAATCTAAACCTACTCTCCAACAACTTGAGGCCGTTATTCCTTGTTATGCCAGGGGGTGCTAGGGGAAACAAGGTCTCTCCCAAACCCCTCTGGTCCCCTCTAGTGAGTTTATAGATGGTCACCAGGTCCCCCCTTAGCCTTCTCTTGTGAAGGCTGAACAGGTTCAGGTCCCTCAGTTTCTCATTGTAGAGTCTGCCCTGTTGTCCCTGGATCATGCGGGTGGCCATCCCTTCTGAAATGGGGTGCACAGAACTGGACACAGCACTCCAGCTGTGGCCTGACCAGTGTTGCGTAGAGGGGGAGGATCACCTCCTTGGCCCTACTTGAGATGCACCTGTGGATGCACGACAAGGTCTGGTTAGCTCTGTCAACTGTGACCTCGCATTGTCGGCCCATGTTCATCTTAGAGTCAATAATGACTCCAAGATCCCTTTCTGCCTCTGTGCTCTCAAGAAGGGAGTTTCCCATCTTATAAGTGTGCTGCTGGTTACTACTGCCCAAGTGCAGCACCCTGCACTTGTCAGTGTTGAAGCGCA
>NW_017728931.1:86850786-86872163 GCF_001723895.1 Crocodylus porosus | reverse complement strand
GAAGAATTGGTTAAAGAGGTCTGCTTTCTCCTCTGGCGCAACCACCAGATTGCCCAGAGGATCTTGCAGGGGCCCCACATTTCCCGGTGCCTTCTTCATCCTCCCTATATATTTGAAAAAGGACTTTTTGTTATCTTTGATTTTGGACGCAAGTCCTACCTCTATGTCCGCCTTAGCTTTCCTGACAGCTCCCCTACAGGCCCGAGCAGAGGAGGTATACTCCTCTTTGGAGATAGCACCCCTCTTCCACCGGATGTACGCCGCCTTTTGGCAATCAGGCATTCCTGGACACCCTTGGTGAGCCAGGGGGGCTTTCAGGCACTCCTGCCCCGCTTGCTTTTTGTTGGGATGGTCACCCCTTGGGCCCCGAGTATCGTCTCCTTAAGGAACAACCACTCATCTTGGGCACTGAGTTCCCTTGGCCTTGAGAATCCCAGTGCCTCTCCCACTAACCTCCTCATCTCATGAAGTTGGTCCTCTTGAAGTCTAGGGCTACTGCCTTGCTGCAGGCCCTTGACACCCTGCACTGGATGGTAAATTCCAGCAAGCGATGATCGCTATCATCCAGGTGGTCAAGGACCTGGAGGCCCCTTACCAGGTCATCACCTGTGGCCAGGACCAGGTCCAACAGGGCAGTCTGAGCATAGGGTACAGGAACTGCCCAAGTTAGGAAACCAGGGGATTAGGCAGAGGAGTGGAATCAGAGAGCAAGCCTGGTTGAAAATCCAGTTTATTGAGCAGTAAGCAAGCTAGAGGGAACAGCAAAACATTTGGGGATCAAGCTGAGGTCTGCAGAAACTTTTCCTATTCTGGGGCAGGGGATTATATGGGGGAAGTGAAGGGTCAGCTGACCCCAGCTGGCCACTCCAATGCCAATTAGTGGGCAGATGGGTAGGCCAGCTGGAGGTTTTGAGACAGCCTTGACAAGACTTGATGACCAGCTATAAGGCTGCAGGCTGGGATAAATGGCCATGCTGGTCAGGCCAAGACCCCAGGTTTGAAGCTGCATCTTGACAGTGTCAAATTTACCTTGGGCCCTTGGGCAGATCCAGACTGGGGCTCCTTGACTACTGGCTCTAGTCTGGGGTAGGCAGTGGTAGTGGTGGCTTCAGCCTGGGACACATAGTGGCAGCAGCTTGGGCTCCGAGTGGCAGTAGACTGGTGGCAGTGGAGTCAGGACAAGCTCATGGTCCAAGTAGCTGCTTGCTACTGCAGTAGCAATGGGCCAGGAAGCTGGAGGGTGACTGAAGCTGCATCATCCCTTGCTTGTCCTCCTCCTGCCAAGGGTCATGCTTATTGGGGCCCAGAGATCTGTAGAAAACTATGCTTCCGAGATCTACCACCTCAATTTTGGTAGCTCAGTGGGCCAGAGAGAATGGCTCCACAAGCTGAATTGGCCTTCAGGATAAACATTTGACACCCATGACCCATATCTGGTTACCAAAGGAAACTGATCCTCTAGACCATTGGGTAAGGCATTTGTCTGCAAAACAGGAGACCTAGGTTCAGGTTCCTGTTTCAAGGAATAGCTAATAGAGCTGTGTTTAGGGCACTTACTTGAAATGCAGTAGACTGAACTCATGTTCCTAGTCAGAAGAAAAGAAAGCAGGGAGTGAAACCCATCCACAGCAGGTATGAACAACTGAGCTAAACAGCCTACTGTGGTTCAAGGTGCACTAAATTCCTGTAGCTCATGGCACAGACGGGCATGATGTGGCTGTCTTCATATTCAGAAAACTTCCAAGTTTGAACAAAAAGGTGAATATTTACACCTGGGTCATTTGGGGAAGCCTTCAGGAGAAGCCTGGAGAAGAGCTCAAATGTGTGCTTCTGGAGCTCTGGCAAGATACCTCTACCACTCTGTCACTACACCCATATTATCAGGTACTGCTGTGTTAACATCTACCGTATATGTTTTTTACCTAATCTATCCTAATATTTTTTAGACATCGTAAAAAGTTGTTCCTTACTATGACTTGATCAAAAAGACCATATGAGTAAAGTTAACTCTGACTCAATTAATTAATATAAGTATTGGATCAAATATATACATGGACACCCTACAGGTGTGGTAAACTATGTAGCAGATTAGAGTCTATTCATGCACTGAATCATATTTACTGCAATTTATTATTTTTGCCTCAACAATTATCGTGCTTAACTTATGTACTATTTATATACATCAGCATGTGCTTTTTAAAGCAATAAAAATTAACAAATAATTAGTCACTGGTTATTTTAGGAAAAGACGTGCACTATTAATGAACTTTAACACACAGACTGTTTTTCCTTGTGCCTTGTCAGATGTCATTAGATAAGACATGTATTTAGTTAGTGGAGTACTAGGGCACAGGGAGTGGGGCAGGTACCATGGGTGCTAACTTGGGGTGGGAGGGGAGCACAGAAAAAAAAAAAAACCCATCAAAAAAAAAAAAAAAACCACTGCCACCAGAGCTGCACAATTATACTGGCAGCCACCAGAAGCCACTGCTGCCCCTGTGTCACAGCTGTTCCTGGGCATACAGCTGCATTAATACACCTCTAAAGACACCCAACTAAAAGGAACTGAATGAAAACTAATATATTCCACTTTTGTCCATCCTTTGCCTGCCATTAGTCTCCTTGCCATGATGTATTAAGTTTGAGAAGTCAAACCTTGCTTATTTCCCTACAGTACATACTTGAGCAGGTACTTGTGTGGCAGGCAACAAATTTCCCAGGTGGCTGCTTACCGTGGTGCAATTTGGTAGTCTAGGAAAGTCTCATGAGGAATTTTTGCTGTTCATTTCCAGCTGTTTAAAGCAAACATGAGGCTTAGGCTTTTCTGGCTATACACATACATACAATATTTATATATCTATATAAATTTAATAAACAACTGAAATATAATTTTTTAATATTAAAATTATATCTATATTTAGTTTATTTAATAGTACAGCAAGCAGCCACCTGGGAAATGTATATATATCTGTGGGATATACAAATATATTTGTTTATTTATTAGAAACCAATTCTTTTTTTTATATTTTAGTGAAAGGATTTGGTCAAAAAACAGTATTTTGGAGGGTTTGTCATTCAGAAATGCTACTGTCATGTCTCATAGTAGTTGCAGTTTGTGAGCAAGGAACACCCTTTCTTCACTCATACAACAGCCAAAGAAGCATCATACATGGGGAGAAGGGACAAGGTTTCTAGCTGAGGCACCCAGCCTATTGTGGAGAATGCAGACATGAAGCAACTGAATTACAGTTTCTATGAGTCTCTATACCAACATAGCCAAACAAGAATATTTTGAATTCAGGCATTTGACAAAAGAATAAAAGAAATAAAGAAAAAAGAAGGGGGAAAAAGGGGGTGGGAGAGAGAGAGAGAAAAAAAAAAAGTGCAGAGCAGAAAAAAGAATCAAAGAAAAGCAAAAAAGCAAAAGTATTTTTATCTGGGGGTTTTTTGGTCCAAAACTTAATTTTCTGTTGAACAATAGTTGTAAAAGGAAATGTTCATAAAACAAAAATTGTATTTATATTTTTGGGCAATAAACAAACAGAATGCAGCAATAAAAATGTATTGCCAAGTTGAAATAAAAAGCCAGAATATTTATGGTTTTTTGTTTATGTTATGCTACGTTTCATGTTGTGGTGCACAGAGCACAGAAAGATAAAGTGCAAGGAATAAGCCTGAAGTGACATGAAAGAATCAGTACTACCTCTCGGTATAGTGAGGCCCAATATAATTAACATTATGGTACTCCCTTACACGATAGTGATACTGGAATGAAGACAGAAAGACTTAGCTCACACTAAAAATACCAGTTAGTTGAATATAAATAGAATCTTTAATTTTCTTATTTTCAGAGAAATGATGATACATGTTGAAGCCATTCTGAGAAATCCCCTACATTGCTTAACGAGACAGAGAATTAGTTCAATTTCAAACATCTCAGTTCTTGTAAGTCAATGGTTTATTAACTTTAATACTAAAAATGCATTGCTACTATTATATTCAAGAACATAAGTGTCCAAGATAATAGGTGGGACTACCTTAAGTAATAATCTGTACCTTATGGTCTCATAATAAACACTGTGACCTGTGTGTATGTATATATGGGGGAAAGCTGACAGTGAAAGGGAAGAGAGAACATAGAAAGAAAATTGCAGTTAGTGCAATTAAGCATGTTCAGAACAAATCATAGGCCCCTGAAGTAAAGACATTATATTAAAGGTACAGTTGCATCTGATATAGGATCCCAATAATCGTACTTCCTGCCATGCCACACTTACATGACAGGAGGTGCAATTATGGGATCCTGCATCAGATCCTGTTGCATCATATTGCAAAGCTTTATCCCAGGCTCCCTTTGCACAGAAAAGTAGCAAGCTTACTTCACAGCTGGGGGAATGGACCATATACTCCCATAGCTGGGAGCCCCAGTCAGATGATTGGAGCTCCCAAATGGGGGAGTATACCATGCACATGGTGTGCTCTCCTGGCTGGCAACTCCAATCATCTGACTGAGGCTTCCAGTTGTGGAGTGCAAGGCATGCTTCCCAGCTGGGAGCCCTGATCAGTGGAGGAGCCCCCCAGCCTCTGGAGCACATGGGAGTCTTGAGAGGTTCCCATGTGCTCCAGAGGCTGGGCACTGGCCATACATTCAATTAAAGGCATGATAGGAACCAGCCCCCAAGTTATTACATATGTTTTTTTTAAATAATTTTGTGGCTTATTTGTCATTTTATTATGCCATTAATTGATTAAACATGTGGCCATGTCACTACTTAAGATGTGATTAATCAGTTAATTGTATCTTAAGTGTAATGTCTGTCAGGGGATTAATATTATGGCATACCTTTAGGAAAGAGTAACTATGTAAAGACATACGTAGACATCTTTCTTACGCTAAGAATTCTTTGTGAAGAAAATGTGCTGTGGAGTGGGTGGGTGGGGAAACACTTTTTAGATACCAACAAAAAAGCTGTTACAGGCTAGGGATAGAAGTTACACATAAACTGGTTCAAGTAATCAGAAACTGGTTTAAACCTGTTACAGAACAGAAGTTCAGTGCACATAAACCAGTTTCAAAATGGCTGAAATCTGTTTAATTTGTATTGTCATTTTTAACTGATTTAGGTCAAACCAGTTTATAGAACTTCTGTCCCAGACCCCTTCCTGGTTCAAGTTTAACCAGTCCCCCAGCTTGCGTTGCAGCCCTGGGCTGGGCTAGGCTGTCCTGTCTGCTCAGATTGGCCCCACCCCTCGACTTTCTGGCTGGAGTCATGATGGCTGCCTGACAAGGGGATGGGGGTGGGAATCCCAGCTGGGGACTGCAACAGGGTCTGCCTGATGGGGGTGGAGCAGCCCCTATCAGGCTTTCTCCCCTCCCTCCCTCCCCACCTTTGCTGCCCGAGAGACGGAGAGCATGGCCAGTCACTGGCCCAGGCAGCAACAAAAAGTTTAAAGAGAGAGGGAAAGAGAGAGAAGGTTTTGAAAAGGAGTTTTTAGTGTGACTTTAAAGTATGATCTGAGAAGCATTTGACATTGTAGGCTTTTATTTAACTACTCAAAATACATTGTTAAGCAGGGAAGGGCTGATAACAAAGCCTAGCGTTTCAACTTATGCATTCTGGAGGGTGAAAAACCAAATAAATCAATCCATTTATAGATTAATTTAACTGTTTTGCAAGTTTTCATTGCAGGGATTCCCTCTTCCCTCCTCCCCCCTTTTCTGGAAGAAGCTGAGCATTTTTAACCTTTTAAAAATTCAAGCAAAGTGGTGCTGGCTCCTACCCTGGGGATCTTTAAGAGGAGGCTAGATGAACACCTTGCTAGGGTTGTTTGACCCCAGTACTCTTTCCTGCCATGGCAGGGGGTCAGACTTGATGATCTGCTGAGGTCCCTTCCGACCCTATCAACTATGAAATTCGATCTCCTAAAATCCTTTCCAACCCAAACATCTATGAAAGAACTGCAAAACCTCTTAACTTCTGAGCTATTTATAAAACTTCTTCCTGTCCCCCTCCCTTCTCCTGACCAGTCACTCCCTCCAAAGTAGGTAGCAATGTAGCAATTAACTCACCTGTAGAATACTCCAGCCAAAACATTTGACAGCATCATTCAGGATGATAAAGATGTCACTGCAGAGTCCAAGAGCCTCTTTCTTTCTTCTTACCCCCCACACTTGTTTTCTTTTTAACCTTCTTGTGGTCCTTTTTAGTCCTATGCCCATACCCCACACCTCTCAAGCAGCCAGCAGGGGAAAGAGTAGGGCAGACCCTGGCTGGGTGCTAGTGGGAGAGGAGGCAGGGGGCGTTAATCCCCCCCACCTCACCCTTTGCCTAAGTGGAGACATACATTGGAAGCTTCTGTAATACTTGCCTGTATTATGGTTGAATTAAGACCGTGAGCCAGCCTCTAGTTTTGGGCAGCACATGCTGTGCCATGCTGCTTTGTGGGGCGTTAAGATATTGGGATTTCCTGGTATCTAGTTTTGCCCCTGCATTGCAAATATGTAGCTCCCCAGTGCATTTGGCAGCAGACCCGAAAGTGGACCAGGCCCCCCTCCCTGCCGCATCCCCCAGCTCAGCAACTGCTGCCTTCTGGGTCTGGAGGGGCACCTGGGGTCCCATTGAACCAGACTACTGACTGGGGGGCATGGGCCCCTGCCACCACATGCTTGGCAGTGGACCCAGAAGTGGACTGGAAGTACTTCTGGTCCACTTATGGGTTTGCTGCCGAGCACGTGGAGGGTCCTCCCATGCTCCTGTGGCACGCTCCATCTGCCCCACCATCACAACATTCACAAGCTGTGCTTGGTACCTAACGATATGTAGACAACACATTTAAAGCTGTGTCTATGGCAGAATCGCTGATTCTCTGAATTGGCATCGAATCTTCTGATTTGGGTTTGGCCAAACCGAGTTGGGACAGTGATCCAAATCAAGAAATTGAATCACTTTCCCCAATTTGGGCCAAATCCAAATCAGATATGGCCCATTTCACACACCCCTGATAACTAGTCAGAAATTAATCAAATTTCTGACTGCTTTTGCTGTTAGAGCAATACAGCTACAACCTATATCCCTGAAACATGGAAGATACTGTTATTGGCCATTTTGAAATGCAACCTTCATTTATTTATTTATTTAAAACAAAAACAAAGCACAATTCAGCACCCTAAGACCTGGATGCAAACACCCCTGCTCCAGCCTTTTGTTTTAGCCAAATAAGCATACCTGTAGAGCAGCCTCACCACAACAAAACTTCCTGACCCAGGAGAACCATTCTATCACCAGTCCTCCTGTGCAAGGTGCAACAGCTTAACAAGAAAGAAGCAGAATTTAACATCCTGCTTGTCATCAAACACCTCTGAGATAAATAGACTGCTCCAAATTTTATCTGAGCCTAATTTGCATAAAATGAAATTTTCCACCCACGGAATGTTTTGGGGGGTTTTTTGCTTCGGTTTGTTTTTGGGGTTTTTTTACAGCTACTAGATGGCCTAAGACAAAATAAATCACCTCTACCACAAGGTTTCTGATTGCTTTTGCCTTTAGACAAACACAGCTACAACCTATATCCATGATAATAACTAAGCTGTTATACAAAAGAAGAGCAACATCATTACCATCTAAAGTGGTGAATCCTACTCAGTTCTTTAAAAAAAAAAAAAATTATAATTGTAGCCATGTACCCTCAGGAGATGATGTAAAGCTCTGGATCCTTAGCTGACAGAGCATTAGTAGCAGTTGTGAATCTTTTCCTCCACTCTACAAGAAACTCAAGTACCAGATTCCCCTCCAGGGACCTAACTCTTTTTAGGAATTAGTGCTGAGTAACCTAATTTTCACCCGAGTCCTTTTCTTGCCTCTAGGCACCTAGCTGTTAGGCATTGTCAGGAGTTTGAAAATTGTGTACACCCATTTAAGCATACAAGAAAATTTAGCAGTGGAGACTAAAGCATCTAGGGATTACAGGCACTTATACAGTTAGTTGGGGGCTGAGGTGAGGTTCTGAGGATTTAGATTTTGGAGTGAGGCACCCAAAGTAACAGATAGGTGCCTTACCACTTTGTTGATCCAGCCCTCAGGCTCTCTGACAATTTTTCAAGTTACAATTATCTGATCAATATAACTAACATATTTAAATATTTATTAGACTCTCCACACCTTATGAAGTGAAAACCAGAAACAAACTGAAGAAGCCTATGATGGTTTCTGTGTATGACTGTAGTTTCATAAACCACTCTTCACTCTCATGTTTTAGTTATGGTGTTAAAAAAATTCCTGGCATAATGACAGCTTTTACAAGTCTTACAGAGAAGGTCAAAGAATTTCATAGAAGATTCTGAGTCTTCTCAGCTTCCTACCAGGATCCCCCTAAAATAGGAGCATTTAAACATGGGCTGCTGCCAACTCATTTACTTTCTGTGAAAAAAAAAAATCACATTCTTAAGAACTTTTCTCTCTCAGGGTCAGCTCTGAAAGATCTTCAGTTTAAAGAGTAAAGTCAGGGGTGATTTGAGAATAGAGGTGGGCAAGCTGGTTCAAATGGAATAAGAGCCAACCCAAACCTTTTATCAGGGTTCAAACTAAACTCAGAATGATCTTTTCAAGTTTTATTAAACTGTTTCTTTTACTCAATAAAGGTTACTTTGAGACCATGAGTGATCCAATAATATCCTCAAAACTTGTCCCAATGGTAGAATTGGGTGAACACTCTAAGCTGTAAAAGTAATTCCCTTTTCCCAAGGGTATGCAGTAAGCAGCTGCAAAAATAGAAGGATTTGAAAAATCAAAAGAACTACAACATCAGAATCTTGAAACTCTCAAGAGAAAGACAAGAAAGAATCCTAGTGTAACTCCTGAGCTCGGTGCAAAATAAGGTCCTTTGTATGTGACATTTTCTTAGCTGCATATAAAACCCAAAACAACAACAAAATATTTTTCCCAGGGTTGTAAAATTCTCATTTGTTAGAAGTTATCTTGATAATGTCTTTCTACACTATACCATGTCAGAAGGAAGACTACCATATTTCAGGCAGTTTAGGGAGCCAAATGATTTAATGGCTCATTGTTCTTCACTCTACAGGTGTTAACAACTCTCTCTCTTTTTTAATTGCCAGGGTGTTCCACTAAACAAGCTAACCTTTCTTAGGGCAATTTTGCAGTTTGCTAGCTGTTCCTGATCTCTCTTCCTATTTATAGGTTAAGTAGGAAAAGGAAAGAGTCAGATGAAGATTAGGCTCCATCTTTGCTCCTTGTAGCCATAACTCTGGAAAAATCTTTTTTCCCCTCTTTTATTCTGCTTTCAGAAACAAGGTGGGTATTATATTTGGGGGCACCTTGTATGAGAAAAATACAGTATTGTTATTACAGGAGCATTAGTGTAATGTATCACAAAGTATGGTTCTGCCCTGAAAAATGACTAAGTAAAACAGCACCTTTATATTCAGAAAACTTGCTTGCTCTGTGTACTTGCTTGCTCTGAGTATTCAGTCATAACTGGTTGCTGTAGTAATATAAATAAGCTTTTTCTCCTGCAGAGCCAGAACAGCTAGGAAAAACTGAGCTACAAATTTTGTTCCATCTTGTACACCATCAAGAGAATTGTTTAATAACTTCCAGTCAGATACACCTGTGCAAGCCTGTTCAAGGAAATGGGGATGCAGAGCCATCACAGAGGGCTTAATTTGGAAAAGCAGTATTGCACAGGTGTAACTGAGAGCCTAATTTGGATTGCAGAACAGGTATTATAGGCAATGCTGAGTGAAATGGAAAAAAACTCAGCTTGAATCTAAGAGCCTAGGCTGAGTTTGCAGAGTTAGCAGTTAAGAAGAACATCTTTTTATTTGTAAACTGAGCGCATTTGATACAGAAATCATCGAGTGATAACAACACAGAACCTGACCGTTTCATTATTATAGTGACGTTTCACAGTAAGACCTTATTTTCACAGAAGATAAAGAACCACAGACTAAACTGAATGAGATAACATAACTTTTCTACTAGCTCAATTGATTTGTTCAAGACACCCAGGGCCACGTTCAGCTCAAAGATAAATTTAGCCACAGTGCCCAATCCAGAATATGTTATTCACATAAAACTCAAGTGATTAGACTTAGAAATGTATGTTAGGTTGAACCAAAATGTTATGATTATTGCTTCACAGTGTTTGCACTGATGGCATTAATTAGCAAACCTAATCTAAACATTAATTTCAGAATGAGCCTTGGCCTATATTTAACAGCTGGTCAGCTCTGGTGGATAACCCTTACTGGCAGCATAGGTTTTACACCCAGTAACTGATATCATGCTGACAATGGCATGACCCAGTGGGCATGTCTGCATGTGCAGTTAAACTGTGCCTAACCATGCATCTACACATCAACTCAGGTTGGGAGCAAACAACTTGACAGGAGTACCTTGCTCCAGGGCTGCTTCTACCCTGCTCTAGGCTCCCCTAGGCACCAGCTCTGGGCTGGCAGGGGGCCCTGCACTGGAGAGGGAAATTCAGATAAGAAGTATGTGTGGAGGGGGGGAAGGCAGGGGAGGACTGCAAGCACTTGCCCCAGTACTCAGGACTGGGCCAGGCCAGCTCCTGTGGTCCTAGCCTTGCAGGAGGTAACCACATGGTGCAGAGCAGAGGGTGGGAGGGTGGAGAGGAGCAGTAGCATCAGGCAGGAAAGCAGGGAAATGGCAGTGGAACATAGTCACAGGCCGGCAGGGGTCTGTGTAGCCAGACTGGCTCTTCCCTTTCCCTGCTGGCGCAGCCTGGCCTGGCTCCATAGAGCTCCTGCCAGCCTGGGCCTCGTGCTGCTGCTGCCCTGCCCTGGGCCCCACCAGTGCTGGCCCTGGCACACCAGTGTGGGCCCCATGCTCCCACCCAGCGGTCCCCACATTCCCACACACCCACTTGCTGCCACTCCCCTGCTGCCAGCTGCTGCAATTTCCCTGCTTTCTTGCCTGCTGCCTGCCACTCCAGCACCACATGGTTCCTGGTTGCAGCGCTGGCCTGCAGGACTCAGCAAGAGCTGGCCTGGCCCCTGTGATTCTTGGCTGGCTCTGTGCAGTGCTGGCCCAGCCAGGTTAGTTCTTGCTGTGTCCTGCAGTTGCAGCCATGCAGCCAGGAGGCAGCATTCCCTCTAAGCTGTGTGGCTGTACAGGCATGCTCGTGCCATACTGCCAGGCATGCCTGCACAACCAGGCACACTGCACAGCTCACTGGAAACGCCGCCAGGAGGTGATGCCAGAGTGCCAATTGCTGTGTTGGTGGGGGAAGCATCAAGAGAAGAGCAGTGATGGTAGATGGGAGGGGGAAGTGGCAGCGAGCAGGAGCACAGGGCCTGTGCCAGTGCTCCAAGGTTAGGAGTGGCAGGATCATGTAGCCCAGGCTTGGAGGAGCTCTGGCAGGGGCTCTGTCTGCTGCAAGCAGGCTGTGGGCAAACCCTCCCCCTCCAAACATGCCACAACCCTCCCCAGCCACCATTCCCCCACACACAACTCTCCCCCAACCCTCCTCAGCCACCCTTTCCCCACCAAACCCAAACCCATCCACACCCCATATAGCCACACACACACACTTCTCCCCACTCCACTTACACCCCCACCCTATCGCCCAGCACAAACCCTACATACACCTCCACACCCCATATACTGACAGTCCCACAATGTATAAAAGTAGTACTTCATTTTAAGGTATTATATAAATCACTCTATGTATACTATGCAAACACAAATGAAATCAGGACAAAAATATTTTTTGAAATCCAATTAATGGATGTTTCATAGTTTCATAGTTTGTAGGGTCAGAAGGGACCTGAGTAGATCATTGAGTCTGACCCCCTGCCATGGCAGGAAAGAGTAGTGGGGTCAAATGACCCCAGCAAGGTGTTCATCTAGCCTCCTCTTAAAGATCCCCAGGGTAGGAGCCAGCACCATTTCTCTTGGAAGTTAGTTTCAGACCCTGACCGTGAAGTAGCGCCTCCTGATGTCTAGCCTAAATCTACCCTCTGCCAGCTTGTGACTGTTATTCCTGGTCACTCCTGGTAGTGCTCGGGGGAACAGGGACTTCCCCAATGCCTGCTGGTCCCCTCTGACTAGTTTGTAACAGGTCACTAGACCCCCCTTCAGCTTTCTCTTGTGGAGGCTGAATAGGTTCAGGTCCCATAGCCTCTTCTCATAGGGCCTGCCCTGTAGTCCCTGGATTACGCTAGTGGCCTTCCTCTGGACTCTCTCCATGTTGTCCACATCCCTCCTGAAGTGTGGCACCCAGAACTGGATGCAGTACTCCAGCTGTCGCCTGACCGGTGCTGCATAGAGGGGGAGGATCACCTCTCTGGATCTGCTTGAGATGCATCTGTGGATGCATGACAAGGTGTGGTTAGCCTTCCTGACTGCTTCCCCACACTGACGGCCCATATTCATCTTGGCATCAATGATGACTCCAAGATCCTTTTCTGCCTCTGCACTGATGAGAAGGGAGTTCCCCAGCATGCAGGTATGATGCTGGTTCTTCCTCAGGTGCAGTACCTTGCACTTGTCATTGTTGAAACTCATCATATTCTCATCTGCCCACCCTGTAACCCGTCTTGGTCCGAGTGTAGCCTATTCCTCCCTTCTAGCGTGCATACATCCCCCGACATCTTAGTGTCATCAGCAAATTTGAACAGGATGCTTTTTACCCTCTTGCCTAAGTCACTGATGAAGATGTTGAACCCACAGATGTTGAAGTGCAGGCCCGAGGACTGAGCCCTGGGGGACCCCACTGCCCACATCCCTCGAGGTCGAAAATGACCCGTCCACTACCACTCTCTGGGTACAACCCTCCAGCCAGTTGCAACCCATTTGACTGTGTAGGTGTCAACACCACAGTCCCCCAGTTTCTTAATGAGAACGGGGTAAGAGACAGTGTCAAATGCCTTCCAAAAATCCAGGAAGACTATGTCCACTGCTACTCCTGCATCTAAGGATTTGGTGACCTGGTTGTAGAAGGCCACCAGGTTGGTCTGACAAGACCTGTCTCTAATGAACCCGTATTGCTTGCCCCTAAGCATAATCTCTCCTGCTGGCCCCTCTTGGACATGCGCCAGAATAATTCTCTCCAAAAGCTTGCCCAGGATTGAGGTAAGACTAACTGGCCTATAGTTTCCCAGGTCCTCTTTCCTTCCTTTTTTGAAGATGGGAATCACATTGGCCCTCTTCCAGTCCTCTGGCACCACACCAGAGCATCACAAGTGCTCATACAGCCGTGCTAGGGGTCCCGCAGTGACCTCAGCTAATTCCCTCAGTACTCTAAGGTGGAGATCATTTGGACCAGCTGATTTGAATACATCCAGTCCCTCCAGAAGTTCCCTAACTAGTTCCTCCCTAACCCTTGGCCTAGGTGCGCCTCCCCTGGGGTCTAACTGGGACCCGGGGGGAGGGGTGGCTGTTCTAGTCCTTGCTCAGGAAAAATCGAGTAGATATTGTTTTTTAGATATTGTAGTAGATATTTTTTTTAGAATATAATTTGGTATTTTTCTGGTTCTGAGATGGCAAAACCCCTTTCTGAATGGAGTATTTCTGGGGGAGTTGGCATAGAGGGAGGGACTTCTAGTGGCCAAGGTCAAGGGTTAGGGGGGCAGGACTTTCAGTCCCAAGATGGCAACCAGGGGGTGGAGCACCTGTCAAGGTGCAGGGCTACTTCTGCAGCCCCTGGCAACTTGTCAAAACTTGGTAAGCAGCTCCCCAGCCAAAATAATTGCCTCCCCCTATCTGAAAAGCTAAATATTTAGTTTAGAAGTATTGGGACATGCACTCAAGGCAATTATTGTATCATGTGTAATTTTAATCGCTTTCCTTTTCATTTATGCAGAAAAAAAGTCTTTTATTTAATAAAACATTGTCTTAAGATTTGTGTTTTCTTTCCTTCTCCCTTCCCCTCCACTAAGGTAAAACCAGAAAAGCTTTTTGAGCAGATGATACTTTGGTACTTATCAAGCTCTTTAAAATAGCAGCATGTTATTTATGTCATTAAGTCTTGCACCAAATTTTTCCTCCTTCATTAAGGCTAAGTCACTGTGGGTAACTTTCATTTGCTATGGAGTAAGAGCGTACACATGATCCATTACCACGGAGAAAGTGATACACTATGAACTCCAGCATCAAAAGTATAGGCCCCTAATAGTTTCTGTGCCCATGACCTTTTCTTTGATACCTCTTATATGCAAGATAATATATGTGCATGACCAGACTTGAGTAAATAATATCTACATATGTTCTATAATGAGATTTGCCTTGCAGATTGTGTGACATTTCTAAAATTTTGTAACACTTTGTATGATAAGGGATCCTCCACTGCCCTCATAAGAGGAAAGTTTTAAGACCTTCACCTCAGCTGCAAGGTACAATTTTGTCCATTATTATATATCTAAAAAACAATGTGCTATGTTTTTATAGATAAGCATGAAGTCTTCTTTAAGGTTAAAGAGCACACTGACAGGCAGAGCTTCCCCCTGTAGTAACCCTCTCACTTACAATATTTTGATCTTGTTATATACTCATATATACTCTCAAGCTTTCTTCACAGTCACTACCCAATATGCTTTATTACCTCTTATTTCTTGTAGCAATAACATTCATCTATACAAACTGACTTGGTTTTCAGAGTGTATGGTCCCAGAAACAGATCCTTGCATTACATTTCAGCAATATGATGTGTAGTATCTGTGATTAGAGTAGCAACATCAGAAAGACCTGTAGTAATATCTCTCTTTTGAAAATTTTCCTCTAACGGTGAAATGCATCCCAGTACAGAAAACATCATTGCCATCTCTTACAAACTTACTGCATAACTCATAATATTTGAAATATATGTTTGCTTTTTCACATATGCATACTATTTTGTTGAAGCACTTGTTTCTGGCATCCTGTAACTGATAATGTAGGCATTTTTTTCTTCTTTTTAAAAAGAAGACACAACGTTTCTAGCATGAGTAGTCCCTTACAAGCTACCAGAAGATAAATAACCAGACCCATAAATACACACACCATTATTCTTTTAAAAAATTATATCTTGAGAGGCAAAGGTGATATCTTGTATTAAATGTAGTGTATATTTAAGAAAGAGTTAGACAAGCTTCTGCATACAAGACACTCCTTATTAGTGCTAGCACCAGCCTGCCTCTAGTCTATGGCCCAGCTGTCCATCTTACTTGTCTGCCATGCCTTGATGTAATAGTATTGATATGTTAATTAGACAGGAGGCTGCCCATTTTGAACCCTGATGTTTAGGGGAATATCTGCATCTCCATTCCACTCCTACACTGAAGCCCAAGCCTCACATATGGCATCCTAGGCAGCTAAACTCAGCTGTACCCTTCACCCCTTTAGCTGTGGTCCCCGCTCTGGGACCTTTGGCTCTCCCTTAGGCCCTGACCCTGTCTCAGGCTACACAGGGTCCTGAGACTCTCTTCTCTGGGCATCCCTTGCAGTGGGTCACTTTGGCCCTTCAACCCTGCTTTGGGTCCTGACCCCAGCATGGGCCAGTTGAAGATCCCTCAGGACAAGTCTAAGCTGCTTGCCTGCTCACAAGGTTCAGGGTCCACCATTTCTGGCTCAGGTGCTTCACAAAGCATGCTCCATGGGGTCACTCACCCCAGTAGGTTCAGGTGCTTCAAGAAGCTTACCTGGCTTTCCCTGCATTATATAATGGACCTTAAGGTGGGGGCTGAGGTTAGGGTACCCTGACCTGCCTTCCACTGGGGACGTGATCATTCCTGGCATTTATGTGTGGACTGCCATGCCACCAGCAGCCCCACCAGGCCTTCCTACCCCAGCAGGGTGCAATTTTAGGTTATGCTCAGAACTAATGAGGCCTCCAAGCCTTCCCCATAGTCTCACCCTTACCTCCAAGCTGTTGCTGGCAGAGCTCAGCAGAGAGATGTTTCTCTTCTGCTGGCTGATCATGAACTGCCCTCAGTTTGGGGAGGTTGGACTTAAAATGGCCACCCTAATCAGGCACCTGCCCCTCCCTGGTCCAGTCCTTAAAGTGGCAGGCACTACCGGTGCCCTGCCACAATCAGGTCTGACCAGAACAAGCCAAGCACAGAATAGTAAAAAAGCAGTTGTAGGAGGGGGTGAGAGAAAATGTAGACAAACAATTAGCAAAAGAAAGGAACCTGATTACTGGGAAGTCAAGGCCTATCAAAAGGGAGGAAAATCAATCTCACCTTTCATATGTGGAAAGAATTCAGGAGTCAGGTAGATTATAATGTGCCATCAAACCAATATTAATATTAAAACCTTGGTTGTTAGTGTCCAGCCACTTTATGGATTTTTGTTCCTATGTTTGCTTTTTAAGTGCACTGGGGAGATTTTCCTTGAGTAGGAGGTCAGAGAGTGAGTGGTTGTTCTTTGAAAAAATGTGCTCCTAATTACATATATGTTTTTCTGTCCTTTATTTTTTTTTTCTGTGAGAGTTCATTCAGGTGTATGGTTGCTGTTTTGTTTCACCCACATAATTGCCTGGGGGCACTTGGTGTATTTGATCAGGTATACCACATTTTGGGAAAGTCATATGTAGGAACTATGGATTCTGATGGTTGTGTTAGGGGCAGGACATAGTTGTAGTGGCAGTGGAGAAGTGTGGGCAGGTTAAGCATTTCTTGCCAAGGTAAGACTGTGTTCCACTTGATGTCTGCTGGGCAGTGGAGAATTTGTTTCTGGGGATGAGTTGGGCAAGGTTAAGGGGTTGTTTTGAGAACAAGCAGCAGAGAGGCTTGGAATATTTCTCTCAAGGTCTAATCTTTGTAGAGTATAGATTATAGCTGTTGATGATTCTTCTGATAGGGCTTATAGGCATGCAGGTTCTGAAAAATCTGACTAAAAACTTAAGTTTTGAAGATTCCTGAATTCCTGGATACTTGCTGGACATGTACATAACTACTAAAGAGTGTGAATAAGCATCTGCTGCACCTGGTCTAGATGTAAGTGATTTACTTTAAGCTGCCTACGCCTAGGCCAGGAACAGATGCATGCAGCAATCCATTGTTCCAGCAAGGGAATGGGAAAACTAGAGTAAGTGATTTGGGATGGGGAGAAGGGTGGGGAGGTTCATAGGGAGATTTGGCAGGTCTGCAAAGGGAAAATTGCCCAGTTGAGGAGGAGAGACTCAGGGGGCTAAAAATACCCTAGTTAGGGTCAGAGGATGGGTTTGATTAGCACAGCTCTGGGACTGGGGTGAGCAGATAGGATTTCCCAGCCCTGGGTCTACACTGGGAATGGATCCAGATGTTCTTGAGATTGGGTTCATTCTTTTCTAGATGGAGTTAATCTGAGCTCAATCTAAGTGAAGTGAACCTTCACCTATTGAAGTAAACTAACTTAGATTGAACTCACCATTCTATGCCCAATTTAAACTCTCTGAAAGTTTGCACAGATAGGCATTTAGATTGACCTAACCCTGGTTAAGTCTATCTAAATATAACAGCTGTATGTGCTATAATTTATGATTATACTGATCATCTTCGTACTCATCTCACATCTAAGACCGAACCGAATTAATCCCCCACCTATCTCACCGACAATGCCCAAATCCATACCACATCCATCACTTATCTAACTCCCCAAAAGAGACTGACAAAGAGGAGGGACTAAAAAAATGGTTGGGGCATTCACCTACTTTGTGAAAATGGGTTCAAATCCTCTTTTTTGCCTGAACAGACTTGAGTTTCCCTCTCCCCAATGAAAATGTTGCCAAGCTATATGTTGTCTGCAGCATAGTGCTTTCAGTCTCTCATATTTAATATGTTCAACTTTTCATAAAAGTTTAAGTACTGAAGGAGAGAGAGGGAGGGAGAATATGCATCATTTTATAGTCTAGAAGTTAGTGCACTCATCTAGGGAGATCAGGAGATTTGTGTTCCGGTCCTCATTCCAATGACTATTTAAATTATTTTTATAAATTGTAGCACTTAAATTCATCTCCCTTGTGAATTTAGCTTTAGACAATTAGTTGCACCTTTAGCTGCCTAAGGACCTTTAAAAATGTGGTCGCCAGTGTCTTAGGGGTAAATCCTTATCATAATGCAATAAAAATTGGGAGTTTTGATTGTTAAATCAATATTTACTGCATGAGGTCTTGATCCTGGAAACACATGTGACTGGTCATTGAGAGGAATAGGATGGTAGAAATTACAGCCTCAAGCCATGAAGTGGAAAAAGATGGTGAACTTCACTTCCTGTCTCTAAAAATGATGCATACTAAAAACAAAAATAATTCTTCTTTGGACATATTACTTGGTTTGGGGAGAGGGAATAAAATTAATCAAACTCATTACTGGGCTATTTTTATATTAGTGTATTGCTCAGTCCTGTTTCTATTGTGAATCAATAAAGAGAAGAGAATTAGCTCATTATTTTATCTGAGAAACATCATTAAATGAATATATTCATCAATGAATGTTCTATAACCAGCTCTCATCTGACCCTAGTACACTGCTTAGCAAGAAGCCCAGGCTGACATAGCATTGGCAAAACAGCAAGTCTAACATCGTGCTGGGGAAATAGAATATTGAACAGTGAACTGTTTACAAAATTGAAAAGTGATACTTAATGACTACATTTGTAAGGCCTGATGCTGGAAATATTGTAAGTGTGAGTGTCCCAATTCAACAGTCTTCTTTTACATGCAAAATTTATCATGTTTATGCTAAGATGAAGGCCCTCTATACTAAGTGTTCCTCCCTTTTAAAGATAAAATGTCCCAGTCCTGCAGACGCACACTAATATGTATAATCCTTATTACAATGAGTTGCCTAAAAATTGTATCATTATTAGCCATTGTAGCAATGTCTATTCATAGCAATAAGCACCATGGTCTATATTCCAGACAGCACTTAAGCATATACTTTAAGCTATCCCTGTTTAAGAACTACTTTCTTAAAATACATGTTAAATTTTATTAACCCTAATGTTTTACTAATAAACCATTTCAGTTTCCTTAAACTTTTACAGTTCATTCTGTCTTTTGTGATCTAGATCTTCAACAGAAGATATCAGATCATTAGTCCAAAATCACAATCTATTATTACTCCACTCTGCAGCCTTTCTTTTTGTAAAAACAACTTACTGTGCTCCTAGCATTGTGAAGACAATCACTAAAAATTGCCAGCATGGTATCTCTTCACTTCATATTGAACTGCTCTTAAAGTACAGTAATCTGATGCAATTTGGTATATATCACAAATAGTAATTTGTGAGCAATATATAGCATATTGCCATGTGGTTTAAGATATCAACAGACAAACTGCAGTTTCCTAGAATGGACTTTTACTTGTAAGCCTGCTGCTATGATTTTCTTGGGATTTTTCTTTTTAGGCATAAATCTAGTTTACTCTGTTTGTTATTTTCACAGCATGCTAGACTGAAGTGGCCAGTGAAAATAAAACAATATCACACTTCCATACAATCAGTGAGGTTTTGATTTGTACAGGCACTGTGGGATGTTAGTTTGATGGTCACCTCAGGATAAGTTCAGATATAGTTATAAATACTTTCAGAAATGATACTATTAAGTGTAGAAAGGGAATACTACATTTTAATCTGAACTCTGTGCTAGGTCAGATACTTTAATACATTTATTATTTTGGATTTTTCATATTGTCCTGGAAGTAAAATACAATATACCTACATTTTCCTCATTGAAGATTTTGGGACTTGTGCAATTGAGCACATAAAGATATAAGATAGCTGAAATTTGGTATAAAGAGTCCATAAAAAATACTGCAAAAATGTACCAGAAATGCATTGGGACATATGTCAGTACTTAGGTATAGAAGGATTGAAGTGAATTTACATTGCAGAGACTCCTTCCTCACACATTCTTTAAGGTGTTATGTCTAAAAGCCTTCATTAAACTTAAGGCATGTTGGGAGTCAACTGACCCCTGATGGTGATCACCTGTGCCTGATTGACCTGCTGGCTGCAGGTAACCCAGCTTCAGGATGTAATCTCAGTGGGTGTATCTACACAAGATGCTTAATACACAGTAGACTAATTCTACTGTGTATTAGCATGTCACAGCAAAATTGATGCTAATGTCCTAATGAGCAGTAGACTTAGTCTACTATGCTTGAAGTGTCACAAAAAGACCATGCACTGTTGCTACTGTGCATTAGGGCCATGCAAAGCTTTGGTCCCTGATTTGATTCAGAGGAGATTTGCCCTGATTTGGTGGCTAAATCTCCAAATCCAAATTAAATCAGAGGATACTTTAATCTCTCCAAATTGGTTTGAAACCCCCTGAATCAACTCAGAGAGATTTGGAAAGATTCAGCGATTCAGACATAGACACAGCTTTAAATATTTTTTAACATACCTGTAGGTAGTAGGTGGCTCGTGAATGCTGTGATGCTGGGGCACATGGCGTGTCGCACAGGAGCGTGGGGAGCCCTCAGGGTGTTCAGCAGCAGACCTGGAGGTGGAAGCACTTACAGTCCACTTCTGGGTCTACTGAGGATGGTGCCGGGGAGCCCCTCATACCCCCCTGGCTCAGTGACTAGTGCATCCTGGGTTGGGGGGGTACCTGGTGTCTCCCCATGGCTGATCACCAAGCTGGGGAGGTGTGGAGGCATGGGGGCTCCCCACATGTTCCCTATCACTCCCAGAAGTGAACTAGAAGTACTTCTGGTCCACTTCTGGGTTCACCACTGAGCATGTGGAGGGCCCCACCACACTCCTATAGCACACTCCATGAGCTTCAGCATCGCAGCATTCACAAGTTACACTGGTACCTCAAGGTAGGTAGAAAAAACATTTAAAGCTGTGTCTATGGAGAATCAACGATTTGGATGAATCAGCATCAAATCTTCAGATTCAGATTCAGCTGAATCGAATCAGGGACAGTGATCCGAATCAATGAGTCAAATCACTTTCCCTGATTTGGGCCAAATCTGAATCCAAATCGAATAGGGCCTACTTCACACACCCCTACTATGCGTTAGTGCTGGCTGCTACGGCTGTGCAAAATTTCAACAGGTGTTTAGTTTCAAAGCTGTTTCGATGCATTTTGACCTCAAAACAGTGAAATCAAAATGAATCAAAAGGCTTTGAAACAGCTTTGAAATTAAATGATTCAAGTTTTAAAGCGGGGCTTGCTTGCAGCTAAACAGAAATTAAGGAGTGAGATGGGGAAGGAGGGCAAGGACTGCTCTGATATTGACATCTAGCTCCTCATTGGATTCCCCAGCTCTCTGACCACTTCCCCAGCTTTTCCTGGGGGCCACAGGCCCCCAATCTGTGCGCAGGGTTTCAGCAGGCTGCCACTGCAGGCTGGGGCCAGCAGTAGCCACTTGGCACAGCCTGCACTGAGAATACTGCAGTGCTGCTGCTGGCCCCAGCCTGCAG
>NW_017728931.1:86849263-86850686 GCF_001723895.1 Crocodylus porosus | reverse complement strand
TGCAGTGCTGCTGCTGGCCCCAGCCTGCAGTGGCAGCCTGCTGAAACCTGGTGTGCAGATTCAAGGGGCCATCCCCCCACAGTAAAAGGTGGGGATCAGAGATGATCAGAGAGCTGGAGAATCAAACGGGGGGCTGGGGAATTGAATTGGGAGCTGGGGGAATATTCAGGCCCCTAAACATTCCGCCAGCTGGTTGGATTCCCCAGCTCCTCGATCTTTGCCTCAGCTCTCCAATTGCTTCCCTCAGCTCTTCCTGGGAGGTGTGGGCCTCTGGATAATGTGGGATGATAGTAGGCTGCTGCTGCCAGATGGTTATAGCAGCACCTCTGGTCTATTTCTCCAGCTGGCAGCAGCAGCTTGCTGAAACCCTGCGTGCAGATCCAGGGGCCTGCGCCCCCAGAGAGGGCTGTGGGGCTGTGTCAGACTCCTTCCAGGGGATGTGGGCCCCCAGATTTGCATGCAGAATGATAGCAGGCTGCTGCTCCCAGCTGGGGCCAGTGCCAGCACCCAAGTCTGCCCAGCACTCAGTGCAGGCTGCAGCAGGAAGACTTTGGTGTTGACTTTGGCCTCAGCCAGCAGCTGCAGCCTGCTGTCATCTTGTGCACAGATCCGGGGGCCTGCACCCCCCAGGAGGGCTGAGGGTCTATGCCAGACTCCTCCTTGGGGGTGCAGGACCCAGATCTGTGCACAGAATGACAGCAGGCTGCTGCAGCCAGCTGGGACTGGTGCTCAGTGCTGGAAGTGCCAGGAAGACTGGTGCTGCCTCTGGCCCCAGCTGGCAGTGGCAGCATGCTGTCATCTCATGCACAGATTTAGGGGCCTGTGCCCTCTGGGAGGGCTGTGGGGCTGTGCCAGACTCCTCCCGGGGGGGCAAAGGCTCCCGAATCTGCACATGGGATTACAGCAAGCTGCCACTGATGACTGGGACCAGTGTTTGGCACAGACCATGTTGAGACCCTGGAAGACTGGTGCTGTTGCTAGCCCCAGATGGCAGCAGCAGCATGCTGTCATCCTACCCACAGATCTGGGGACCTGCACTCCCTGGGAGGGCTGTGGGGCTCCTCCCAGGAGCACGGGTCCCCGGATCTGCATGCTAGATGACAGCAGGCTGCCACTGCCAGCAAGTGATATAAGTTTGGTTTGAACAGTTTGAGGTACAGTTTCCCAGAAACCCCTGCACCTATCTCCTTGTAACTTGGCAAGTTTAATGCCTTCAGAAGGGCTACCATCCCTGCAATTTTCATCTGAATCAGGCAAGAAATGACAAAGTTAGAGGCATTTTTGTGATTCTCCATTATAGCGTACGGGCAAAATGTTGAAATTTCATAGGTTTCATAGATTTCATAGACATTAGGGCTGGAAGGGACCTCGGGAGATCATCGAGTCCAGCCCCCTGCCCAAAGGGTAGGAAGTCAGCTGGGGT
>NW_017728931.1:86847443-86849252 GCF_001723895.1 Crocodylus porosus | reverse complement strand
TAGGTCCCTGGAGAGCCAGGAGGGCTGCTGTGCCTTCTTGCTGCCTTTCCTTCGTGTTGGAATAGATTTAGCTTGTGCATTGAGGATCGCTTCCTTGAGAAGCAACCACTCTTCTTGAACTCCCATCTCCCTGGTGTCATGGTCCCTAAGGGCCTGACCGACAAGCCTCTTGAGCTTGTGAAAGTTGGCTTTTCTGAAGTCAATTTGTCAAAACAACGTTGAAACAGTGAAACAGTTTCAACTAAATGAAATGGAACAGTGCTTCGAAACAGTGAAATGGAAGTCGAAATGTAACGATGCTGTTTCACACAGCCCTACTGGCTACTGCGCATTTGTGTAGTACCTCATATTAGAGATACTAAACTTAATGTGCAGTAGCAACAGCGCACTAATGCATGTGTAGACACACCCAATTTTCCCAAAAAGCTGGTTGTCTGTTTAAGAATTCATATCCTTGAAGTGTGACTGGTGTCCAACTAATCCCCAGCCTTGTCTCACTGATATGTAGCTCTGCTTCTCTTCCTAGTCCACAACTCCTGCTTTGGTTTTTGACTGGTGGCATAGCACACTGATGGTGGATTTTGGTTTTTGCCTTTTGACCTCTACCTTGCTTCTTGGCTTGGTATCTGATTCCACCTCTGGGTTCTGGTCTGCACATTTGTGACTTGACCCTAACCATTTAATTTTGTCCCTAGCTCTAAACATAAGGTTTTCTCATCTTCCTCCATCCATATAAGTCTTTTTGCTATGCTTAACATCACAGTTTATAGTTTTGCCTTCATCTCAGCTTGTAACCATCAACACATGGTATTCAGGGATAAAATACACTTATCAAACCGTTAATAATTTGTTAAACCTATACAACCCATTTATAAATTGAACTTTAAAATGTGACCAACGTTGTCACTACTACTTATTGACAAAAGTGGAGAAGAAATTTGAGGAATCTGATTTAGCAGAGTACATGCCACAGAGGGCAAATTTTAAATGCATCGAAAAGTTAGAATAACAGTTGAACTGAAGATAATTAATGGAGTTGTTATTTTTTATGCCCTGAAGGGATCATTATGATCATGTAGTCTGACTTCCTGAATAACACAGACCTTAGCATTACACCAACCAGTCTAGAGTATATAATTTAGAAGTATATCCGAGATTGATTTTTCCAACACTACTATTTTTTAAATCAATCACTTTCTAAAGTAGGTTATTGCAATAGATAATTATTCTCCCTGTTTTAACATGCAGACCTCATTTGCAGTCTGAATTTGCCTACTTCAACATCCAGAACCTTTTGTCTGTTAGACTTAAGAACTCTCTACCATCAGAAATCTTTTCCACATGTAGGTAAAGCTAAAATATAAGCAGGCCACCTTTTAACCTTTTCATTGTTAATTACATAGTTTAAGTTTATTTATCATCTCACTGTAATACATTTTTCAGTTTTTAAATTATCTTTCAGCTCCATTTTGAACAGTTTCCAAATGGTTTAAAAAAAAGACAAGAGATGTTTGTGGAGAAGACTTTAGCAAAAATTCTGTAGGGGATCCAAATTTCCTTGATGTAGGAATATCCCAACAAGTGGAAAGAAACTGAATTTCAATTCAGGAAATTCCTATGCATTCTTTAGTGGCATCCTGTCAGACCAACCTGGTGGCCTTCTACGACCAGGTCACCAAATCATTAGATGCAGGGGTAGCAGTGGACATAGTCTTCCTGGAGTTTTGGAAGGCCTTCGACACAGTCTCTCACCCTGTTCTCATTAAGAAACTGGGGGACTGTGGTGTTGACACCTACACCGTCAAATGG
>NW_017728931.1:86795435-86846728 GCF_001723895.1 Crocodylus porosus | reverse complement strand
TTGACCCCAGTACTCTTTCCTGCCATGGCAGGGGGTCGGACTTGATGATCTGCTCAGGTCCCTTCTGACCCTACTAACTATGAAACTATGAAAGTATGATTGTGCGCATGCGCACACACATACACACACACGTAATGGTGAGGATCTGATTCCTTTAAATTAAACAAAGCCCATGAGCTGCATCTGGCCAGTAAAGCTGCTCTGTCCAGTGCATTGGGCTATCAGCTGGCCACTGGAACTTGCAGACATGGCTAGCTGAAGAATCCAGGGATTTTTGGTCCTGCTTGATATGGTCATTGGCAACAAGCTTGGCTAGCCGCTGCTGCCTCTGGACTCATTCCTGCAGACTCACTGCTACTGCTGGACCCTTTGCTACTGCTTCCAGATTCCTCTCCGATGCTACTGCCACCAGATCCCTCACCACTGCCACTTCCATAGTGGTTACTGTGGTAGCTCTCATGCCCCAGACTAGATCTAGCTAACAAGGAGCCTTGCAGTCTGGATCCAGCCCAAGGACCCAGGTGAGTTTGACAGCCCTGCTTTAATCAATATATGTCATGACATCTGCAGGAAACACATAGTATCTATAAAAATGTCATTTGCCTATGCTCTATTGAAGCCATGATGATAGAGGGAGAGCTTTGCAGCAGAGAAGAAAAAAGACAGAAATTAACGTACCCTGAGACCACGCTACTTGTGCTTGTGTTTTTTGTGTACTAAAGAAAGGGAGAACCCAGAGATGCTAACTGAGTCTCTCATCTGGTTTTATGGGGCAGAACACCACAGAGTGCCCTCAGAGTGCCTTTTTGGTGGGCGCAGTCTTTGCATGACTGTAGGATTCCAAGTACAGACTTGACCCAATAATACTGGTCATTGGTCATGGAGAATACCTTGACTTTAGCAAAAGGAATCAGAACTCGGGGTAGAGGTGATATCTTTTATTAGACCAACTAGATTTTTGCAAAAATTAAAGAGCTGTAAGATATAGAGAAAACTGGCTTGATTGTTGGGCTCGAAGGGATGATATAGTTTGAGATGGTCCTGCTTTGAGCAGGGGGTTAGACTGGATGGCCTCCTGAAGTCCCTTCCAACCCTAATTTTCTATGGTTCTAGAACTAATGAACTGCATCTGTTAGAATAAGACATAACATATACTTTTCTTCTCCAGACTAATCTTTAGATGATCCCCATAAATTCCCACCTAATCTGCTAGTTTTCTTATACATAGAACCAGCTGGATTATCAGGTTTTGTCCCCTGCAATTGTTATTCTAGAACCTTACTGCTCTGAAAACTAGAAACTTCATTTTTAATTTCTAGCCTCAAATTATTTGTAACCAGTTCATACATTTGATCTTGTTTCAGTGTTGTCCTTCTCTAGACAGACCTTTTCCTTGCATGGTAGTTACATTCTTCATCTCTTTTTATATAGTTGTATTTTATATCCCCCCTCTCAGGCTTCATTTGCTAAGGTAAACATGCCAGATTCTAGTTTCTTCCTGTAAGATAGGTTTGCATTTCTTTTGTCATCCTAACAGTCCTCCTCTGTATCTGTTCCGGTATTATTTTTCTTGAATATAGATAAGCAGAATTGTACGCAATATTCAAAATGAGGTCTTATCAGCACTTTGTATACAGTATTAATATTTCCTAACCACTGTTTGGAATACCCTACTCAATAAATGGTAGGGGCAGGTAGATGTTTACTTAATGGTGTGATGTGCATGGCAGGAGATGTAATTATGGGGATCGGGGATCAGATCCCTATTACACAACTGCCAGCAGGAAGCCCAAGGCATGAGCAGAAGCCATGGACAAGTGCTAGACAGAGGGGGCAGTCGATTGATTCTTCCTGCCTGGTAGCTGCAAACTCATGCACTCCCTTACTAGGATCCTGGGATAGAAAAACCTTTCCCCATCTCAAGGACCAGTGGATGCCCAAAAATATGACTCCAGTTCTAATAGTGAAGGGGTCCATTTCCAAGTTTTTGCTTAGGATGGTTGCTGTCATGTCATCATAAAAAAGACTGATAATGGTAACAAAACAGTTACTAATAATGGCTCAATTAACATATTAATTGTACCTTTAATGTAACGTGCTAGGGGCCTTCAGAACACATTTTGATACTTAATTTAATTGGACTTATTCAAAATAAGGTTGGGCTCAGAATCTGGTCTCATATTGCTATATATGTTACAAGTATTAGTCAATGAAGAGTGATTTCAGTTGAGCTCCCTAAACACAGACATCTCAATCAGCCCATGTTACATGAATGGTTTCCCTCTGTTAAAAGGTGAGCAGTCATCATTCTGTGAGTAATTTCTCTCTGGAAACAAAAAGTTTCCCCATTCTTGCATGCTATCCCCCAAAGAATAAGTGAAGGCTCAGTGTGACCTTCAGATTTATATTTATTCCCTGTTTGTGATAGTAAATCTAATTCATTATTGACGCTGCCTTAATTACTCTGTCTTTTAGATGTTCAGGAGATCTTACACTACTGGTTTCCAACCTTTTTATTCCATGGCCTCCTGCTGGGAGTGGAGTGCGGCAGGCCGGGCTGGGGGCAGAAGCAGGGGGCTTCCTGGCATGCATTGTGGCTTGTCTTCTGTGTGTGGTGCCATCGGCATTGCCCCCGCAACCGTCATTTGGTTCACAACCCCAGGTTGGGAACTGCTGTCTTACACCATCTTTCAGCTCTCTTGTCAAATATGAATTTTCATTTATACCCGGGAGAAATTTTACAAAATTTGCACTCTCCTATGCCTAAGGAAGGGTGTGTATAAGAGCTTGCAAGTAAAGAAAATTGTTTTGCAACTATCTAGTTGGTCTAATAAAATACATCACCTCCCCAAGTGTTCTGATTACTTTTTCCTGCAGACCAACATAGCTACAACCTGCATCCCTGGATTAAAGAATGTATTCTTTATCTTATCTATATAGATGTAAAAGTACCCATTACCACAAGATCTGAATGCCTTCTGTGGAGGGGTTTTTTTCTTTTAAATTTCCTCTCAGTCTTTTCATATTGTATTTTACTCGAAAGGTAGGATGTGCTTTACCTCATCTTAAGCAGTACAAGTATGGGTGTATGACAAACACATCATCATTTGAAACAAGCAAATGTATAAATGACTTATACTGCTGTTATTTAAGATGAAAATTGCACTCTACGTACAAATCAAGATATCAACAAACTCCTTTTCAATTTTTGATAGATAGGATGATTCACAATACTTTAATGGGCTTCAATTAGATAAAATAGTGCCAAATGATAATGCAACTCTCAAAGCCTCTACCTCACTTGAGACAAAGAAAAGAAGCAATCAGACTACACTCATATGAGTGATTGCAGCTACTGATGGATTCCCCTTCTAGGTCTGCAGAATAATGCTAGATATTTTTTCAGATATACTGAAAATCTTCAAGGAAGCTAAACAATCAGGAATATTAACCCTAGCAGTCATCTTCATTCTGATGTAGAAAGGAAAATATGTGCTATCTTGCTGATAAAGGCTAATATTTGCTGATTAGCAAGGACTGTAAGATTTTGCACAGTGTTGCCCATCCAATTTGAATTCTGTTTTTTCTTTTCTCATTCATCCCCAAAATAGATTTTATATATATAAAAAAATGTGGCTAAGTACTTTATTAACTGGTTACAAACCATGTAATCCCTATTGTTGTTCTAACCCCATAACTACTATTTTTTCCTTAAGGGCTATTCAAAACACTGACCATTTCAGCTTTTCATTTTTCTGTATAATGGTTGGTCATTGCACTTGTGATATTGCTTCCTCTCTTATTTGGATAGCAAATATTACTCTCTTCAGCAATGATTGAGAAAATGATGATTTCTAGGGATGTCCCCCCTCATAACACAAGAAAGTTTACCTAAAAGTCAAATGACTCTTATTAGCCAGAAACGTGGAGGCATGGACCAGAGTACTGAAAAAGGATTTATTGTATTGTCTTGTAAACAGTCACTGAGGATTTCTCCCTTTAAAAGAAATCCTGTCTCCATCTTTCCCTGCTCCCCCTACCACAAGATTGATTAGGATAGAGCAGGATGAATAATTTATTTTTCAGTGTTTAGGAAGTTCAGAAAAACAAACAAACAGAATTTCAGCTTAACTCAAAACATTTTTTTCCTCTCAATTTTCAATTAATCAAAAATGATCTTTTGGGTTTAGTTAAATATTTCATAGGTTCACATATTCACAGAAGTTTAGGGCTGGAAGGGACCTCATGAGATCATCAGATCCAGCCCCCTGCTCTGGGCAGGAAAGACTGCTGGGGTCAAATAACCCCAGCAAGATGTGAGTCCATCTAATTTAATTTAGATTTTGGGAATGTTTAGCCACCTTTTTAAATAAAAGCAAAGAAAAGTTGGAAACCACAGATGAGATTCACAAAAATACTTATATATCATTCACAGAATCAAAAAAGATGTGTTGTGAATGTCCTTATATCATATGACTCAGTAGTTATGCATTTGCTAGAGCTGTTTTGATTCTGTTTGGTTTGGAGGACAGATTTGAATTCATACCTTACAACTTGTTTGAAGACACACAGCTAGACTTTGAAGTAGACAGAGTAGAGTCATTGAATTTATCCTGTTTGAAACTTTACATTTTTATATAGGTTACACATTTTGTATAAATAATTATATATTTACAGTGGGGAGCAGAATTTCAGTGAACTGCCCAACAACCAAGCTATAGTATCATTCAGGTTGGCCATGTCTACATGAGCGGCTGATTGCACAGTTGTTACTAATGTGTAGGGACAAAAGGATCTCCCAGTTCAGGCCCCATAACCATGTAGTACTAGGGGATAAGGATATCCCAGCCTGGGTCTCATGACTGCAGGGCTCAGGCTGGGACATAAGTATCTCCCACCACTGGCTCTGTGACTGCAGAGCTGGTACTGGGAGATAAGGATCTCCCCAGCCCTGGCCCCACAATTGTGGAGTAGGGGCTGGGAGCTCCCTGATGACATTGTCCCAACCTGGGCTTTAGTGGCAGAGCCTGCCCCAGCAGGAAGCAGCCCTGGAGGCAGGGAGCAATGTCCCAGCCTCCGCCTAGAGCTCCCCCTAGCTGCTGCAGGGCCATGTTGTGGAAGTCCAGAGACCGAGAGCAGTCTGCTGCTGGAAGCAGCAAATCTTTGCCCATGTCCCTGCATGCGTAGACACATGCCTAGGAGTGTTTACTGTCATGCAGTTTACTCAAGAATAAACTGGCTCTGAATTATTTGCACATGTAGATGCACCTTGTGGAGGATTTCAATCCCAGCCTCCTCCCTGCACTTCCTGCACCAGTTTTTTTTTTCTCTTTGCCATTGTCACTTTACCTGACTCTGTGACCTAAGCTGAAGATAGTTCTGAGGTGGGAGGGAACCTACTCCATTTGTGTCAAGTTTCTCACTTTTGCCAGCCAGATGACCAGGTCTCTTACCTGTCTATCACTCTAGTGATTAAGCAACCCTGTAGTGTACATGTGAGACCTCAGGTATCAGGGAGGGGACTTAAACCCCTATTGTTTTAGCAAGGACCTCATGACTGGGAGAGGGGCTGCAGCCCCTGCCAGTCTACCTGACAACCAGTGATGCAGTTCCAATTGATTGACTTTTAGCCAACTTCACTTAGTCCATTGGACCCCAGGGTGAAGTCATAAAGATTATATAAGTTAAAGACTGCCCAGGAGAAGGGGTGGCAGCCATAATGAGGACTCTCAGAGAAGCTGGACCATCTGAAACTCAATCTCTGTCCTGTAAATGATGGTCAACGAGTTTCTTGCTTCCAGAGGGAATCTCCACCTGCCTCTGGATGATACCTGTGAGTAAACTACTCTAGATCCATCTAGAAATATAGCTTGCATTACTGCATATGTATAATCAATGACTATCCCAGCCACATTTTGCTCTAAGGGTATCCTTTGATACTTTTCTATCTTGAACCCCTTACCTTTGTAACCAATAAAGTTTTTCACTGTATCAAGTGTGGTGAGCTCCTTGGGTTCTTTGGTGTCCTTTGGTCCGGCTGACTAAGAGAGGCTACTATTTGAGCTTCAAACTAACAGAAGTATCCCCAAGTTCTTGCAGAGGGTCAAGCACCCCTGAGGTCTATAAGGCCTGTGTATCTCAAGGGGCACAGGGCCACCAACAGACTGAGACTCCTGAGTGGTGGCAGTGGTGAACCCCAGATTGATGGGTATGCTCCAGGAAGAGGGTCAGCCAGATGTGAGGCATCCCCAGGGAGGCACCAAGAGCCTGGTAGGTGAATGAGCACAGTGAGGTGGGTGACTCAGTGCAGAAGCTTCCCCTACTGGCCCACTATATGCCCAATGAGTAGTCATCAATGGCTCAGTGCCTAGTTGGGAGAAGGTATTGAGTAGGGTTCCCTAGTGGTGTGTATTAGGTCTGATATTGTTTAATTTCTTCATTTATGATTTTAGGGGAAAAAATTAGTGCACACTTATCAAATTGTAGATGACACTAAGTTGGATGGAGAGGCCAACACAATGGAGAGTAGGGCTAGGATTCAGAGGGCACATCCACATATCTATTATCCTATTTTAACGCACATTAAAGCATCACAAAAAAAATCCTCTTTAGCTAAAACACATTAAAATATGCTAATACACATTTTTCTAGTACCCCATAATAGAAGTACTAGATTTAATGCACATTACCTAAGGCATATTAAAGAACATGTAGGGACGCTCAGAAAGCCCTCAATAAACTAGAATTATAGTCCAAAATCACCAAGGACATGTGCATGGATACAGATTGGGGAATGATTAGCCAAACTGCGGTGCTGCAGAAGGGGACCCAGATGTCACAGTGAACCATAAGGTCACAGTGGACTACAGTGGACCAGCTAAATATCTACACATGGTGCTACATCACCATAGTGACATGCTCCTCTGTTATAGTGTATAGTTATGCCAATATAGTGCATAAAAATAACTGCACAATGTGCATGGTATAGTATGGGCTGTTACTGCACCATTTTTTAGTGGTTCCAAAAGGAAGTTCTAAATGATGGTGCAGTAACATCGGCATCATAGTGACACATGCACACATGCCCAGTATCTACACTTTCCTCACTAAACCGGAAAAGGCAAATTTGCCTTTGCAATTCTCTGTTTAGAGATGTGTTAACATCATTAACATTTAAAAAAATGAAATAGCATGGCTCCTGAATGAATGTTATTTTTGATAAATATTGAAAAGGTTAAGTTTCATTTTTGATTATTCTACCCAGATAAGGTAGCACATGTCCCCACAACTTTTTTTGCAAACATAACTTTAAAGATTTCATTGAATTCCAAATTCTTATTTGAATTTCCAGATGTCTTCATATTTCTTTTCTGTTATCTCACACACTCAATTTACTTCTACAGATGAAGGAAATGAACATATATTAACATGTCCAAGCAACATATGTTTCTGATTTGTTCATTATCTTTCCAAATTATCAGCTAACCGTTATGTAGTAAAAATTAATTTTGTATTCTCCTTTGTCATGCAAACCAGTAAAAGGGGGAAAGGTACTGCAAAGAGAACTGTGAGAAAAGCTTGTGACTAAACCTGAAGCTAGGTAGAAAATGATGGGTTTCATTTTTCATTGCAAACTTGAAACTCAGACCATGTACACTAAAAAAATTCATGGAGGTTTGCAAACCTTGTTAGCAAACCTGAGCTTGCTTTTGGATGAATCTGAGCCTATTTGTGGTGGTATGTTGAAACTATGAGAATCAAGGTCCTTAAAACAGAAACTATAATATTTTCCACCACTCTAACTCTTGATGCATTAAGAAACTATAGAGCACTGTACATTATGGGACAGATCCAAAAAAAGGGCTAGGTTACCTAAAAGTTGGCTGTTTTAGAGCCTAACATCTAGCTTCCTCTCTCTTAGAGTGGAATTCAGAATCCTGAATAAGGTGCTTAGTTTGCTATACAATGGATGAGAAGATTTAGGAATTTCAGTCCAGTCATCCAAAACAAAACTGTGGAACTGAGAACCACTGAAATTTAGCACATTCAGTTGCAGCTGCCTAAAAACCTAGAACAAGTACGAAACCTTGTTATGGAAAACAAGTTGGTTTCCTAATCCAAGTAGGAACAGGACTATATCATAAATATCCACTCATTCTCAGATGGTGAGATGTCTCCATGCACAGTCTTGAATCCTCTCCTGAATGTTGGTGCCTGCAACACTTCCTTTCCAAACATTCCAAAGGGGGATCACATGTCTCTTTTTAATGTGGACAGAGGAGAAGGATTTAATTCTTTTCCTCCATGTGTAAGGACTCCAATTTTACCTCCTACATTTCTGGTATATATCCTAGCCATTGAATTAATAGCTGAGGCCCAAGCTTTCAAAAACATAATTTTAATATACTAAGATCTAAGAGAATCATGACACTTTGTAAGGGCACATCCAGATGAGCATGGCCATGTGGTATGTGGTGTTGCAAACACATCTGCAGTGCCACATATAGCACAATCAGGTGTTCTCTGTGCTGAAAGGGTGCCTTGCTTGTGTGTGTGCTGCTTTGAGGTTTTTTCCATGGTTTTTTTTTACCCCTGGATATTCAGGGGTTGAAAAAACCCGTAGTGAAAAGAATGGACAGCACATGTATGGGCAGTGCTCGCTGCTGAAAAGCAGAGTTGGGAACCTGGAGCCACATTGCAGCTGCCAGCCAGGCTGTGCCTGGCAGGATCACCACTGCTGCAGCCCTGAGAGGCCCCCAGGACCCCAGATAAGTCTTCTGGGGCCAGCACAGTGCTGGCCCCAGCCTCCCCTACCACCCCGAGGCAACTTGCTTCACACCAAAATGCACGTGGTATGGGAGTTCCCTGGGGACAAGTAGTTGCCTTGCAAGGTGCTGCAGATACTTGTCCCTGGGGAACCAAACGTCTGCACTAATCCAGATGCAGCCTTGGAGTCCAAATATTTCCTGAAATACAGGATAATTTGAATTGTTTGGGGCAGACACATGTTAATGAATAATAATATTAATATGGATAAGTCATTTTTTCTAGCTAATGACAAAAAGAAAGCAGATAAGCAAGATGAAGACATATTTAAAAGAAAAGGACAGCTTTTTATAGATAGAAATTCTTCCCTTCAGTAGTTTTGAAAGGCTAGAGTAACAATTTTGATATGAATAATTTGACAGAACTAAAACGTGTGGATGCTTTATGCAATAAGTTATACTAGTAGTTACCTGAGTGGTATGCCATCTTAGAATCTCAAAACAGCACCTGCAAAGAACAGTCACTTTTTTCTTTCTTCAGATTTGAGTTTATAGAGAAGGCAAAGAGCATGATTCAGAGCACACTGAAAACAATAAGAACCTTTCTACAACATTCATAGAGTAAGCAGGAGTGACCATTAGACCATCTAGGCTGACCTCCTGTATGTCGTAGGCCATTAAATTTCACCCAGCTAATTATTTTTATTTCTAATTTGAATTTGTCTAGCTTCAGTGTCTAGCCTTTGGTTGTTGTTATACATTCCCTTGCTAGATTGATTGATCTTGCCTCTCAACGTACTTTTTAATAAACTTAAAAAAGCTAAACTATCACTGTAGAGTATTTTTCCAGCCCTCATATTTTTCGGTTCTTATTTGCACCCTCCCCAACATCCTTTTAAAACTTAGACTCCAAAATGCCTTATGATATTCTAGTATGGATCTCACCACTATTAGGGCCTTCCTAGCAGCTCAGAATGTATGCTAGTGTTACCTTGAGTTTAGAGCAATCACACTTTAAGGCTAAAAAACTTCTCTGACTGTCCCCCACCTGCACAGCTATGACTTGCCATTAGGGGGCTGGCAAGCAGGGGCTTAACTAGAAGCTGTAGTTATGAGTTGCCACTACAGGGCTGGTGAGCCAGGGCAGGCTTCAACCCATGCTCTAGGTGGGGTGGGGTGAGATATCAGTTGCGGGGCTGGGGGAGGCGGACAGGAACATGAAGCTGAGAGGCAAGGCATTAATGGGATGCTGCTGGGTAATGAAATGGGAGATGGAATGGAAATGGGGGTGGGGGAAGGGTGGTGAAATGAAGGCAGTCCAACAATGAAAGGTAAAATAAAAAGAAGTTAAAAAAAAGAAATAGAAATAAAGAGGAAGCAGAAGCAAATTAATAACTGGGATTTGGGATTGCAGGTAAGGGGTGCTGGTCATGCCTCCTGGGGCGGCTGGGAGGTAGGATTTGTGAGGGAAGGTGCTTTTGGGGAGCTCATGTCCCAGGAAAGAAGACCCAGCTCATGGAGACCCAATCCTAGCCCCTACCTTGTTCCCCTCCTGATTTCCCCTAGACCCTACTCCTGCACCAGTCCATGCCCCATGACCTGGGTAGCTGGCATGTGGTATCTGCAATGCTATATGCACAGGTTTCACTCCTAGGGGTGGAAAGGTTACATCCCTGGGGGCTGGAAGGGGAGTTGGCTTGGAGTCAGAACTACCCCCAGGGCAGCAGAATTCAGAGGGTGATAAGTTTGTTCACATAGATGAGGAGGGTGCGGAAAAGGACACCTTATCTTGGGATGCTGGAAGACTGCAAATTGCATGGCTCACCTGTGGAGAGTGGCCACACATTAATGGAACACAAGCTGGGTGACGCAGATTAGACATAAACCTACCTTGGAGTGGCGTAACTTTAAGCCACCTAAAGTGTAGTTAAAACTAGTTCTAGAGGTTAAGAGCTCCAGGAGCCACCTAAACTTAATGTGCTACAAGGCTCTTATATGCAGGAGTAAAATTATCTCCTTATTGGCCCTCATTTATTTTGTGTTATGTAGTCAAAGATCTCATTAAGCATTTTGCCATACCACTCCCCTGATGAGCTCATGATGATCCATAAGTCCTTTTTAGAGTTCTTGCTTTTCCCTTTGTGGACTCCTGATCTGTAAATTTAGTCTACATTCCCTGTTCCAAGCTGTTTAACTCAGCATTTGACTGTATTAAAATATCTGTTTTCTGAACGGGGCCAATTTACCAAAGCAATTCAAATGACAATGTATGACTATCCTGTTCTCATAATTCACCAGGCTGCCAGTCTGTCACTTGCAAATGTTATCAGCAGATTTTATTTGACTTCCAGATCACTAATGAAAACATTTAATAACAATGGTTCTAGTCCTGATTCCATAAATCTTGTGGCTGATGATTGTCCATTGATATTTTCTGTCAGCTAGCTGCTAATCCATTTAACATGTCCTTTACTGATATTGTACTGCGCTACTCTTTTAATCAGAATACCATACTATGTCAAAAGCTTTAAAACAAGGGACAACCAAAAGCCACAACTGATACAGTCAGCCTCTCTGTGTGGCACACAGCAAATCAGGGAGGCAACAAGCAACAGTGGCAGATAAGACAGGAAACAGAAAGCAAAGCAATAGGTTGGGAAGGAAGTACAGGACTGAAAGCAGAAAGCAGAGCAGATCAGACTGGGTAAGGGGGTCAGAATGACATTCATGAAGAGCCTGGGGCTAATTTGTGACATGTCTGCAAAAAAGATTGGTCCTAATGCCTTAAAACCTTGGCTAGTACATACATTCCCATACTATCATTCTTCAGCAAGGAAAACCATATCAGCTTTTCAATTATTATGCTTAACTGATGTCAGCCTAACCAGCCTATAGTTACCAGAGTTGTCTCACTTCCCTTTTCTGAATATTCATAGATTCGGAAGGACCTCAACAGATCATTGAGTCTGATCAGTGACTAGGCAGGAAAGAGTGCTAGGGTCAGATGACCCAGCCAGATGCCTATCCAGCCTTCTCTTAAAGACCCCCAAGGTAGGGGAGAGCACCACCTCCATTGGAAGCCCATTCCAAATTTTGGCCACCCTTACTGTGAAGAAGTTTTTCCTGATATCAAGCCTAAATATGCTCTCTGTCAGTTTGTGACCATTGTTCCTTGTTACCACAAGAGGAACCCTGGTGAACAGAGCATCTCTGATCCCTTGCTACGTTCCCCTAATGAATTTGTAGGAGGCCACAAGATCACCTCTCAGCCTTCTCTTGTGGAGGCTGAAGAGGCCAAGGTCCCTCAGTCTCTCCTCATACAGCTTGTCCTGTAAGTCCCTAACCATACAAGCAGACTTCCTCTGGACCCTCTCAAGTCTATCAACATCCTTCTTGAAGTACAGTGCCCAAAATTGGATGCAGTACACTAACTGTGGTCTGACCAATGCCACATAGAGAGGAAGTATCACCTTCTTGGTTCTATTTGTCATGCATCTGCTGATGCATGATAAAGTGCGGTTAGCTTTGTTGATGATTTCATCACACTGACAACTCCTGTTCATCTTGGAGTCCACTATGACTCCAAGATCCCTTTCTACTTTTGTGCTGCTGAGAGGGTCACTTCCCAGCCAGTAGGTGTGCTGGATATTTTTGCAACCTAGTCCTTGTTGTACTGCATCCTATTGTGTACTGCCCACTTTTCTAACCTGTCCAGGTCTGCCTGCAATCATTCCCTACCCTCCGGAGTGTGCTTTTCACCCCACAATTTACTATCATCCACAAACTTGGACAGAGTACACTTCACACCCACATCCAAGTAACTGATGAAGATATTGAAGAGTACAGGCCCAAAGACTGAGCCCTGTGGGACCCCACTACCCACATCCTTCCAAGTCAATACCGAACTGTCTGGGTGTGAGTGCTAAGCCAATTTGCCACCCACCAGATCATGTAAACATCTGTCCCAGCCTCTTAACTTATTTATGAGAATGGGATGAGATACTCATCTATTGGCACTAGATTATCACTTTTCTAATCTTCTGAAATTTCCCCAGTCTTCCAAGCGTGAGGGTTCAGCTGGGAAGTAAGTTGCTAGGCCTGTGGGTTAGCCTCAGGAGCAAATGGGATGTTAGCAAGGTGAGAGTGCAGATTTCCAGCACATTGGGCCAGGGTCTAAATTGGAGGGCAGAGGACATAGGGACCAAGTTCCAGGAGAATGAGATGATCTCCAAGAGGCATAATCCAAAAGTGAGCTGAGGTCAGAAATCAAAGGTCAGAGAGCTGGTGCTAAGTTCCAGGGGAGTTCCAAGGTCAGAGTCAGAGAAAGCCAAAGCCGAATCAGGAACCAGAAGAATGAGAAGTGAATGTGAGGCTTGCAGGAACAGACTGAGGCTGTTTCAAGGCATGTGTGCTTAAAAGGGGTGAGTGATGGTTCCAGCAGCCAATCTGGTTGCATAGAACTGGGGCAGTTGCATTAGCCAGGCATTGGGACATGTGTAATAACTCAAGTGCTTGTTTCAGCCAGGAATGCTTGATCAGAGGCCCTAACACCAAGATTTATTAAATTAAATATTTGTGCACTAGAGATCTCTTCAGCCCACTCATTTAAGACTCAGGGAGCATGTCTACATTAGATGTTTACAGTGCAGTAGACTAATTAGCTGTGCAGTGAATGTCTTGGGGTTTACACATGCACCCCTATTATGCTGAAGTAAACTAATTTACTCCACAGCAGGGCATGCGTAGACACACCCTAGCTGGCTGGGGTATAAGGATGATCCCGCGTGGGGGCTGCCAGCCCCACTCTATAGCACCCTCATACCCTGGCTAGCCCTTCTGCAGCATGTTGAGTGGTGAGGAGTAGTCCCAGGCTGGTAGGCTGACCCCCCCAGACCCCATTCTAGCCAGGGCTGCTCTGACCCAGCTCAACATGCTGTGCTTCTAAGTGCATATTCAAATGGCAATAAATGCCAGAGTTTATTGCTCCTAGGCACGCAATCAAACAGCATGTCCAGGAGCAATAAACTCCGGAGTTTATTGTTTATAAACTCTGGAGTTTATTGTTTCATGTTAATTGCATGTGTAGACATGCCAAGGTACAAGTTATAGAAACATACAGATTTAAAAATGCTTGTCAGTAATAGATACTGTTTCCACATGGATTGCAGAATAATTTATTGGAAAGTGTTCTATTGTCTTCCCATGGTATGAGTACAGTGCCTGTCTATGCAAATACTGATTAGAAATATTTATTGAATTCTTGTTTATTTTGTATCATGAAAAAATGACCATCTCCATCTATAAATGATCCTCCATCATTGCAAGGATTTTTGTTTACAATGTACTTAAAATCAGCTTTTTTTCCTTTTTACCCATTCCAGCCATGTATTATTTCCCTGATGCCTATAGTCTCCCTAATACATTCTTTATACTTCATAACTTCTAATTTATATCAGTTAATCTCTCTCACTTTCTTTTTTTGTATCTTTTATATATTTGATTTTTAATGTTTATTTTCATGTCACCAGTTTCAGGATCCAGAAAGTGCTTTTAATTCTCCTCTTTATTGACTGTTGATTTGTGGTTTTTTGGCCAACTAACAAACTTTTGTTAAGCTCCCAACTTTCATTCATAATTTGTTTTAATTCCAATCAATTTAACTTCCCTTTTTTCTCAGCTTTGGAAAATGAGCTTCTTGGGAATTTTCCATCAGAAGGAAAAGGTCCTATTTGCAAAATTGAAATATTCTCATGGGTATTAATGTTGCCATAAAAAACAATTCCCCATGAAAAATAAAATGAATGGTGTCTGGTGAGGGCTGGGTCCCCCGGCAGTCTGCTGCTTTGCCTCTGGAGTGGGGAGTGCAGGAGGCACACTATGTACTTGTGTTCAGTGCCACTGTATCCACAGAGAAAGAGAAACAGTGTGGAGTATGAGTGACTTGGATTTCTGCCTCTTCAGCAGCCAGGCTACAAGACTTGTTTCGTTTCAGTTTCCTGTTTTACCTGGAAAGGGAAAGCACATCACATAGAAGTAAAAAAAAAAAAAAAAATCCATGCTAATGGGGCTTTTAGATCATGTCTTATATGAAGATTAGAAAGAACTTCTCTTAAGCTCATGGTTCCCTCCCCTAAACATGCACATTTCTTACCATCCTAAGTTGTTTTTTTATTTATGCTAAATGCTAAAATTCTGTATATGTCAAAATGTATGCAGTTTCAAAGACTGGGCACCTAGACTCCAAAGCTGAAATCTGTACAAAATTGTGTGATTTATGAGGGAAATATTTGTATTTGTTCCGCTTTGGTTTTCTGCACCCAAATATTTTCAGATACCTGGGGAAATAAATGAATTCAGAACTAAATGCCCTTTTTGAGCTGAACTACAAAACTATATGCTTCATTTCTGTCTGCTGTGACAGGGATCTGGAAAGATGGAATATATTTTCTTTGGTTTTAATGGGGCGAGCAATGGTGGGACACACGATGAACATATGAATAATATTTTCCCAGATACCACTTTGTCAATAGATTTTTCAGGGGGAACCTCCCCCCCCCAACCCCGATAAAACAAGAATCAAATAAGCATTCAATAAAATAGACTTTAGGAGCTACATTTTAACAATCACTGTTTTTTCTTTGCTTTAACCACAGTGGCTTAATTGGCTGTGTTAGGATTAGATGGACATTTTGAAATTTTTTGCTTCTGACCTTAAGGACTCCTTAAAGATTTTAAGGAACATTAAAAAAAGAATAATGGTGACAGCTGACAAATGTCCTTTCATACTTTTACTCCAACATAGACCTCCTAACTATAGGCTTATGAACAAAAAACACCACAATAGATACAATGACATAACAGCAACTTTAATAAAAATGGTCTTTTAAGTAATATCAAGAGAGTTTAAGTGTAACGGAAAAAATGCTATAAAAACAAATTAAAATACAGTGATAGGGCTGATATCTTTTATTAGACCAACTGAATAGTTGGAGAAAAGTTTTTAATTTTTATCTGTTCTATACATTCTCACTGACATCCTGCCACACTTTTAGCTTCTCTTGTTCCTTGGAGTCTCAGAACAGCAGAGACTTCCTATGCCTGAAGAAGGGTGATTGTGCTCAAAAGCTTGCTAAAAACTTTTCTCCAACTTGTTGGTCTAATAAATTAGTTGGTGTAATAAAAGATACCACGTCTCCTCAAAGAACCTATCCTGCCTATGCCCTTAAACCAACATGGGTACAACCAAAAATCCAGTAATAGGGCTGTGTGTTAAATACTTATTATAGACTATACTTAAATGAGTCATTATATATTTTCTTGAAGAAAAATTAACTTGCTTTGCTAAATTGACAGCTAATGTGTTTGTCTCTGTAATTATCTCTATTCTATGACTTATATTAACATTTAAAAAGTAACTGAAAATGTAAAACAAAGATAGAATACCATCTGATTGTCTCCACAGAACTTTTCTTATATACTGCAAAACTATTACTATACTGCACTATGAGTATAATTGACAGCACCTCCTAAATAGTAACTGGTTGGAAAAAATGAGGTAGGGGGTTGGCCCACAAAAAACTATGATCATTTTCATTCTTTCCCCTCATGAGAACATGAGCTCTATCAAAATCATTTCTTTTCTGTGTTCTCTCCTGCATCTGTGACTCCCCTTCCCCCTCCCCCCCACACAGAGCTGCCCATGATTTTATATATATATAAACTGTGGAACTGTGTGCTGCATTCAAGATGGGATGGGACAGGTGAAGCTGGCTCCCCAGTTCTCATCATACCCCCACCACACACCCACAACCCCCACAGTCCCCACACACACTCCCATTCCCCCACCATAACCCCCCACACTCACACATACTCTCGTACCCCCCACAATATCCTCACATAGCCCAACACCCTTCGATAGCTCCCACATACACTCCCACCCCCCACCATAACTTCCCCCACCATAACCCTCTTCCCCACCACAGCTTGTAGGTGCCCCCCCCCCCCACCTGAATTTCAACTCTAGGACAAGGGAGGTAGTCCAGTTGCCTTTCCTGCCTGGTGCAGGGGGCTGGACCCAATGATCTTCTGAGGTCCCTTCCAGCCTCAAAATCTATGAATCTATGAGGGCTGGGTCACCACAGCTACAGGGTCACCAGGACAGAAGCGTCTGCTAGCCAGAGACTTCCAGTCTCCAGAAGCTTCTGGGGAGGGGAGGGGAGGTGGAGCGAGGCAGGGTGGGTTAGGCTGGGGTTGGATTGGTTGCATCTTGCAACCAGAGCGGGAGCTGCTTGCTGTTGCCATCAGTGCCTCGTTGGATCTTGTACAGGCAGCCACCAGTAGGTAATAAGTGTTTAAATTTTAGAGGGGACCCACAGGCCTGACAGAATGGCCTGTCAGGCCAGATACAGCCCAAAGGCTATATTTTGCCTGCCCTTGCCTTAAGATTTTGAAGTATACATATCTTCATTTAAAATGAGTACTTCTGGGTTGTTTTTATTTTTATTCTCCATTGTACTATCACTTTTCTCAAACCTCAGAGAACTTAATGTCATCCCCAATATAAATGAGCAAAATCCTCATGGACTTTAAAAAAGGGATGGGATATACAGGCAATTATGTCAGATGGCTTGATTTAAAAGAACATTGTCCTTTTTAAGCAAAAGTCCATAGAACTATATTTTTGACTGCTGGCCTCAGACACTCGTTTTTTCTCTGAGGTAGTTTAAAGATGACAACATTTCTATCTACATTTATTTCAGAGAGTGTGTGAGAGTATATATGTATGAAAAAATCAGCAAAATGAGTGATGTGAGAGAAAGTCTGTCAGTTTTGTTTCCAAGTTAAACACCCTATGCTGAATCTATAATAGAAGAATACAAATAATGAATATAATGACTAACCTCTGAAAATACTGTAGTTCAATGGCTGCCTATACACATGCTGGTTCACATTCTAATTAGAACACTCCAGAATTGCCTTACCATCATGTGCAATAAGCCCCCCTGCCAAGTTGAATGAGCTTTAGTTTAAGTGCCCAATGGCCATTTTAAAATGTGGCTTAATGCATGTGACAGTGGGCCATTTTAATTAGAGCAGCTCTTGAGGAACCACTCTAATTAAAACAGCCCTCACTTCTCCTAAGCATGTGTGTAGGCACCAAATTTGCCAAAGTGCTCAGCATCCAGAACTCCAGTACAAGACCCAGAAAGCTGAGGGTAATCAGCACCTCTGGAATTCAGAACTAATTTTTGCTTCATTTAGGGTACAGGGTGTATTATTGCTGGTAATTACCCTTTTTAAAAAGTTCAATGCTCTTACCAAGCAACTAAAAGACACCTTCCATCATTTTATCTGGACTAACCAGAGTAGAATGTGAACCTCTCCTATTGGTCTGGAAGTAACAGTTTCAACAACAGACAATATCGCAGATCTATGTACTCATCATTACTGATTAACAAAGTAAGTGAAATAAGATTTAATGTCCTTACTTAAAAAAACAAAAGTGAGGAGGCATGTCAGTATCAAGGTTTGTTTATAGATAATGAGAAAATATGGGAATGGTAGAGAAATAAATTGTAGTACTGGAGCTTTTAAAAAGATATCACAAGGAAGTTAAGAAAAAAATGAAAGTTTCTTATGTCAAGTTGTATTACACATAGATTAGCTTTACCACTTAATCCATACTAAATGTGCAAAAATTTACATAAAATGTAAATAAGGATTCTTGCCCTTGCTATTTTTCCACATTTGTAGGAGATATGAGGTAAAGCCACTTGTAGTGCTTTGGAGGTCATGAAAGATGATCTTCAAAGCAAGTATAGACTAAGGTTTATAGGAAAGCTAAGTAATAGAGGAGAAATAAAATGTAGAAGGATATGAGGCAGAGGGATATACACTGAATTTCTTCATAAATTAATATCACCTTCATTTACGTTTTCCTTCACTGAGACAAGGGCATGCAACACACAGAACTCATGCAAACAATAACTACTCCTTGCATTTCCATTCACCCCACCCCACCCTCACAAGCCAAAATCTTCTGCAAACATAATTCCAATTTTAGATAGCTTTGCATGTGATTTTTAGATGGTGGTTCTATGTTTTGCATGGTGACTTATATTGTTTCACCTATCTTATCCAGAAATTAACTTACCCACTTTTTACAATTATCCTCAATGAAGGGCACTTCTTACATCCATGATCATATGATCATAGTAAAGTATGGCTGAAAGAGACCTCATGACCACATCCACATGAGCATGGACATTTGGTTCCCCAGGGACAACTATTGTGCCACCGCTATTGTGCCACCGCTAGTTGTACCCAGGGAACACCTGTAGGTGCATGGCAGGTTACCCTGAGTTGGGTAGGGGAGGCTAGGGCCAGCACTGGGCTGGATCCAGAAGCCTTACCTGGGGTATTAGGAGTCTCCCAGGGCTGTAGCAGTGCTGATCCTGCTGCTCAGAGCCTGGCCAGCAGCTGGAGCATGGATCCCCACATGCACTGCTCTGGCTTTGTTTTTGTTTTTTTTACATGGGTTTTTTGACCTCTGGATATCCAAGGGTTGCTACCTGGGCTCTGGTGGTGGAGATAACAGGCAGCTTCTAGGGGCAGGAAGCAATCTCCTGCCCCCTGCTGCCTGGCTGACCAGGAGCACATGTGCCCCCGGTCAGGTGTCTACACGTGCACTACTGCACAGTAAGTAATCAAGAGGATATTTGCTACTTGCAATTGCAGTTAGCAAATTTACTCATGATTAGAGTCAATTACTCTGCAGTAAGTGTCTACACGTGTAGACATGGACTCTTACTGTGTTGTAATTAGCTCTACTGCAGTAAAGCATCTCATGAAGATGCACCCATTGAGCACAATGATCCAACCAGTTATAATCTTTCCATCTAGTCTGTATTTCCTTATCTTGATAATGAGAATATCCTGGAAGATAGTATTAAAGCCTTGCTAAAGCTAAGGTGTAGAACATCCACTGCTCTCTCCCTATTACTTTATCAAAGAAGGATATGATGGTGCTCAGGCATGACTTATTCTTGGTGAATCTGTGCTGACCGTTCCTGTCAGCTGGTTCTTCTCTGCATGTTTAACAGTAGATTCCTTGAGTACTTACTCCATAATATTTCTAAATATCGTGGTCAGGCTAACTGATCTGTAGGTCCCTGGATCATCCTCCTCCTCTTCATTAAAGATGGGCACCATATTTGTCCCTTTTGCAATCATCCAGAACTTCAACCAACCTTCACAAGTTCTCAAAGAGGATAGAAAATTCCTGCAGTAGCTTATGGAGTATCCCATCATGCCCTGCCAACTTGAAAACATCTAGCTTTCCCAAGTAACCCTTGACCTGTCCTTCTACTACTGTAGGCTGTTAGTCTCCTTCCCTGTCTTTCCTGCAACTGCACTTGTCATCTGGTAGCTGTCCCCATTTGTGAAGCCGGGGCTAAGAATAGCAGTCTCCACCTGCACTACTTCTCCATAATCCCAATTACATCATAATTCTACGACTGGACAAGGACCTCCAATTCTTCTGTTTATTCTCCCTGCTTCTCAGTCCTCACATTATTATATGAACATTTAAGGTGTCTAATTGATCATCTTATCTTCTCCCTGAGAGCACTGTTAAGGCTTCTGCTATTGCTTCCCATTAACACGTTTTTATCCATGTCCCCTGACTTTTTACTTACCTAACCCAGGGATTTTGTTCTCTTCAACCAGGTTTTACCCACTCCACCACACCAAGTTTTTTTTAATGTCCACCACCCTTTTTGCTGCAGCCATAGCCTGAACATCTCTTTAATTTGGCAATAACATGTTAAAAAAGAACCAGCACCAAATCTGTTTCTGACTGATGAAAATTACTTAAATTGGTTAAAACATATTCAACCAGCCTACTTTTATTTCTGAAGTGCTGTTGTTGTTTTTTTCAGTACAAAGTGCAAGTCATTTTTACATTACTATTTTTAAACCAGCTTGCTTGGAAAACTTGGTCAAAAAAGTAAAATTTTAAATACTCTACCACTTGTTTGCAGGCTTTTAGTTGTATACTAATAATCTGTGGTGCAGTAGTGCTGCCTACTAAGCAGTACTGGAAACAACTGTCATTCCATTTCACCTGAACTCTTGACTTTTAACCATATTCATTAGGCCAAATGATTTTGAAATAATTCAGTTCTTATGTATTTTATATTCTTTTATCAACAGAACAAATTTATTTTCCTTTTAACTTTGAAAGTGAATGACTTTACACAGAATATAGCCATAGACTGAAAGGATTATTATGCATTCTTCACTCAAGACACTGACACAATCTAAATACATTTACTGTATTAACTGGAAGGCAATTTGTTTCCTGGATATCTTTGTTCAGAAAATATTAAGAGGCAATTCAAGAATGAACCATTTGCAGTATGGCCAAAGACCTCTGTCTTTTAAGAGCTTACCATAATTGAAAAAGATTTACTCTAATGTTAATTTTAAAATCCTATCATTGAAAAAGAAGCACTGAGGAAAAGATAAGGTCTAAACTATATTGTCCCATCTCATATGCAATTGCCCAGGGATTTTTAATATATTCATTTGACAGTCACACAGGTTTCAAATAGGGTTATTGATTCAATCCCAGTTCTTACACTGATGCTGTAATATATGTTTTAGTTTTTGTTTTGCCTACCTCTATTTTATCACAGGCCAAATGCCTACCACCTGCCTCAGTCCAGGCCTAACCTGTCTTCTAAATAGAATACTGTGAGTCTTGGGAAGCCCCAGAAACTCAGGTGCTCTATATTTCATTTAGCTCCAGAATAAAGTATCACTTCCTTAGATCCATTTCTAGAAAGTTTCAAGGCTACTTAAAGTATGGAAATTTACTTAGCAGCCTCTGCTCCCCCCAAAATTAAAAGTTACAACTAGATCCCCCAAAAATGAAAATACACAACTCAGTTAGTAATACCTAACTATAACCAACTGGAAAAATGAAAGTCCAGAATAATTAAGAACTAGAAACAAATGAGCGTATTCTTTATTTTTTTTGGGGGGGGAATCAAATAAAGCAACTTACTCTGCTGTGTTCTTAGCGTTAAGCAGACAAGTGAACCCAGAGAATGCCTGCTAATTTAAACACAGGCACAGGTTTAACCAAATTGGTCCTTTCATTCTACAAAAGACCAGGTGTATGTGAATACTATTTAATCTTTCATCTTCAATTATGTTTTCTTGGTGTAGAATATGACTTGTGCAAATTGTTCCTTTTATACTCCAGGGTAAGCAGCATGGCTTGTTGTCACAAACACTCCAACAATGGAGGGGGAAATTATCATTCAAACACCCACCTAGATGTGTGAGACCAACTGTAGCAGTTTGTTAATGTTACTTCGTTACAAGTGTGTGGCTGCCCTGTTTTTTTTACCTCTGAAACATTGTAGGATTTTATTTTTCATTGCCAGGGTGGTTTGTAGTTGAATTGGAGTGAGCAATCTTGTGAATTTTTGGGATAAACGATTTTCTGTGAATGAAGGGAACTGTCCTTGATGGCCTGGGAAGCCACTTCTTTCACTTTGTTGGGTAACAAAGTAAGAAAAACATAGTAACTTAGAATCACAAATGTATTGAAATAGCTTTGGTCCTTTATTTTACTTGGCAATAAAAGTAGCTTCTCATAGCGACTCCAGCCTAACACCTACTGAGTACAATGTTAGCTATCCAATATGATATTACAGGGTGGACCTTTTTCTGTGTACAGTCTGTTCTCAGAAACTCCCATTTACTTTACGGGAATCCCACAGTTGGAGTTTCTTCCATCCTAGCAAGTAGTTTCTGTTGTTTCTCTTTGGTCTTTACTATTTATTGAGAACCACTGTGACTGTCAGAAAAGCAGTGTGTAGAAATTATTAGCAGTAGATGTCTTGAGTACATGATGTTTATGTAATAAATACCATGCAATTTATTAGCGGTGTCCACTTGGGAATCGGCATAAACAGCTTCACCAGTCTCAACAGCATGGTCTTGAGCAACCTCTAGCAAGTTACTTGGAGAGTGTAGGGGAGTGAATCTTTAGCTGCGGTACGTACTGCCTCCCCGTCTCAGGACCGCCCACTGGAGGTCAAAGGAGTGACTCACTGCTGGGTGGATGTTCGTATGCGCGTGTCTCACCTGCCATGACTTCGATGATGATTCAGATAGGTTCAGTTGGTCCGGCATGTACAGTCCAGAAATGAGACTCCTTCACTCGGGGGTCCCAGGTTGATAAGGGCTCTTCCACCCCTACACACTTGCCCAATCCACCGGGTGCAACCGTCCAACTGGATCGGACATTCGTTTGTGATGTTCCAGGATAGCAAAAAGGAAAACAAGGTGCAGCCAACAAAAAGACCACAGCTGAGGGCACCTGGGGTGTGCCGCCAGCTTCAATTCTCAACCGCCGACCCCGGTGCTCCCCCGTCTGCCGAAAGGTGGGGAATTCCCCCTTTTTACTCTGGAACGGGCTGCTCTGCCCGTGTTACCCGAAGGGAAAAGAAATAAACAAATACGTATACCGGCGACTCCTGCATCCCGGCATCCACCCCATTGCCGTCCCCTACATCTCTGGCCTGTACAGTGTCCTGGCCGCTCCCCGTAGCTTTTAGCCTTCTTTGGCCTTGCTGGGCCCAATGCTCTGGGTCCTGGGCCCTGCTGGGGGGCCCCGCTTACCACAGAAAGTCTGCCTATGCCTCTAAGCAGCTCGGATCTGCCAGAGAGCGCACCCGCCGGCGTCGACTCCTCCGCCTGCTCCTTCCGGATCCGCCCCCTCCTGGGCCAGCTCTGGTGCCCCTTTTATCCTGCTCCAGGCCTCTCCGACACTCCCACCTACTGTGTCCCTGCATAGGGTAAGTTCCCACCGTGCTCTTTGAGCCTGGGCACGTGGGGTATTCTCGGGGGCATCTAGGTGGGGTTCCTCGGGGCCCGCCGCCTTCTCTTCTCCCTTACAGAGAGATATAATTTTGCGACTCAACAAGGATCTTTGATATACTGCCTAAATTATACATCATACTAAAAAAATAATGCCAGGGTGATTTCTTACAATTATACTTTTATCTGGGGACCAGCCTGCTCCTTTTTTCATGATGCTAGTGGCTGTTGGCTGTGTCTCTTATTTACAGTTGAGACTGATATCAGTTATCCAGTGAATTCTTTTCACATGAGAACAAGCAAATAAAATAATATGCTAGTACACTTGAGCTGGACTCCCCTCATTATCTAAGACTACCCACCTGGTAGGGTGTTTTCCATGACAGATCTCAGACTCATGAACTTGATCTCTCTGTCTTTCCCTGTTGATGTGGAAGATCACAAATGTGCTAACTTTCCAAGCACGCTGCAGAAGACATTTGTTTGACAAATTTTTTAGAGGAAGCCGCAGTTTTGCTTCTTAGACAATAAATGGGTAAAACGGCTTTTTTGATAGGTGGCCAGTTGAATCCCATTTGATATATTACTTGAATGTTGCTGACATATTATTGTTTTACTAATGATGTGTTAGGGCACATGGAATCTAGGATAGGCCTTTTGTTGATTATTAGTTCAATCAAAATAGATAAAATCAATGTGTATGCACAGTATCTAGCACAATGGGACCTAGATATTAGTTAGAACGTTGAGGGTAGAACTGTATGGGGCAAGGCAGTAGGAGCCAACCTTTTTTGGAAGAGTGCTACTAATTATGCCTGCACCCTTCCAGAAAGCCTCTCTTATTTTCTTCTCCTGTCCCATCTGCTACTCTGCTTTCTGCCTCCTCTCCCTGTTACTGTGTGGCTTGGCCCCTCCCTGATCTTTTGTATGCCCCACAAAAGGGTGCCTTTGCCAACTGTAACATGCATGCTGAAGGCTGGCCATCCTGGGGTTGACCTAACCTGACTTAGCTCTGGAACTGGCAACAACACATCTGTATAAGACCTGTGCTCCATTTGGGCTAATAAGCTAATGAGCATTACTCATCCCAGACAGAGTCCTGGATAACATTTATACTGGGTCCAGGACCAGAGTTAGCAACTCTATGCAGCACTTTATTGGCCTATGTAGGCATGTTAGTTTGTTCAGAGGTAGCATGTGACTGCTATCGGTAGTTGCATTGCTTGAGGCATTACTGGAACAAAAATTATTAATAATATGTATTATGTGATACTGTACTAGTCTGTTATTGCTCCCTAGACAGATTCTCATGACTCTTACTTCCCAGCTATCACGTTTGTTTAGTCTTTTCAGTTTCCCAGTCTGATTCTCTAGTCATCTTCAACCAGCACTTTTCTAGGACCAGTCACAAATTGCTTGTGTATGTGGCTGGGGAGAGGGAATGTTTTCCTACTTATACCTGAGTCTGGAGCTGGCTTAGTAGTAGATATTCCACTTCTGAGTAGATGCTAATGCTAGAAAATAACTGACTGTGAAAGAAAATTTAAGTGCCTTCATAGCACCTACATTTCACAATGCTACATGTTAAAATCCAAATAAGATTTGCCCCAACAGCTATTTTAAGGCACCTTATTTAATGTGAATATCTTTTATTATCATTTTGCAAATTTGATATTTAACTCTACCTCTGGTATCTTTCATTTGTTTATTTCTAACTTCCCTCTAGAATAGATGAGGTTTCATAAGGTTTTATAGAGTCCCAATCGAATCTCACTGAAAACATTATACCTTGAGTAAATTCTAACGCCTGACAGTTAATTTTCATTTCACTCCAGTGTGTCATTTTTATTAAGACCAATCTTTCCTTCTGCCTTGAAAGGCCCCATCATAATGGAAGTGATGCCTGGTAACTCGTTGATATGCTTCTTTAGTGAAAATAAAACCTGAAATGACTCAGAGAACATTTAGGACAGTTTACATAAAATTATTCATCCCCAACCTTGCTGATGGTGACTCCTAGAAGGATGAAAAAGTACTCCTAGGGGAAGAGGGGAAAAATGATGGTGGGGTCTTTCTAGTTGCACATGACTGCTAATGCCTTTCTGCCTGAGCAATGGCAGTATTAAAAAGAAAGAAGAGAAGTTGTGTCCCCTGGCTGCTAGCATAAGACGACACAGCAGAAGTCTAAGTGTTAGACAAAAGCATATGGGCAAAAGAGCCTAGTGAATATTGAAGAATAAGAGCAGCTGGAGTAAGGGAAAATTGCCATAGTGACTCCACACAGCAAATGGGTGGAGTCAATACCAGGAGGCAGACTGTGGCTAGAAGCTTCGTGGAAGTATAGCTGATCAAAACATTGTTACTGTGTTGCCCATTAGACTGGCTGCCCTCCACTGCATCCTGCCATGTGGGTCCCCCATCCTCAGTTTCCTGTCCACAAGCTTCTCTACTGCACTGTGCCACACAGGTGCTCTGGGGTGCAAGATTCCCCAGTACCATAGACCAGTGGTCTCCAAAGTGGGATGCGTGCACCCCAGGGGGTGCACAACATAATCCATTGGGGTGCACAAAGAAAATATTAGAACTTGTATTTTTATTTGTTTTTTATCTAAAAAAATAAGAAAGAAATTAAGCTTTACTAATATGTAATATACAGCTTGACACTGGCGCCCACATTCAGTCCGTATGTCAGACAGTCATGTGTCACGTACGGTACGCGAGGTATCCTGAGGGAAGAAGCGTTTGTTCGCTTTCAGTGTATTGCGACATATTGCAGTTTATGTGTGCCCGGTTAAGTGGATTTACAAATTATATTATCTAGTTTTAACTAAACTAACCCTCACAAAATGGACAAGTGACTTAAAAAGATTCCTGCAAAGAAACCGTGGATTGAAGATAATACTCTTAATGCGAGCACAAGTGAACAGCAAGAAAATGGCAGAACTGACACTTCTCCTACTCCTAGTACAAGCTCTTCATCAGCCACATTACAAGGTAAAAACTAAATAATATATTTTTTAGTGAGAGCAAAAAGGTTTTTTGTACCGTTAAAAATAAAATAAAAAAAATATATATTTTAAAAATAGTGTTTATTTCATCTTTATCTCATCCTTTTTTAATTTCTATTTTTTGTCTATGTTTTATAACATACATAATATATTAGTACAGTAGTACATGTATATAATTTATAAATAAATAAATATACATATATTGGGGGGGGTGCGCAAAAATTTTTTACTGATGGGGTGCACAATCAAAAAAGTTTGGAGACCACTGCCATAGACTATGCCGCCCTGCTCCACCTACTTGGGTGGAACAGAAGCCAGAAAAGGGAGTCTGAAGACCCCAGCTGCTGCTACAGACAGAAAATGGAAATAGCAGTAGCTGGGTGGGAGCTTGGGGGCTACAAATTAAATCCTTGTGGGCCGTGTGTGACCCACAGGCCATGAGCTGAACAGCCCAGTTGTACTGCATCCTTCTGAGCTGCTATAGGGGTCCTGAGAGTAGGAGTTCTGGCATATCATGCCCAGACTCCCCCCACTCCAGTGTGGGTTGTGTCCCTTGGTCATACTAAAAGCATTGTGCATTCTCGCAGTGACAAAAAACACTCCCGCGCTACAAATTAGGAGTTCAGGGACTGCCTGCATGTGTAGTATATGCGCGATGTGCAGCCACAGACAGGTCTGCTGCATACCATACGTCCATGTTTGTCTAGATGTGGCCTTAGAGGGCACTTAACACTTGTCAACATTCATATTTATGTGTTCTTAATGTAATCTGAATGTAATATGGAACTTCACCCTTAGAGACTACCTGGTTCAGAGTGGTATAGGCATTCATAGGCAATACCAGACTTCATCAAATTCTTCATCAACAGTTTTTCTGTAGCAAAACAGCTGCTAGATCAGCCTCATCTTTTTTATGCATTAATTACACAAAAATTCACTTCAGGTTTGTAGGAATGATGATTAAGAAATTAGACTGAAAAAGACCTGTCCAACATTGACATCTTAACACACTAGTCTTTATTAGCTAATGTTATTGGTGTATTTGAAAACCTAGCCAAAATTACTTCTCTAGTTTTTGTTGTCCAACATAAAAATATTGCTGTTGTTGCAGCCAACACTGAATTTACAAATGGTTATGCACAAAGGAACTGTGGTATAGTGTTCCGCTGGGACCCTTTTTCCAAAATGAATAGTTTTCCTGAGTGCAGTTCCCCCCTTTAATATACATATATAGAAGGCAGCTTTCATAGAATCAAATATTGGCTGATTCCTAAAATACAGGATGTGTTTTCAAACAGTTCATTTCTGAAATAATGAAACACCTGAACAGTAAAGCTTTGTCCTATATAAAAGCTTGGTTACTACTCCCTTATCATCAAAAGGAGTTTCTGCTGCAGAAAAATAGGGTTTATTATATTTTATTGGTGTCTACATAGTCATCATTTGAAGTTTCCTTCTAGAACGCCATGTGCCTATACTAAATAACCTTGACTTTAGCTTGTTAGTGAGTTACATAAGCTTGTAACACCATTAAAATGCTAGTCTCTCATAAACTGAAGCAGGGCATTCATTGGTCTGGATACTGCAGTAAGACAGACACCAGGGATGTATTTTAACTATTGTGCAACTTTATTAAATAACATACATGTCTGGGAACCATTTGGCAATATCTTATGCAGTATGTCATCCTTCCATTGTAATCAGCTGCATGCCTTTTATTCTCCCTGCTCAACTGCTGGGACCTACCTGCCTCTCTCCTGCTATGACTTAGGATACTGTGTCCAGACAACATGAGGCCATATAGAGCATCAAATCATACTCTGAGGCAGTGCTGCCTGGCTTCAGAGTGGCCAGGGGTCTGCGTGTTGCACTGGTCATGGGCCTCAGGCTGCCAACTGTAGGGGATGTATTCTATGGGGACTGCACAAGTGTCCAGCCGTAGGCAGCCCCCTAACTACAGGAGCAACATGATCCCCTCTGGTGCTGCTGCTGTGCAAGCAGAGTAAACCTGCTGCTGCCACCATATGAGCAAAACCCCCAACACATAAGCAGTGTGAGCACCCACACTTCACAGGCTATGTGGGCAGCAAGCTTACTACCCCACTTTTGCCTTGCTGCCCTGCCCCAAAAACTCTGATTGCCACTACAGCAACCGGAGCAATGGTGGGAAGACACAACCCAGCTGGAGCCCATAGGGAGCACTTTAATGCCTTGCAGGCAAGATACACCACCTACCCTGTCTGTTGAACTGCCCTGCTCTGAGCAGTTACAGGGTCACGGTAGCGTGCACATTTGGGAGGCTGAAAGAAAGATGGATTTATATCCAAAATGATTTGCATGCCAATATTCCAAGTGCTGGATGCATGCATACATCTTGCTGTACTCTGCAGAACATCTGAGAAGATATTTTTCAAGTGGTCCCTTGACACAGATGGCTCCTCAGCCAGTTGGAATAGCTTGAAAGCACCCTCATAAGCAATAAAGGCTCAGGGTTAATGGAGGCAAAGGAAATTAGGGATGCTATATGTGTTCACGTTCATTGCAGCTTTAATGAGTGATTGATTGCTAATGCACACACTGTTTCATGGTGAAATACCATGGAACATGTAGTGATATATACCAGAGATCTAAGGTGTCTTCTGTACTTATTTTATCTTTTGGGGAGCAGGAAATGCTTATCTATCTGGAATAGTTTATTTTTTATTTAATTTTACAGGCAGCACTACAGAAGGGTTGCTTTGCTGGCTGAGTTCAGTATCAGTTTTAATGAGCCCCTCTCAGCATGCTAATATAGGGACATAGGGTGCCATTTTAATGGCGTGTAGAGATTCCTTGCTGATTTTTTTATACTTCAGTAAACCTTCTGGCATAGCTGCAACTTACAAGGACTTAAACACACTCACATGTACCTCCTAGTTTAAACTTTGGAATACAGTAATCAGACCCACTGGCTGACTGCTAATCTGTCTTAGCAGTGTAAGTGTAAGTGTAAAGTGCAACACCAAATTGCAGTCTGCTTCTATGCTGCCTACAGTGCCCCTCTGGGTTTTCTTTTCCCTTCAACCTCTTCCACATGAGACAGAAGAGTGCAGCTGTCAAATAAGTGGAGGCTATGTTGGTAGAGCTGTACAAGTCCAGGGGAACCACCATTAAGCTTACATCCAGTAGTCTGTGTTAACTCCATGAAGAGGCTGGAGAAACAGGAACTTGAAGAAGACATCCTTTTACCTGATGAAGCACTTGCAGAGGAAGTTGTGTTGAAAAAAAGGATGTGCACTTTTGCCTATGCCACAAACTGTTCAGAGGCCTGGTCCTGCCCAGAGATTATTGCTGATGCCTGGACCCACACAGGGACCATCACTGGCATCTAGCCCTGTACAAAGGACTTACTCAGAAGCCAGCCCAAAATCATGCTCCTGAATGGGGACTTGCAGGTGCTCTGAGCTTTATCTTTTCCCAGCTTCATTATGTTTCCATAGCTACCTGAGTCCTGAACCAGCTCCTGTCCTTCCTCTGACAGCAGTAGCTTCCTGAATTTGGTGCTCCATCTTTTGTATCCCTGTGGTCATGACACCCCGATGTACTTTTTTTTTACCTTATATAGGAGTGTCCATGAGCTCAGGTTGCTGGGCAAGAGGGTTGACCTTTCAGATCTTAAGATGTCCGTAATGGGAAAGACAGACAAAATATCCATCAACATTATCATTAGTCATAGTAGCAGTATTAGTATTATTAACTGTAAAGAACAAATGTTGCTATCATTCTTCGTTACAAAACCACTTTTAAACATTTTTAGTGAAACATCCTCTTTCATTTCAAGTCAATATGTACAATAGAAAGTGAAAAATTAGCATAGCATAGCCATGGTGAGCTCTTTTCTGTTTTTCTTTTGTAAAAATTGCCAGTAAATGGGCCAGTGGTGATGAAAGGTGTGGTTGCAGTGTCTCTTACTACCTGGGGGATTCATCAAGAACATAAATATTTTGGAAGTCCTGAATGGAAAGTAAAAGTGGCAGTCAAGCTCTGGGAAGGGTTTCCCTCAGTCTGTCAGGTGTGTCAACTATAAGGCCTGTGTGGAAGAGAAGAGTAAGATGTCCCATGGAGCCCTGTGATCCAACCCATGGTTCTTGGACCAACCCTGTATACCACCTGCAACATGCAATGTTGTTTTGGCACATAGGCTGGATCTGGCACCATGGACTCTGAATGCAGCACAGAGGGCCAAGTACCCACACCAGACTGACCTTGAGTGCTGGCTCCAGGGCTGGTCTGGATTGGGCTTCCCTGGAGTCAGTGTATGGTGCTATTCCAATGGGGCACCACATGTAGTGTGCCTCTCATGCTGGTAGGCTGTGCAAAGCTTTGGTCCCTGATTCAATTCAGTGGAGATACACCCCATTTTCTTGGCCGAATCTCCAAAACCAAATCAAATCAGGAGACCCTTTAATCTCTCTGAATCGAATCGGAACCCTCTGAAAGATTCAAAGATTTGGACATAGACACAGCTTTAAATGTTTTTTCTACATACCTGAAGGTACCAGGCAGCTCATTAATGCTGAGATGGTGGGGTGGATGGAGAGTCCCACAGGAGCATGGGGGAGCTCCCCAGCATACTCGGCAGCAGACCGGAAGTGGACCAGAAGCACTGGGTCCACCAGGGAGCGCATGGGAGGCCCCCCTATGCCCCCCTCCCAGGCTCAGCAACTGGTACCTCCTGGGTCTGGAGGGGAACCTGGGGTCCCCCCAGGGCTGATTGCCAAGTCAGGAGGGTACAGGGCGGATCTCAGTGTGCTCCCCAGTGGACCCAGGAGTGTACCTGAAGTACTTCCAGTCCTCTTCTGGGTTCACTGCCGAGCATGATGATGTTATGCTCCATCTCAGCATTCATGAGCTATGCTTGGTACCCAAGGTATGTAGAAAAAAACATTTAAAGCTGCGTCTATGGCCAAATCACTGATTCTCTGAATTGGCATCGAATCTTCAGATTCAGATTTGGCCAAATCAAATTGGGGACAGTGATCTCAAACAATGAATCGAATCACTGTCCCCAATTTGGGCCAAATCCAAGTCTGAATTGAATACGGCCTGTTTCGTACACCCCTACATGCTGGCACACCCTGTGTTGCATGCAGCATGCACAGCTGGCTCAGCATCACACACTGTGTTGCATGCATTGGCCCCACTCTGGGGCACCATTCTGCCCGCAGCACAGGGGGCTGGCATTGGGCCTGTGATACATGCGGAACTCTGCCAGCCCAGCGCCGTGTACTGGTTCTGGTACACGCAGATGGTCTGGGGCCTGATCCAAACCAGCCCCGGTCAAGCTTACACAGTGCAGACAGCTCAGTTTCTGGATACTCTACTCTGAATGTGGCCCTGGGTTCAGCCTATTTGCACAACCTAATGGAGGGGGTATACAGGTAGATCAGAAAAAATTGCCCTACCAAGTAATCTAACTGACCTATTCAGATTTCTCCTGCATGAAAAATATGCAAGTTTTCTCAAGAATGTCAAAAGATCCAGAAGAATGTGTGTGAGCTGCTGAAAGAATGGTTTCTAAGCCCTCCCCTTAGTCCTTCTCAGTGGACTTATGTTGGATCTTTCTGGCCACAGAACCCCTCCTTCCCAACACGCATATATCTTCAGCCAAATAGACGGTCAAGATTTTTCTGATGGAACGTGACTTTGTTTGAAAACACTTGGTCAATGAACCTGACATGTTAGTAGAAATATACTGGTTTTGAACTCAGACCAACTATGAGACTCTTAGGTTCTAGTCCCTAATCCAAGAATATTCAATTATTTATACCAAAATGGATCAACTTCCACAGGAGAGAAGTCTATTCCAGAATATCCTATGGCTTAGTGGTTGGGGCATTATACCTTATGATAGGAAGTTTTCTAGTCAAGCCTCTACTCTGAATCAGGCAGACAGGATTTGAACTTGAGCATCTGATGGTACAAACAAGTACTCTAACTTGGTTGCTAATAAAGGATAGGTGTCATCACCAACTCCTCCTCACTCAGTTTTGCTTATGTAGTACAAAACAAAGAAATGTTCATTTTAGAAATGCCAACATCAACCATTTAAACACTTCCATTTCCCTTTTATTTTTGTTTCTACTGAAGTTATTTGCCAAATTTGATTCAAGTTCACAAGACATTTTAGTCACCCTAAAACTGTCTAATGCCAAAGAAATTTGCTTGAGGGAAAAGATCTTGTCCCAGCTCTACTCTGCTTTCTTTGTTTTGCATGAAGTCCATACTTTTTGTAAGCGAAGAGCAAAAGTATCTTTTTATTATTTCCATTTCTAATGTCAGACAGTTCAAAGGAGAAAATTTCAGGTGCTTGCTCTTGTCTTTCTGCTCCATTGTCTTGGAGAAAGATCTTTAAAAACCAATAGAAACCTATGAGAGAGAAAAGCCTCTTTTTAGTACAGTGACAGTAAGCAATGTCCCCAGGCAAAAGCAGTATGGGAAAGGAGACTTGCCACTGCACATAGAGTGGACATGTACGCAAGGGGATATAATTTCTATGTAAAGGAACAAAGTGGCATGAAATCAATTCTGCTGCAAAGGGGAGAGAAAGGCAGAATGCTCTAAGCACTCTGTAACTGCTTCCCTAAATACCCGTCTGGGAAAGAAAAGATAATGAACTCTTAGCCGAAGTCATCCTTCCCCCACTATTTGTTAGTGCAGGGTGAAAAGAATGCAGATCAGGCTGATATTTTTGCAGGTAATGCCACCAAGGTCAGGCTGGATAAGATGATTTATGGAATTGTTAGTAACCCTGTGTGATTAGGATTTGCCCTACTCTTTCTTTCTCTGCCTTTTTCTCCCATGGCTTCTCAATTTATCTTTCCTCCCTGAAAACATAGTGCTAAAGGTTTTTACACTAGGAGCACACTGGCTGTATTCTAACCAAAGATTGAACACCTCCTGTTTAATTAACATGATTTATTATATCTGAAACTAAAACAATACTGCTCTAGTTTTTGTAGTGTTCTCATTACTGGCTGCTTTTATTGAATCTCCCTTTCTTATTTTGCTTGTTAACTTTGATAAACCTCTCAAAAAGCAGTAAAGCCCTGTGGACCATAATGCCTCCAAGTTTTAAGCCTATTTATGAGGCTGTTCACTTCTCCACCCTTATTATGACAACAGTTTCAGGAGGCAATGATATAATAAGGAAGCTAATATACTGAGGATAAAGTATCAGGTAGATATTCCTGTTACAATTTAAGGCAGCCTTTGGCCTCCTTAAGATGATGTGATGATGCCTTAACAAACCTCGCCGTTTTCCTAATTGATATTTATTGGCAAAAGGAAACCAGGTGCAAGAGACTGGATTCAATAGACTGGGAGGCCCCTATGTTACTGTGGGTCAAACTGGAATAGACATAATCTAAGAATGCATTCAGAATTCAAATAATTGTCAAACACTGATCACAAGGAAAATGTAGTTGGTTCCAGTAGTGTAACTACAAGGGGGGGGACACCAGCTTCAGATACCCTAGAGTCCAGCAGCTACAATCAGGCAGGGTATAAGAAGCTGGCCTTAGCAGCTGCAGTTGGGCGGGATGTAGAGAGCCAGTCTTAGCAGCAGCAAGGTAAGATATACAGAGGCATTCCCAGTTCCAGCCCCAGCACTAGGAAAACAGCCACAGATGTAGCAGCAGTAGCTGCTATCAGGTAAGACCCCTCCCCCAACCCTCAGTGGCTCTCAGGTACTTGGGCCCAACCCTGACCTCTCCTTCCCCCTTTGCATCTCTGCCATGGTCCAAAAATTGCTAGTTACTGCTCCGGTGAGTTCTCCAAACTTAAGAACCACAAACAGAGAGCTAAAAGACTTCTGGCTTCTTTCCAGCTCAAAACTGACACAGGGCAGTTGTAACTCAGGTCTGAATCTCTTTCCATTCGCTGGGAGTCATAGCATCATAGAACATTAGGGTTGGAAGGACCTCAGGAGTTCACCTAGTCCAAACTCTTGCTTAAAGCAGGACCATCCCCAACTAGATCATCCCAGTCAAGGCTTTGTCTAGCTGGCTCTTTTTTAAAACATACAAGGATGGAGAGTCCACCACTTCTCTGGGTAACCTGTTCCAGTGCTTTACTACCCACCCAGTGAGCATTTTTTTTCCCTAATATCTAACCTAAACTTCCCTTGCTGCAACTTGAGACCATTGCACCTTGTTCTGTTATCTGTTACTACTGAGAATAGTCTAGCCCCATCCTCTTTCAATCCCCCCTTCAGGTAGTTGAAGGCTGCTGTTAAATCTCCTCTCAGTCTCCTCTTTTCTAGACTAAATAAGCCCAGTTCCCAATTCCTTCTATCTTCCGGTGGTCTCTGAGAGCAAACAAAAAGCTAGACAAATTAATTGTAGCTTGATTTTGATTTGATATCAGCGCTTAACATCAGGTTAAGATATGCCAGGCTGTATCTGCTTAAAAGATATATATTTCTGTTGTTGATCATGTTGCGTTTTGGGCAAATTACTCTGTACATGGTTTCTTTTAGCTTTCATTGTAATTTCCCTCCCTGAAAATCAAAGTACAAACCAAACCAAACCAAAATAAATTACACATTTTCCTTTCCCCAAGCTCAATTTCTCATGCACAATTAGCTCCCTCCTGTCTGTGTCTATCCTATTGTGACTTTTCAAACAACAGTGGACTCAGCTGGCAGGAAAGAAATATTTGCTGCTCAAACAGGCAAAATGCACTTACTCATGAAAAGACTTTTCGCAAAACCCAATTTAATGCATTAATGAGACAAACCTACAGCAACATTTACACAGCACTTATTACTTTGCATTGTTTGGGAACTTGAGCTCATTGCAGCTGCTTTTTAAATAAATGTATCACTGACATCAAGGTTGATGTTTGAACACAGCTGTTGTAGGGAAACACTTTTAATGCCATTCAAGTCTTCAGGTTCTTATTCAAACTGACATTTTATACCACAGGGGTGGCCAAACTGCAGCCCTTGTTCAACAAGTGGCACTGGCAGCCTCTGGGTATGGCATGTGGCAGATCCATGAGGGAGCACAGAAGCAGATATGGCAGATACAGCAGGGAGTAAAAAGCAAAACAGGAGAAGGGGATGAGGGTGGCATTCACAGGGCATAGGGCTTAATTTGTGGCATGCTTGCCAAAAAGTGTGCCACCCCCACCTCTCTCCCTTCACTGTTCTAGCACACTTTCCAGGCCTGCTGTTGCCCTTCTCCAATCATAAGCTGTTCAGGGTACCAGGGTCAGCTGGGGATAGGAGCACCATACATGTCCCTCCTTTGTATGCCCACTGCTTGGCTACTCTGCCCCTAGGTGTCCCCTACAAGCTGAGAAGCAGGAGCTAGAAGGAGAACCCTACCCACCTCTGATGCTGTCCCCAGCCAAGATCAACAACCCATACAGCCCCTCCCTGCAGCCTCTGGTTAGAGGGGCAGAAACAGCTCCAGGACTCTCCTCAGTGCCTGCATTAGCCAATGATAGCAGCAGTGAGAGGCAGGTCCCATATCCCAGGATTTGATTCCCAGCCAAGGTATCACAGGGTGGGGAGCAGCAGAGAACTGGTGCAAGACAAAGAAACTTGCCTGCCACTACTGCTGTCCCCAGCCAAACCTGGCTTACTACACAGCTAGCCATGAGAGCCCACAGCTATGGGGCAGCAGAGCAGGAGCAGCTCTGGGGCTTACCCTGCCCCCAGGTCAGCTGGGGATAGTGGCAGCAGTTCCTGTGCCTGGTTCCTGCCCAAGCTTCCTGGTATTCTCTGCCAGCTCAGGGGCTCCAGTTGCAGGGAGTGGCTGTGTAAGCTGCCAGGCTTGGCAAGGGGCAGCAGTAGTAGCTGCAGAAGGGGGGCAACTGCACTGCCATACTCCTCTGGATTTACCCCTGCCCACTCCCTAAAGCTAATGGGATAAACAGAGATGAGATAATGCCAGCTGATTTGGCCTGGACTTCTCCCTTGTACTCCTAACCTTTCTTTCTTACCCTAAAAGTGTTGGAAGAAATTACCTTCTTGACCACTGCTGCCCAAGGAGCACACTGTATTGTCTATACTACAGTATGCAGCTAAGGCATCTAGATCATGTGCCAATAATTTGTTCAGTGGTTGGAGAAGAGGGCATCCTTCCAACAGGATTCTGTCAGGCAATGACTAGGGCTGTATATCCCTTGTAATCTCACTGTACAAAGTCAACTAGGGATAAAAACAGACTGAATAATTTGCAACTTGGGGTTTGTGGATTGCAAATAGGTTTTCATTACTTTGATTTTATTAGCAGGAATTTTAATGAAAAATAACTTTTAAAGCTGAAATAACCAAATACTTGTTAAAAGTTCATTTTCAATTGAATGTTCAGTAGCAATGTTCACTCTTGTAGCCCTACATTTTTGGTTACATAACATCATTCAATCAGGGATTAAAGATGGAAATGACAACAATGTGACTTTTATAACTGTAAATATTTACAATGGCCTGAAAGAGAGCAATGTACAAAACAAGAATTATTCACCAAAGGTCTTTTGATTAAAACTAAACCTGAGAATTTTAAAATCTGCCTCCCTCTTTAAAAAAATAAAAGACAAAACTTAAAAAATCAAAGTCTTTTGAATACTGTTTAATTCCCCTATTCAACATGCACATAGAGTGTGTATGTGTTTCATTTCTTTGTGGTGTTGATTTCTCATAATTTTCATTGCCGTGCTTTCCAGTATACACACCATCTGTCTCCTACCTTACTGATGACATTGTAGAGATGACCACTGGTAGTGAGTAGGAGTTTGATTAGGCTCTAATGTATGGGAATATCTCACTGCAACCACAGCCTTTTCCCTTTATAATAGATTGAACACATTTTAAAGGAAAAATGCAAATAAGCCTTTGTCTATACTATTACCTATCATCTATCTTAAAACAAAAAAGTCATTAGAAAAATACAGTAAACACACTAATTCATAAAACCACTTGTTTTCTTTCAGTGACTGTTTACTGCACTATGAACAGTAAAAAGTAGACTTTACATACGACAGAAGGACTACAGCATGCTGACAATGGCAGTCTGCCTCTTTTTTTCCTTGACATTATTCCTCAGTGACTAGATTTATGGGCATCAGATACTCGATGGATCTGTATCCTGGCTTTCATGATAAAGCTAACCCTGATGCTATTTCACTTGGATACCATGAAAAACAATAAGGAGGGAAGACTCATACATTATGAGGCTAGGAAGATGTACTTTACTGTTATGGCTAGTTATGTGCATCTTGTCTGAATGGTATAAATGATGAATCTGCCTTTGGAAACAATGAGCTTGTGTCGCAACAAAAGAAGTAGCAGCAGTCAAAAGAGGTTCTGTTTTCAATCGCAACCTGTTGTTTTTTGTTTTTTTTTCCTTCCTAAAACAGCATTCATAACCTAATTAAAAACAGCCATGAACAAATACTCTTATAATGGAGGTTCATAGTATAGCACTATTTTATTTAAATACCATAGTAAAGGAAAAGGAACATGTCCCATTTTCTCTCTCTAAAGATAAAGAGCTCTCCTTGATTCTAATTCTTTCTTGAGCTTTCACCAACCTCAGGATACACCCATGTGGAGCTTCTGAGAGGGGTAATTAGCTGTGTTAGACTAAAATCAGTCAGAAGGCAAGGTAAACATGGATTTTATAAACTAAGTACCATATATATTGAGAGAGCCCGAGCTTTTGTTAAACTAAGCTTACTTATTGTCTTGGAGAACTCTCTCTCCCAGGCTTCCTCTACACATTACAGATATTGCACAATTAACTAATTAAGTTGCACAGTTATCTTAAAACCGGCTACACATGCAAAGTAGATATCACACGATTAAAAGCTCCAACTAGCTATACAGTTAGACCTCAAAAATGTGTATTAACTTTATGGCTGGTCGGTATCAAGCTTTGTAGCTGCTGTGATCCCCAAGGTTGTGCGGGGCATGAAATCCCCAGCCCACATGGGGCTTTCAGTCCAACTCCTCACCTGCAGCAGGGACCAAAAGATTCCCGCAAGTCCCCAGGGTTCTCAATCCCATCTGTGCTTCATGCTTATCTGGAAATGAGAGCCTGGCAACTGAAGGGGCTACCAATTCAGAGTGTGCTTTGCATGGCCCTGTGGCCGGGAGATCTCTCAGCCATGGGATCCTGCTTCTTGCCAGGGCAATGGCATGAATGGATTTAATGTGATTCCCACAATTGCACCTCCTGTCTTACATATGTAGCATGGCAGGAGGTGCAATTGTGTAGATAACACATTAGATTCGACCATGCCTTTTCCTGAACATGTAGAGGGCGCCCCAGTGCCCAACCCTGATAGTTAGATTCATCAAGAATGCTGCAGCTAGCAGAGCCCAGGGTGGGGTCCTTGGAGAAGGACATGCTCTGAAACAGCTTTCTAACCAAGAGCTACTCAAACCACAAAAAACCGGAAAAAAAGGATGAGCCAAAGCCCACCAAGTTGGGACACAGTGAATAACCCAACCCAGTTGCACAAGGTTCTTTCAAATGGTGAGAGAGAGAAGTCAATCCTTATATATTTTATAATGTATAAAAATAAAATCCTCTCTCCCAGAGGAAAAGAAACCCAGCCAATGCTGTGCCCTTTATAGATACCTTAATATGACCTAATTTTGCATAGGCATCTAGATGACTAAATTATGCTTAAGTGGTTCTTAAATACATTTTAGGTTAATAATATAGCATCACATTATTCTGATTTTTTAATATGACTGCATTTTCACTGTATAAAATCCAGTATTCATTACTTAAAATACCACGGCCCAAATTCTTTCCTATATCTCTTTTTTTGCCATGGGCCCTGGCAAAGCCTAATTTTGGGCAAAAAGGAGAGAGAGCAGTGTCAAAAAATAGCCACAGTCTCTCACATTAACGATAGTGTGTCCTTCAACATGGGCACTGCTGGCTGTTCCTAAAACAGCCAACTGCAAAGTACAGCAAGGACATCAGGGAAGGTGGATAAAAGCTGGAGAAATTCCGTGAGGTAGCAAGTCTTCATGGAGTGTCTTGAGAACAAGGACTGCTGTCCTGCATTCAAACTCCTTTGCAGTTCCACTGAATTCAGCTTAAAATTGAGCATGTGATTGCTCCTGAACAATGCACATCACTAAGGTTAGGAATGTATTTTCTACTTGATGTTTGTCCTTCTGCCATCCCCAGGGTGCAACTTGCAGCCTATTTCATCAGTGTCCAGCAGGAAGGTATTGCTAGTGTCAGCTTTTGCTTGAATAGTTAGCATCTTTCTCTTGCAAAGGCCCTCCTGTTCGACTTGCATCTATTAATTTCAGTTAATCCAGGAGACTGAAGTGGATTGTGCAAAAATAGAAATGGGTGCAGCAATAGGGATAAAACGTGCTACTCCCAAAATAAAAATAAATGCATGACTTTATTACGCTGTCCCTTTAGTTTTAGCTGTTCCCAGCCAGATTTACTTTCTAAGTTCACAAGTGCCATTCAGACGAATAATTATTGGTCTCAAACAGGGAGCCCATGCCTGTTTATGGCATTAAATATGTTCCTTTTCTAATTCATATTAAAATGTTTGCTGACCCACATTTTCTCTGCTCCACAGTATCATGCTTGGAAAGTGGCTGAAAAAAAGAACCCAGAACTTGCTTGTGGAAAATAAATAAATACCTGGATTTTGTTTTGTGTTTTTATTTTTATTTTTTTAAAGGGCCCTGTGTTAACAGCTAATGTACTAACTGAATAGATCTGACACTTCCTTACTTTGATAAACCTTTGCTTATCTTTGTGCAGCGCTTCTGCCTTCCCTGATAATCTCATTATGTCACACATGCAATGAATTATTTAAACACTTTAAAAATAAGGTATTATACCTCTGAACAAGAAAATGAAACACTTCTTATTCAGACCCAAGGGAAAAAAAAACTATAGCACATCTACCTTTTAGATTTAGAAATAAGGTGGGATCAGATCACACTCCCAGGATTTGCCTGCAGGGGGCATTGTCTAAGCATGGATTAATTGTGTCCCAGGTGACATCAGAAGCCTCCCTCCTATTATTCACCCCTCCTCTTCTTTGAACTCTATGAGCAGCTCTTTGTGGTAGCACTGTGTACAGGTGCATAGTCCAAAGAGTGTGCTCAGGAGCACAGTTTTTGCTGACTAACCTTGTTCAGATCTTTAGGAAAGGCAATATGCCTATAAGATGTGGAACCCCACTGTACAGGAGAACATTTCCTTTATGGAAATCCTGGGTTATCATGGCTCTAGGGCCTTAATATTTCACCTGTAAATAAGAATGATTCATTTAATAACATAAGGTTACATCATGTCAAATTGGTCTGGGTAGAGTCAGAATCATATGCATTCCCATATATGAACCTAAAGCAATAGAAACAAATGTGGTTCCTTCCCATCATATTAACAGATGAATCATTGCAACTGAAAAGTGCTTTATAAATGATCAGTATTAATAACATAAATAATAGCCTGACAGATTGCCCAGTGCTGTGAGATTATATAATTAATGAGAAGTAGTTAATGTAAACAGAAGTCAGGGAATATAGAACATACACATTATTTAGTGGATTGCCATGAGATTACATGGCCATGTTATTAGGCAGTTTACTATTGTTTACAATACAGTATTGCATATTTATTACAAATTACAACTTTTGTTTCCACAGTAACTCAGTAAGTAACTCACATCAGTGCTGGAGGCTACAAACTAGCACTGAGAAATATTGCAGAGAGACATCATCACTCACACAGCATTGGCTGCAGGCTCTCAGCAAAACACTGGCATGCTGCAAACTGGCAAAGAGCAGCAGCCAAAACACCAGCTAGTTCAGACCTTGCTGTCACTCTCACATTTCTCAGCTGGCATCCATAGCTGGAGATAAATAATTTGGTAGCAGGGTTCCACCTGTAATCCTGTCCTTTGCTGCATTCATCTTGATTTCTCTGCATTGTTGGTGATTAGGCAGTTCAAATAATAAGGAGAAAATATTATAACAGCTTTCATGTTACTTAAACAAGAAAATCTATGATGGCCAGGGAATTAACCAACAGTAATTAGACATTGAACATAATTCAAATACTTATTGCATTAAATTCAACACAGTAGTAGTTTGATTGCCTTGACGATGCATGTCAATTAAGTAAAACCTTACATAATATTTAACGATTTAGCAAATCTAAAAGTGTTGCTGAATTGTAACTGCAGAGAATATTGCTAAAAAATAATAGCAGCCACATTCTTAAATTCTTGATTTGTATAGGAGTAGGAGACAGCGCTTCTAGAATATAGTTGTAGTTTTTTCCTGAATACATCCCTGTTTCTGGTGCAGAGACAGAAACCAACTTTGGCTGGGATCCAAATGAAAAAATACATTATCTCTGAGCCGTACAAGACTTAGGAGCCTATGCAGTCTGGCTCTAAAGTATTCAAGAGAGGGTTCAGCTAGCCACACACAGTCCAAACCAACTTCAGGCTCCCTGCTATAGAGGCACACCACCTCAGCTTTATACTATGAGCAGCAGTACAAACACCATAATTGAAAGCACACTTAGATGCACTAACTGTGCCTCATGGATACCAGTCTTATGGTTTTCAGTTTACTATTGTACCCTCAGATTCTCAGCCAAGCATAGTTAATCCCTAGCTAGCATGGAGTAAATCTTCTGGGAAGGCAATTTTTTCTTTTCTTCTTCCAATGTTTTTATAAAACATTAAGTATGAGGAGGACAAGGAGAAATCCATAGTGGTATTCCTGTGGACAAGGAGAATACTGGAAGCAGAGGTCTCTGTTTCTATTGTTCTACTTCCTGGGTACTCTCCTTAGAGCTTCACCTCTTTTCCCTTTTCTTGTCCCATGCCCCTGAAGGTCTGTTTATATCTCTACATCACTGTATTTTGTCATATTTTCTGTCTTCTGGTTCCTTTTCTTGCTTTGGAGGGTAGCAGGAGCTATATATCTTAACATCACTTCCACATAGGAAGGCAATGCCATTTCAAAATCAGGAATTGCCTCTTATGCACTGATGTGCTATAGAAGCTCCGGGTCATTGCTGGATTCAGGTGTAGAACTCGTAGCTGACTTGTTTTTTCAGTGTCTGATGGACTACAACCCTTCTCTGTATACTGCCAAATAAATCTGGGGGCTCATAACAGTACTGCAGATCTACTTGGTGGGTGCATCTACATGAGACACTACATCACCATCATGGGTGACTGGTGCCACCATAGTCAGAGTGAGCACGTGCTCCCCCTCACCCCCCCCAGTGATCAGTCAGTGACTGGGGGGATACCCCCATGGCCAATATCGCCAACCAAGGGGGGAGGGTCCCCTCGCGGCCAATCTCACTGACCACAAGTGGCCATGGCACCCCTGGAAGTGGCTGCCACACTCCTGGAAGTAGCCACAGCACTTCATCAAGCACTCTTACTCCCTGGCTGGCACTTGTAGGGAGAGCACCAGTGCTCCCAGCTGTCCCCTGCCCGTCGCGTAAGAGGGGAGCATGGCCTGTCAGCAGGTGCACCACCGCCCTCAGGGGATGCACGTGCACCCCCATGCACCCCCTACACATTGCCATGGATCACTGAAGTAATAAACTACATCACTGTAGCACCATAGGGTCAGAAATGATCCATGTGCCACTAGGACTGTGTAGTACTAGTAGGTACTGCACAGTCATTTAGTGTTTGCTGAAGTACTAAGTGACTGCATAGTGCCAACTGCATAGGCAGGGGCATGCGTGGACATGCCCAGTAGGCAATATCCCAAGGCTGACATCTAAAAGTTTTTTATCCTCTATCTGTACTCAGGTTTCACAGTACTGTACCACAAATAGATCCACTTTTCCCTCCAGAAACAAAAATACAGAATCTTCCAGCAAAAGGACATTTTGTCTGGGTGCTACATCATATTTTTTACATCTGTGAAGGAAAACCAATACAGAGATTCCCTCTTCACCATAAGCCCCTGAACCTTCAGGGGAAAGGAATTATTCACAGGGGAGAAATTGTAAAAGTTCCTTCTTAAAATGCTGGCAGGGCGTCTGTCTTACCAAGACTTAGCCAATACAAGCAAATTCTAACAGCAGTCATAGCAGGTACTGATTTGACATATTGCTCTTGGCATTGCTGTACAGTGCTGGGACAGTAACTATCTAGCATTGCACACATATTTTACCGTGAGAAAATAACTCTCAGCTATTGCCAGGCAATTATTAAAGGCTAAATATTATGTATTACCATCCCCAAACTTCATAGTAGGATGGGCCTATACTGTATAATGGCTGTGGCTTTTGGGGTTGTACAGGGTATTAACCATAAATCAGCTAGTTACCTGTGCTCCAGTCAACAAGAGAAGCTTTCTGCAAATAACTCGAAATAATGGCTGCTTCAGTATAAAAAACCCAAGTAGGAAGTGAAAATTACATGTACGGCCATATACACACCTAGCAACCAAGTGTTTGCTATTGAGAGTCACTAGCAGCTACAGGAGAATGTTAAACCCCTTTCTAAAATAGAAAAATTCTTTTTGTCTAACTCCCAAACACCCAGAACAAAGAAAAGGAAGGAAGGAGTCAGCAGTGTCTGAAGCAAGAACAGGAAATTAAGAACATGGAATTGGAAGGGGTCCTGAGTCACTGAATCCAGTCCCCAGGGCTAGGGACAGAAATTAAACATAAATTGGTATAAGTAATTGGAAACTGGTTCAAATCTATAGCACAACAGAAGTTCAGTCCACATAAACCACTTTCAAAATGCCCCAAATCAGTTTAAGATAAACCTGGATGGATGTAGTATCAGACTTAACTGATTTAAGTTAAATCAATTTATTGAACTTCTGCCCCAGATCCCCTCCAGATTCAAGTTAACTCACAGTCCCCCAGAATCCCAGGATGTTTTGCACCTACCTGCAATATCCATTTCCCTTCCCCCTCCCCTCCCCCCCAGGGCGGGCAGAATAGCCTTGGCCCAAGCTGCCTGCTCCGGCTAAGCAGGGAGGTGTGCTCTAGCATCCCCCAGCTTCATGCAGGCATGTGGCTACATTTCCAGAATTAAAAGTGAATGTCTGTTCACTTGCTTATTGGTTAAATCTATGCAGCTTAGAATAACTTGTGAAGACTGAATCAATTCAGCCTCGGGCTTTTTAGTTGTCTGTACTTAGCACACGTAAACAGGTCAGCTAATCCCTCTAGTAAATAACCAAGGTCCGATTAAGGCTGAGAGGCTGGGAGCTAAGATCTATCTGACAGCTTTCTGTTGTTTATAATTTGCATGTTTTATCCCTAAAGCCAGCTGGCTGCTTGCTGCTCTCCTCCCACCTTCTTGCTTTCTTGCTATAGTCAGTCCCCTCATACCATGACTTTATTGCAAGGATGTGAGCAACACAAGTATAAGTACAATTGTTCTGAGTGCTTATGTATTTCATTCTTTCTCACCACTCCAGTAGTAGATATTACTTCCTAGTGAAGCAGAATTATTTACTGAAAGAGGATTTTATTGCATTATTAGGCTGGTCTCTGGAGTTGGGAGGCAACCCAGCTATCTTGGAGTAGAGTTTGGAGGATGGCTGGCTGCCTACCCAGCCATGAGTATTTACACTATTGGAGAAACAAGCTGTTGGCCAAGGGCAATAATTTCTGAAGCCTATCACAGCATTGCCTGCAAGTCTCACTTTTAAGGAGCAGGAGAGATTGCTCTGAGAAGAGCCAACAGAATTTATTGGAAGAAGGGACACACAGATTTGGCACCACTCTGTCACCTGGAGACATCTACTTCCTGTACGAGGCTCTCAGAGAATTTTCTGTGTAGCTTCATAAATAAGAGCCTCATGAAGTAAGCATGTATTATTTAACTCCTTTTACAAGTACAGAAAGGAGAGAGTGAGAGAAAATGATTTGCACAGCTCTATGCTTTAATTGCAAGATATCCTTCCTCTAGTGGTGTTACTGTCCTAATTATACACCATTAGCCTTCCCTTGGGAGCAAACAACTTAAGCATGTTCCAACTAGGGAGAGTATACTGGATAATACTAAAAAATAGATCATTGTTTCAATCTCTGATTGTGTAATTCATGTTCAAATCCATTGGTTAACTCAAGTGGCCAATAGACCTGAGCTGGTCTTTGCATTTAAAAACCCAGTGATATACTGTTAACCTTGAGACTTTTGGCATAACAATGACTAATGTGATAGTGAAAGCAGAATTTAAAGGACTTTGAAGACCCTTTTTTCTTTAAGCTGTCCCAGAAGAGAGAACTTTTTGAACTTTTCACAGCAAAAATTGCTGAAGACTTTCAAAGTGACCCAGCTCAGGCTCTTTCCTTTAGTTATTTTTTTCAGAAAAAGAAAGCAAATGAAAAGATATCACCCACAACAATTTTTGTAATAAGAATAAGAGGACTCCCTGTAAGCGGCACACACAAGTTATACATGTTGTATTATGGCCTGTAGGCAATTCTTAAATTTTGATCTCTTAGTCTGGGAATGGGGGGGAGGGAAAAATCTACCATCACAACTAAGGGAGAAATACTGAAACAAATGGAACCATCAACACTGCAAAATATCATTCAGGAGCACAAGCATCTATTAAAACAAAAGCAGTTAAAAGAGCCTTAAAACTGTCCTCCATCAAAATGCAGCAGACTGTGACAGTAACATACAAATATTATACTTAAGCCAATCTAAGTGAATGTAAATTGATCTAACCCCATAACCATACAGAACTTCAGTGCACATCAAACTTCTGTACCGTTTCCCTGTCGATTCAAGTTAGATCGCTGTCTTGTGGCATCCCAGCCTGCTTTGTAGCCTCACTTACCCCTCCCTCGCAGAGAGTGTGGAAGCAGCCCAGCCCCATAGTAGCAGCCACAGCCCTGCCTCCTGCCTCAAGCCATCTGCCAGTCACAGGCAAGAAGCAGGAAGAAGAGAGGCATCTATGTCCCCTGTACAAGCCCTCGGACTTGGGCACCCAAGCCCCTGGGCTGTGCTTCTGCACTCCCAACACACCATCATGAAGCACTCCATGGTGTATACACAGACCCCAGCACTGAGCCCAGGAAAATCCTTATGCTTGGGCATACATCCACAGACCCTGACTGTGGCACTCACACATCCAGCCAGGGACCCATGGACCCTGACCCTGGCTTTCAGACAGCACCTCAGAGGACAGAGCCAGGCACTCTGTGACCCAGACTCCAGTATAAACACCAGGACTTGCAAGCAGGAAGCATTTATTACACTCAAAGCAACTCTGGATAAGGACAGAGTTTAAGGTGGAAGTTAAGCTGATATATAAATGGAGCTTAACACTACTTAATGTCAAGGTATAGGCTACATCCACATGAGCGTGGCTGTCTGGTTCTAACTAGCAGCGGCACACCTTGTGCCACCACTAATTGTCCCTGAGAAATGCCTGTGCTATGCGCCTTCTGGTACACAACAGGTTACTGCGGATGGGGTAGGAGAGGCTGGGGCCAGCACAGACTTACCTAGGGTCCTGGGGACCTCTTGTGGCTCAAACAGCAGCAATCCTGCCACTCGGAGCCTGGCTGGCAGCTGGAGTGTGGCTCTGCCTGGCCAGGCTCTAGTTTTGAGCAGCACATGCTGCCCCCGTGTACGCTGCTCCGCTGATCCCTGGATATCCGGGCATCAAAAAAAACTTTTGCACTGCTCCCTTACAGCGTACGTAACAGCTGAATGAGTGTAGTATGCAGCACTGCAGACTTGTCTATGGTGCCACATACCTCATGGCTATGCTTGTCTGGACACAGCCATAAAGAGCAATGTTGTCTTCCCAGCTCTCTGAATATTGTTAATGTCCTCTGGTGAAAAAGGAGCATGAAGTCATGACAAGAGCCAAGTAATTTTTTCTTTCTGGATGAATCATTCAATCAACAATGCAGTTCCAGGGCAGCCAAAGAATTCATAGATAGTTTTGGTGTAAATGAAAGTGTTGAATCATTGCAGAAATGTCAAAAGTGTTTGCTTCAATAAAGTCAAAATGTCAAACTGTTTGACATTCCTGATTTTTGTTGTTTTTTGTTGGTTTTGGACACTAATAATAAAAATAAGTCATGAAACTAACAACTATTATTGTCTAACCAACTATTACTGTCCAACCACCCAGGATGTGAGGGAACAAGTTTCAGTTCCCTCTTCCTACCCATAAATCTGAAGATGCCTGAACTATGCATTCAAAGGATGGCATGGACAGGGAGGGCTGCTCTAAATTTTTCCTGTTGGCACTGTTCCATTTTACAGGGATTATGTAAACTGTTACTGAGTCTAAGCAAGAGAAATGTGACTCTTCAACATGATGATTTGGGCACTTTTATTAAAAGTAGGAGGCCAAGGGTCAAATACTTGAACTGATTCAGGCAGAAAGTAGATTTGCTTTAAGGTCTCCCACTCGTGCCTCCCCAATGGCTAGCTTAATTATTAAGTTGTCTGTGTTAAGTGGAGTGGTATTAAAGAGGGAGATTGAAAACTGCCCATCCTAGAGTTGCCCAAAGCCTAGTGGTTAGGATACTCTCTTGGAATATATAGGCTCAAATACCCTTAGGGAGAGGAAGAAATTAAACCTGTGTTTTCCATAACCTGGTTAGAAATACTAGGATGAAGGATAAGATAACATGGGTACCAGCACTGGTAGTTGTATGAATCTGTCCCTTTATTTATTGGTTTGTTTGCATGTTTTGTTTTTGTTTTTTTCTTCAGGCACTCCCACATTAAAATACTTTGTATAGCCCTAAACACATTTTTCTTTTTGTTTAAGCAAACAAGTTTCTTAAATATATTGTATATTGATGATCCACACTGATGTTTTTAAATTCTGACTGCCAACCCTAAAACCAAAATTAATTATCCATATTATTTATGCAAACTTACGCGTGGCATGTTCCAGCACATAAAGTGGTAATGTAAATTATACTTTGTGTTCATTATTTCTCTGATAGTAGTATCTTGAAGCATTATACATTAAATGAATAAATATTAAAAATAAAACAGCTTGCAATGATAAAATTCCCATGATGACATTAATTGAATGTTCCACTACTTTTTGTAGAACTACATTGAATGTTCTACTTCCACTAGAGACAATTGACACTGACTTAATAGGATATGATCAGACTCAATGAAACCATGGTATTCACACACAGCAGGAGAGCTGGTCATTGTGCATAGGTTATTCACTGGATTTGGCCTTTTTCTGTTTTTAAAATGTCTTAATGACTGCACTTTTCTTCTATTTATTTATCATTGCAGGGTGTTTTGTTTTTGAGATTTGTTAATTTAACTTACAACACTTCAAGATACCAGTATTAGGGAAATAATGAGTATAAAGTACAATTTACATTTCCATTTTTTCATGTGAGGTAGCAGGTCATGACAAAGGTTGCATGAAAAATTTGGTCCTTGGATTGGTGATCAGACAGAAAAAAAGATCAGTGCAGATCAACTTAAAAAATATTTTTGGAGCTTGCTTGCTAAAACAAAAAAAGGGGACAAAACACTTTTTTGGTGGATATAAAAATGGGCCTGTAAGTTTTTTTTAGCACCTATTCATAGCCACCACCCTTCAGTCATTTGTTGCTGAAGTCACCATCTATGGTTTTCACACACCCCAGTTGGATTTTTTAACTTTCAGAACTGAAGTCCTGACAAATACATTTTTAGAACACTCTTCTCCCAATAGGAAGGGACCTTGTGGGGAGTAATATAGCAGCAAATAGGGAGAATTAGGAAGTTTAAGGCACCCTGAAAGTGTTGATCCTTACCTGTCTACTGTACTTATTACAGTGATTCCACTTTATTCCTGTCCGTTACTCTTCTCTCAGGCTGCCATTTCTCCCTGAAAACTGTGGAGGAGTTGAGGTTCTTTCTTTTTTCACAATTACAACTGACTGTCTGTACATAAGATTGTATGAACAAAGCTATGATTTTTGACACAGTACGTTTCAGTAAGATTCATGGCACAGATGTGGAGAAGAGATAATATTCACAATAGGTTACTGATTTATACAGTTTTTCCTACAACAGCAAGGCAATCACCCTACCAAGTGCATTTCTCTAATGTTGTGCACTGCCTAATTGGATTTCCAGCTTAGAGGACTAATGCCACTATAGGCCAAGATCCTTAATTGAACTACCTCACCCATGATCCAATGTATTTTCCCCTCCAACTGAGAGCTGCAGAGTGTATCATGCAAGAGTGACATAGCTTGCTGCATCAAGGGAAAGCCAGGTTATTTATTTAAATATATAAAAATAAAGAATTTACTACATTAGAAGTACTTTTCCATCCATTTGGAAAATCTGAATTCTTCAAATTTCTGCTTTATAGCTTCTGTGAACACTGTCACCAAAACAGAGCTTTGGGTATGAATTATCCTGTGCCATGCATGGGACTGGTTCTGTAGGGCAGTTCCCCGCCAAGGTTGGATCCCTCCATCCAGCTGTTTATTTGTATTAAAGGAAAGAACAAGGAGCAATGGTCTGAAGTTGCAGTAAGGGAAGTTTAGGTTAGATATTAGGGAAAACTTTCTCATGAGGAAGGGAGTAAAGCACTGGAACAGGTTACCCAGAAAGGTCATGGAATCTCTGTTGTTGGAGGTTTTTAAGACACGGCTAGATAAAGCCTTGGCTGGGATGGTCTAGTTATAGATGGCCCTGTTTTGGGCAGGAGGTTGGACTAGATGAGTTCCTGAGATCCCTCCCAACTTTAATTTCTTTGATTCTATGGATTCACCTGCATGTGCAATTAATGTGAAGAAATAAACTTCAGAGCACTTTGAGCCAGAGTGAACTGCTCCTGGGTTCAGCATCTATACTTGTGCCTAGGGCAGAAGCAATTTGAGCTGGGGCAGAGAACACCTGGGCTGGCAGGACGCATGGGGGATTATTCCCAAGCAGTGTAGTGTCAGGTGGTGGAGGGGTTGGCTGGGTTGTGAGGGTATATACCTGCAGAGTTGTGTGGCTAGGTGGCAGTTAGGAGTCTGGACCACACCCAGTCACCATCTACACATGCATTTCATGTAATAAAGTACTCCACCATAAGATAGTACTATCCCCAACAGTAATTAGTTGTGGGCAGTACTATCTTACGGTGGAGTACTTTACTCAGTAAGGTGTGGTAATTAGTTTATTGCACCTTAATACCGGTGCACGTGTAGACTGTGATGCTTTATTGAGGAGCTAATTGGTCTACTCTGTAGTAAAGGGGATGAGTACCCTATGATTCTCTGATCTCTATATAATAGAGCTGGAGCATCTGTATGTAAAGATGTTCAACAGCTCCTGCTTCCTTTTTACCACCCAATTTTCTCCCTTACTGCTGCTCATACAATATTCATTCATTCATTCATCTTGTTAGAGAGAGAATATTACCTTGCCCTAAGAATTCTCTCACAAGCACACAAAGCCAGCAAAGCTGTGTGCCAGCACTCTTGAAGAGAATATCAAGAACTCCCCACAAACCCTTTTTTTATTTGTATGCCTTATTTAGATGAATAAAATATTCACAAACATTGAAACACAACCAAACAAAAGAACATGCACAAAACCCATTCTTAGACAGAGTGCAGGACCTCCATCTAACCCAGGAGGT
>NW_017728931.1:86741054-86789571 GCF_001723895.1 Crocodylus porosus | reverse complement strand
GATCATGCGAGTGGCCCTCCTCTGGACCCTCTTGATGTTGTCCACATCCCCCTGAAGTGTAGCACCCAGAACTGGATGCAGTACTCCAACTACAGCCTTACTAATATCATATAGAGGGGCAGGATCACCACCTTGGACTTGCTTATGACGCATCTGTGGATACATGACAAGGTGAGGTACGGTTAGCCTTTCTGACTGCTTTCCCACATTGGCAGCCCATGTTCATCTTGGAGTTTATAATGACTCCAAGATCATTTTCTGCCTTGGTGCAGACAAGAAGGGAGTTCCCCCGTCTCTTTCTCTTTAGGTGCAGTACCCTGCACTTGTCGGTATTGAATCCCATCCTATTCTCATCTGCCCACCCCTGCAACCTCTCCAGATCCAATTGCAGCCTGTCCCTCCCTTCTAGCGTGCCCACTTCTCCCCCCATCTTAGTGTCATCTGCAAATTTGAACAGGATGCATTTCACCCCCTCATCCACTGATGAAGATATTGAACAGTATGGGCCCAAGGACCAAGCCCTGGGGAACCCCTTTGCCCACATCCCTCCAGGTTGAAAAGGACCCGTCTACCACCACTCTCTGGGTGCAGCCCTCCAGCCAATTGGCAACCCATCTGACTGTAGGTATTGACACCACAGTCTCCTAATTTTTTAATGAGAATTGAGTGAGAGACAGTGTCGAAGGCCTTCCTAAAGTCCAGAAAGACTACATCTACCGCGACACCTGCGTCCAAGAATTTTGTGACCTGGTCATAGAAGGCCACCAGGTTGGTCTGACAGGACCCACCTATAATGAATCCATGTTGGTTGTCCCTAAGCATACCTCCCCTACTTGCCTCTCGCAGATGTGCACCTGGATAATTTTCTTAAAGAGCTTCCCCAGGACCGAGGTAAGACTAAGAGGCCTATAATTTTCTGGGTCCTCCTTCCTCCCTTTTTGAAAATGGGGACCACATTGGCCCTTTTCCAGTCCTCTGGCACCACACCAGAGCACCATGAGTGCCTGTAAAGCTGTTCCAGGGGTCCCACAATGACCTCTGCTAATTCCCTCCGAACTCTGGAGTGGAGATCATCAGGATCTGCTGATTTAAATACATCCAGTCCCTCCAGAAGTTCCCTGATGAGGTCTTCTCTGACCCTGGGCCCAGCTGTGACTCCCCTGGGACCATCGGGGATCCCGGTGTGGAGGATGACTTGGTCCCTGCTCAGAAAAATGGAGGCCAATAAATTGTTAAATAGGTTAGCTTTGTCATTTGGTGAAACCACCAGATTTCCAAGCATGTCCTGCAGAGGCCCAACATTACCCAGAACCTTCTTTTTACCCCCTATGTATTTAAAAAAGGGTTTGCCTGACCACAAACCTAGAAGTACTATTTTGTTATATCAGTACTTTCCATGGTGAACTTGCACGTTAACATAATATATCTATATTCTGAGGTGTCTGGTGTATTTTTCCCAGTACATCATAAAATAATTAGAAAAATGTTTGGAATAACATAAATAACCAGCTGTTAAATTATGCACAATTAAGATCAAAGGCATCTCATTGCAAAAGTAGGACCATAGGAATGCATGACTATTGACTACTTGTTACAATTCTTAGGAGTGGACTGAAAAAAAATTAGTAAAGAAAAGAGAGTGTTATCAAGAGTTTATCTGCTATGGGACATACAAGTTTTCAAAATGGGAGAACTGGCACAAAAATATGTTAAGTAATTACTATATTTGCGCTACTAATTATTACATACCATATTATCCTGATGTCAAATATATCATATAACATAAATAATATAGCACTATCCAAGAATGTGTATATTTTTTCCAAGTGAGGAACCCATTACAAATTAAAATATATGGATATAGATAAAATACTCCCAATACATTTTAGCCCTATGTGTCAATAGCTGTAGTCTTCAGATAAGGATTCTTCCCCACTTTAGGCCATTAATATTGGACCAAATTCATATAGCTTTTATATCACTAAGATCATTAAAATTAAAGCAAGGATGAATGAGACCCATGTGTTTTCATAGGATGCCTATACATGAACACAGAGGCTGTTCTGATGCATTGTAATTCCAGCGTGTTGGAGCAGACTTGATTAATTGAGTCTGCTGGAGCATGGCAATTACCATGCTGCAGTTGAATGAGCTTTAGATAAAGCACCCCCACCACCATTTTAAAGTGCGGGGCTACTGCCATATGAGACTCTCTGGGCATTGTAATCACAGTGGCTCTCAGAGCTGCCCTAATTAAAGCACCTTTCCTCCACCCCTGGAGCATGTATATAGATGCCCATATTTTTTAAAGTCAGGATCAGGTTAAACAGAGGCTCTTATATATTCAACCGATTTTCCCATTCCTGATTACAACCACGTACAATGCCAAGTATCATAGGTTCATAATGTCAAAAGCCAGAAAGTATTTGTTGATCATCCAGTCTGTCTCTCTGTATATCCATTCAGAAAATTTCAATTTTAACCACAGCATTGAGCCTATTATCTTGTCTAAAATGAAAATGTCTCCCAGAAAGGCATCTAGTCTTGACCTTAAGGGTAAAGAGTCAACCACTCATCTTGAATACTTATCATCATTGTTAAAATGTATACCTTTTTCTATTGTGACTTTGTCTGGCTTTAACTTGTAGCAGCTAGTTCCTGTTATGATCTTCTCAGCAAAACTGAGGAACCCTTTAGTTTTCAGCATTTATTGCAGAGGAGTCACTTTAACAGCTCTTCAGTGGGTGAGGTAACTCAGAGACTCTTGGGTCTGTTCACAATGTCTATCTGTAGGTAACCAAGTAAGACTAATTTTTTGGCAGCAAACATGAGGCCTGGAGAGAAGTTCCATAGATTCATAGCTTGTAAGGCTGAAAGGGACCTCGGAAGATCTTGAGTCCAGCCTCCTGCACCGGGCAAGAAAGACAGCTGGGGTCAGTTTATCCCAGCAAAGTGACCAGCCAGTCTCCTCTTGAAGATTTCCAGGGTAGGTGATTGCACCATCTCTGGAGGGAGCTTATTTCACAGCCTGGGTACCCTAACTGTAAAGAAATTTTTGTAATGCTCCTAAAGTCATACAGATATGCATTGTGATCCCAGAGTGGTCTGCCACCCAAATATTAACTCTATTAGCCCTTTTTAGCTTTCCAGATTATGTCCATCGAACCCAGCAACCCATGGTTAAAGAAATAGCATGTTATTTTGAATTTGTTGTTCTCCCTCATTACATTTTCCTATTGGTCACTGTATGAACAAGGACAGGTCAGTTTCAGGCAGGCACCAAACTCCTTTGGATCTTCGGAGAGCATGCTTGGCGTACAAAGGGGTTGTAGCTTAGCATCCAGGCAAAAACTGGAACAAATTGTAGAATTTTGACCTGAGAGTAGTAAAGACATGGGCAGGTTACTTGATAAAGGTGTTGACAAACAGACTGAGGAGTCTCTAAGAGGAAAGGCATCTCTTTGAGCGGCACCAGGAGACTGATGCCTCACCATGGAACTAGAACACTTATCTATTACCAGTTTGTGCATTTATAATTTTATTTCTAGGGCACCCTTATAAAAGCTCCTCTTCTCCAATGTATTGCCTCTCCCTGCTCCTCATTTCTTCTGTCACTCAGCTCATATTAATCTTAGGATGCTTATTCTCAAATCTCTTCCTAGATATGACTTAGAAGAAAAATGTAGTACACTATATGTTTATGGAATTCAAGGGTCATTTTGTGAATGACATTTCCTTTCTCCCTTCCAGAAGGCCCGTGTCACACATCTGTCCTCCTCATTAGGCCCTGTCTTTTCCATAGAATCCCAAATCATAGACTAAAAAAATGATAATACCAATATATAAAGCTTCAGTTTTATGCTAAAATAAATCTTTGGCTGTGGCTGGGATGCCCTAGAGTGGGGTGAAGAGTTGCTTCATTTAACTACACTGCTGATACATCCCTGGTTCTAGGACCCCTCGTGGGATCCCTCTCGCAGGATCTATAGCCTCTTTGGCTGGAAGAAAAGAGTGAATTGTTGAGAAATGAGATAACTTAATTTCTTCCATTTTGAATCAACACTTTTTTCCTTTGCTCTCAGAAGTGCAGTCAAGGGAAACACAAAAGCACTGCTCTCCCCAACCTGTCAATCAGCTACCTAGGTTCCCTTTCATACCGAAATATTCAATCAAGAGATGCTTGTTTTTATTACCATGTTCAAGGTAAAATGAAATTAAAGCAGCTGCTTAGTCCATGTGAGAAGCTGGGATGGGGAAACTTGGTTCCCCCAAAGGTACTCCCCATTTGGTGCAGACGCCTGTTTATTTTCACATCTTCTTCTATATACACATAATGCATTAATGAGCACCATCACATTAGCTATTTTGTCATATTGCCTTAATATCAACTCTTTGAAATCCAGAAGGACAAGGACTGTGTACACATGTTCAAATGACCTTGTTGAATTCTCTCCAGTTTCTTCTACTCGGAGAAAAACTTATCTAGAGACGTCTGAACAGACATTTGAATGCTGAGTCCCTGATGTGCAGAGAACTTGTAGTGCTGACACTATGCAGCCAGGGGGGCTGTGCAAACATTTCTGTGTGCTCTGCAGGCTCTCTTAGTCTACTTGGCCCCAGATGGCAGTGTATCCCTGATTGGATGACCCAGACTATTCAGTCGGTGTCTCACTGCAGCACAGTGTGTGTGGCATGTTATGCTCCCTGCTCAGCTGGAGTAGTAGTCCAGCAAGTGGTACACTGTCTCCCTGGGGAGTATACATCAATACACTTGCGGTTTTTCTGGAGAGGGCAGCAGGAGAAACTAAATGTCTGAACATGGCTGATATTTCTGGGAAAAATAAGTATAGCATTTTGAAATAATTTGTTTAAAAAGTTTGTTTTTAAACAAGTGTTTTTATCACTAGTTTGACATTAGCATCTGCCACTCCAGCATCTGCCACTCCTGTTTAATTGACTGTTCCTGAATCAGAGAAGATGATATATTAGACAGGCTTTCAGAGTGACATTATGAAGTGTTTCCAATGTTCCATTTGATTATTACAAAGTGATAGTTTTAAAAACTATCACCCCGGTAATGGAAAAAAAGGGTTCTGGAAGCAATTTATGTCAGGCTGAACAATTCTGGCATGATAGTTAAGAGTCCCAGTGATGTCTCATGAAAATCATTCTTTTTTAGAAACAGTTCTGTTTATACTGGATATATTCATGTTTATATTTCCCTATTTTCCATTTCTATTGATGCATTCAGAAAAGTGAGCTATCACTTAAGTGTTCCATCTGCTCCTTACGGAAGGATACCAGAACATAGAAACACTAAGACCTGTACTGTGGTCGTTCAAAATGTTGCATAGCACTTGGAGCTATTATTTCATTTACCTGAATTTATAGAAGGTAGATCTTACTGTGAATTGTGCTGTGGCTATTTTTAGAAGCTGGGCCTACCCGTAGGCAGTCTGTTGCTTGCTTGAATCTCTCCAACACTATTCTTTTCTTCATTTGTTCATGCTATCTATACAAAGTAACCAAAAACATTGATTTGTGCCAAAACATGCCAAATATAAAGATCTGAAAACTAGAGCAGAAGCAACTGTAACAAGAATTATACCAGGATATATAAGGAACAGAAGAATATATTAATTTAGTTACAGAGGGGCATAGATGAACGTTTTATACCTGGGAAGTGGTAACATGGCTAGACTGGCACAAATTTATGTTAAAAAGAAGTATAGGTAATTAGAGTGCTGTCCACCCGGCCCACTTTTTTCTGAGTGCTCTTTTTTTTTGGAGATGTATTTTTTTCACTCACATATAATTCTAGAATCAAGTAGTTTAAGGTGCAAAATATGGTATTTAGGAGTCCTAACCACATCACTAACATAAGTAGCTAGGGGTCTAGTTGCCAGCATGTGAATCTGCCATTGAATTTAATTATCCTGCCATAAAAATACAAAGTATTTTCTGCATTATTAGAAGGCCAGGTTGAGTCTCTCTTCAAAACTAATATCTTAAAACTCAAGTTTGTTTGCTATTGCATGTATAGGATACTACAAAACATTCATTTGGAGTAGTTGTTCCCAAACTTTTTTTACTGCAATCTGCTACTGGGAGCGGAGTGTGGTAGAGGGGTGGCCCGAGGGCAGGGCAGGGGTGGGAAAGCTCCCGGCACATGATGCGGCTTGTCTTTTGTGTGCAGTGCCAATGGCATTGCCCCCAAGGCCCTCATTTGGGTTGCAATCCAAGGTTGGGAACTGTTGATTTAGAGCAACAGACAATGAGTACATCTGGTCCAATGACATAAAACATTAAAGATATTTCTCAAAGGAAAATATGTGGCATTGCATTGTGTATACCTAGAAAAATGTGCTAGACCTGTCCTATTTTAGGATTTTTTTGAAGTTAGACATGTTTTTAGGATTGTTTTTAAACCTAGTGGGTATGTCTACACATGCTATAACTGCACATGAATAATCTCTGGAGTTTATTGCTTATTGCTCCAGAGCTTATTACTCCTGGGCATGCTGTAGGAACGTGAGCCTAAGAGCAATTAACATGGAATGTGGAGATAGGTTGGAGCCCCCTGGCTGGTAGGGTGCCTCAAGGGTCAACCTGCCAGCCCAGGGCCGCTCTCCTTGGCTCAACATGTTACAGAGGGGCTGACTGTTCAAGAGCAAGCTTTAGAACAGGACTAGTTAGAAGGCAGACTGAAGCACCCTGATGCCCCCACCAAATCCTCCAATGTCTACACATGTGTTGTTGCTGATTGCAAATCTCTGCAACAGGGTAGTACTTGTATTTACAAATATTATCCTGCTGCACAGTAAACCAGTCTACTTAAGCTTAATAGGGGCATGTGTGTAGATGCTGAGACCTTTACTGGACAGCTGATTAGTCAATTGTAGAGTAGCTGTGCCTAGAGGTTGTCTAATGTTAATTGCAGGAATAGCCCTGGGAAGCCAGGACCAAAACCCAAGTTATCCTGCCTCCTAGCTGAGTGCCTAACCACCAAGCTACTGATAGACTTTTACTTATTTATTCTTCCCTTGGTATCTATAACTCTTGTTTTCTTGGCTGTCCCATGCCTTAGCTTTAACCAGAGAGGTGTCCCTTGGCACAGAGTCCAGTTCAAAATGGAGCTTAGATGGGGGATGGATGCAAGGACACTCTTACTGGGTGGGGAAGTACCTTATAAAGTGGTTCTCAAGCTTTTTAGACTCAAGACAGTCTTTGATAGGCTGAAGGAACCTCTTGGAAAATGCTAGCTCTTAGTATTCACTCACTTTTTGACTACAGAAGAATAATTGAGAAATTTCTGTTGCAAAGAACTTAGACTATGCTCTGAATTCCTATTTGAAATCTCTGGGTTTATTTTGTAAATTGTGTTTGCATACTAACAGTGCCAACATTGCATGGCAGCCCACAGCACACTTGTTGAGATTCATTGGTTTAGTTAATCACATCCCAAGTTGGCTAAACTGGTACACCAATGTGTCTAAAGTCTGCCAAATTCTGGTTATAGTCACTTAGGGCATTTATGCACATGCTTAGGAGGCAGGGGTTGGGAGGGGCACTTTAATTAGAGTGGATCTCCAAGAGACCGACTCTAATTAAAGTACCCAAAGTGTCACATGTATCAGCATCCCCACACTGCAAAATGGCATAGGGAGGGCTGCTTTAACTAAAACTCATTGAACAAGCTTTAAAGAGCTGCCGCTGCCACTTTTAAGTGTGGGGATGCTGATACACATGATGATACACATGACGCTGGAGGGTGGTAACTACCATGCTGCAGCAGACTTGATTAACAGAGTCTGCTCTGATGTGCTGTAATTAAGGAGCATTGGATCAGCTTCGATGCACATGTACAGGTGCCTGTAACCTCCTGTGCTACTTGCTAATGAATTTTGTTCTTACCGGTTTTTCAAGTGCTGCCATCTCCTTTGTGGTGAACAGCTTGTCATCTAGTCAGATGTCCTGGATGGTCCCTAGGGGTTCTTGCCTGCCACATCTTGTTGGTATAATTTATTATTAGGAGGATGATTTTAAGTCCTGCTTCCCTGGTCCCCTCTTTTAATTTTCCCGCCTGGCTTCCCATTTGGGGGCTCCACCTCCCCTACACCCCGCCTTACACCAACCAAGGACATTAATTCCAATCTGCGACTAAGAGTTGGCTCATCGTGGTCAAGTGGTTTTTTTGTTTGCCTTTTTAGGTTTGAAAAGTCCAGTTCAGACAGTGTACTGTCCAGGTTTGGGCTGTACATTAACCAGCCTGTAATTTTACCTGTCCCGGGTTACCTTGCTCCCAGGTACACTCCTTTCTCTCTCTGGCTCTGGTCCACAGCAGTCCCAGGCTCCTTCTCTCTCTCTCTCCCCTCAGGTTCATCACTGTCCCATTTCCAGTTGGCTATACCCAGGATCCAATGCTCCATCCCAGGTAAGTACCTAGGTCCTGTTGGGTTTATATTATCATGGCATGCCCCCTCTCAGAGCTCCCACCATATGCCCTTGGTAGGGCTGCAGACAGCTCCAGGATGCTCTGGGCTGCCTGGGAGTCTCACTTTCAGTGCTTTCAGATATTCATCCAGTGGGGTTTTTATTTCTCCTCCAGAGGTCTAGCCAGCAAATAAGTTTTGGCATGCCGCCATAAAGCGAGTCCATGCTGGTGCTGGCTCCAGCTCTCCCCAGCGCACTGCAGTTTTTTTCTTTTATCTTTGGCACAGCATTTGTTCCCAGTGCCACCCTGTTCCTACTATGCTTCTGGTCTCCAGCAGCAACCCACCAGCTCCACACCTCTCCAGGATCTCCCCCCTCTGACAAGTTTCCATTTGTTGTGGTGCCCCTGCCACAGTACCCTTAAGTTCTTCTTTCAGATCTCAGTTGTTCCTTTATGCTCATCCCACACTTTTCAATCTAACTCAATCTTTTCTTTGAAATATAACAATTAATTTTTGTGGACAAGATTTTATTTGCATAAACCATATCATCACAGGGAGTAAGCAGGAGGAACCTGTTTTTATGTAATTGTTCTTGTTAATTTCAATGCAAAGAAAGAAAATAATCCAGAAAACACATATACATAGAATTGTTTTCAAATAGAAATCTGTATTTTCAATGAGGTATAAGCTAAATTAGAAGTTTATATATGCATGACTAGAATTTGTCTACCTTGTCCTTAGTCTGCTAAATTGAATTTCTTTCCCTTTGCTGATCTTCAGCATCTTTCAACTGATGGGGTGCATTTTACTGATTTGGGTGCTATCTGAGGATGTATTCCTCTTGCTAGGTAGAAAGCTGTTCCCTTCTGAGGATATTTAAAAAGTAAAATACAAAAGAAGGGGAAATGCCTGCTTCTAAATGAAGCAACAACATTATTTCTATTTACTAGTGCTTTTATGTTCTTTCTAGCTCACATATTATAAAATGAATATTTATCAGAGCAATTTCTGTAATAATAATTTTTCTATTAAACTAAAATACACAGGTTTATAATTCCACATTAATTGCTTGTATAGAATTTATTGCTATCTTGAGGATGCAGTAACATACACACTTATTCTCACTAGCGAATTAGTTTTATGTAGCACTGCAAAAGTTTAGGAAACCCCACCTTCATTCACACTAAGGGAGAGCTTAATTAGAAGCATTTGAGTCAGTTCATGTTTTTTTAATACTCAGAAAAAAATGCAAGGGGGACAAGTATTCTAAAAATGCACTTTTATGGCTAAATTGATGCTGCATCTCTCTACTTACTGTCCCCTTGACATTCAAGACAAGCACTTCAAAACACTTTTCTGGGACACTGTCCACATGCTCTCTCTCCTGTTTTCTTTCAACTCAAGAATGAAGGCACTTTAAGTGAAGATAGTCTGAGGCTCAATGCAAGCATTTCTTCTGAACTTCCACACATTCTCTCCTTCTCTGCCTCTCCAGCAGTCAAGACAAAAACCATGTGAAAATGCTTTTCTGGGGTTCAGTCTTTGTTGTCTCATCTCACTTCTCTGAGAATGTCAAAAGAAGAGAAGCTTTCTTTGGGGTAAGAGTTTGTTTTTTGTAAGGCTGTGCTTAAATTTTAAAATCATGGTTTTTCACTCTGATATAACTGGAGGTAAGTTATTTAAGTGTCTGTTTACAGGATTATAACATAAATCAGGTAATTGTGTAAATATTAATCTCAAATAAAACAATATTTTATGAGAACAAAATTAGACTGAATTTAATACAGCTACAAAATTCTAATAAACATCTGGAGGCCTAGAACAAAACTATGCCCCACATCCATTATTTCTCACTACTACTTCCTTTTATCCAGGTTCCCATTCAGAATCAGAACACAAGGTAGTAGTTTCATTCTTTGCAATTCTATGGAAAAGATGTACCATCATGCAGCAGAAAATTTCCTTAGGAGGCTAAAGTGCTAATTCTGAAATGGTTAATCTATTTTGAGTAAAAGTGTTTTAGTTTACCAGAGTTCCTCTTATTTAGGCCACTATGCCAGGTCCTTCTCAAAACTCTCAGTGCTTTACAGAAATGTATAATGCATATACAAATTTACATACAGAGATTTCCTTTTGAACAAAAATATCCTCCACTTTACATGACTCAACATTACCAAGACCACCTCCCTCAGCAAAAATTAAAACTTCTCTATTCTCAAGTTATTTACTACTTCACAGCAATGGAAACCTGAGAAAATAAAAAGATCTTTCTCAGAAACTGTAAGTCAATAAATCCAGTCTCTTTTAAACTACAAGAGAGGCACAGATTCTAGAATTGGACTTATTGCCCAAGGCCCAGGAACCAGTGGATGCCAATGCAGACTAAGGTTCACATCTAATGTGTTCTCTGCATGAAACACCATTTAATAAGTAAAACTTCCCTCTACGCTACCTATATCTTCTATATTGCCTTCAGTTTTTGCTCCATGTAGACTGCATTACAGTCATCTAAAACCTGATGTAAACAGGGATATGCACATGTGATCTGCATCTAAGAAATGGCACAGTCATCTGGAAACATCAGATGTACCAATCAGTCAGCCAGTAGTATTGGAGGAGCCAATGTGTCTCTGATGTTCAATTATGCTTGTCTGCACAAACGTACACAGATTCTCCCAGCAGATGGAACTAATATAATTATTGCATTTGCTTCATTTGCTTTCTTTAGTCAACAAACATTACCTCACTCTTTTCTACACTGAGCCTTATACCTGGATGTTGTGGAGACAAGGGGATGACACAATTTAATCCAAGTATTAAGTCTAATAAGATACTCCTGCTCAGAATGGTCTCTGTTATTTTCACACAACTGATGAAAAGGTGGGGTGACAGAAGAGAACCTTTGGTCATCCTCCAAGAGAAGAAATGCTCATTACTGCACATGAGACAGAAGGCTAGAGAGTAGATGTGCCAACAGTATGGTGGTAAGTAGTATCAGAGTATCAAAATGAATACTTAAGGATTTTCGTCTGTCAGTGGAAAAAGATAAACACCACCAAAGCAGTCCTAAGATAGTTACAGCACTAAAAATAACTGGATTAAAATAAATAAGTCTGAGAATTCTATTTATTTAGGGACTTGACTCATCCAACCATTTCTGTGATCTTCAAAAAAAAAAAAGTTGAAAGAAGCTGATAACTGCCAACATGAAAATAGGATTTCTTGTGTTAAAAAGTTAAATGCTCAAGAAAGCCAATACTTCCCTGCTGGCACTCACCAGCCAAAAAAGTAGGTTTAGATTTTAATTCATAACCTGATGCTCTTCGATTAACTCCAGAACTACTAACTGAATTTCAAGAAGAGTAAAGACTGATCCTGCTGTGCTATGATGGAGGAACATGGCTCAATTTGGAACTAAATATAAAGTTTCACTAACAAGCTAAAATGCTCCTCAGAGGGAACATCTATATGAGATACCTTGTTGCTGTAGTGATGAGCTACGGCAACATAACACTTCCCTGCAGCAATGTAGCATCAGTGGGCACGAACCGTGATGTCGATGCTACTGCGCAGTAGCTCATTGCTATTGCACAGTTGAGTCAGAATTGACCTGTGCATCTCTGGGACTGTGCAGTAACTGCACAGTCAGGTGCATGTACAGATGCACCCAGTATGTTTTATATTGACTCTGAGTTCAGGCAGGCAGATGAATTAGCTTGGTCACCAATTAGAACATCTTGTCCTTAGAAAGCGAAGTAAAATAGTAAAACCTCTTTATTGCTCCAACCAAAAGTAGAAATTTAAATGGGCTCATGTTCTCCAAGTTATCTTTCCAACTCCTTTATTTGTCTTGGGTCATCTGCAAGAGCTAGAGATGCATGCTGCAGTGATCGGTGGGATACAACCAGTGTATACCTGTAGGCACTGTATTGCTTGTGGAGTACTAAAGAGCATTTGATGTGCTACTGAGTCATTGACAGCGTGCTCTAGAAAAATGACTCTTTACTTTTTTGGCCATTACCCAATTTCTGGTTGGCTCACACCATTAACAACTCACTCTGGGTCTGAGCCCACCTGAGGTAGTTCATTTACTGAAGAGTGCTTTAACTTCATGTAGCACACCTATAACTTTGGAATTGTTGCTCTAGTACAATATATGTTGCTATATAATGCAACAGGTGATCCCTCATGTAAACAATCAGAAAGATGCATCAAACATTATTAAATGTATATAATAACAAGTGCACTCATCTTCACATTCCATTTTTAGGTCTGTGACTAATTGGATATTAAAGGGATATTTTTACCTATTTCTAGCACAGGATGGATTTTTGTTTTTCTGTTCTCTGGGACTTGGTTTTGTTTAGCTCTTGATGGTTTCCTTGGAAATTTGGTTTTAAATTTAATTTGGTTAAGTCTGTATGACCATTTTAAATCACATTCTGAAATTTAAATACTGACTATTTAAATTAATAATGAATGAACCTGGAGAAGCTTGGAAGTACGTTTAAATGCTGAGAGGCATGAAAGTACTTGAATGACTACATTATGTTATCATCTGTTTTATATGAAGTAATTTCCCAACACTGTTATATCTAAGATATATACCTGTCTGAAATGCACTCATGCTTATCCAACCTGAAATCGGAGACTGACAGATACTTTTAGCAAGTGAGTAACTGAGAAGTGGAAATCAAACAACAACACTATGGAAAATGATTTGACAATGGATGGTGAGATGGAGATCCAAAGTTTAGTGGCAATGTTTATAGAAAATATATCAATAGGTAGGAACTATCTTATGCAATAGAAACCTGATTATTTCCACTTAATTGAATGAGTTGCTTTTTAAAGAATATTTTACCGTATTTGCCATAAGTTATGACATACTACTTTGCAAGTTAATTAGCTTCATTAAAATTAGTGTCTTAAAATTTTTAATCTTCTTTCTAATCTCAAAATGTCACTCATTTCTTCATGTATCATATCACATAATTAAATTTGCATGGCAGCCAATTTTACTTGTCTGTTGCTGAAACACTGAAAATTTGTCTACAATGGAAGAATGGAATATGTCTATTTTTGTGCATTGACAATAAAATATTAATTAATTTTAAACATGGTAACAAAGCAACAGAAGTTCTGCCATTGTAATTATGATTGCCTAGTAACAACATGCTCCTAAATGACAATGGAAATCAAGTGAATAATTATTACTTCGTGTTGCTGCCGAAAGGTTTTTTCTTTTTTCTTTTCCCCCCCTCCTATGTAGTTCTTATTCTCAGGTGGTAGTTGCCTGTTAGGTGAAGGTATATTAGCCAAATACTATTCTACTCCATAAATTGTCAATTTGCTTAGTCTCAAACCTACAGCAGTCTATCATTAATCACATAATAATTGGATAATTCTCTCATCATCAATACATTACAAATTGCATGCAAGGTATTCAACAACTTTGTTTACCAGATTCCAAACTCTCTAGAGAAGCTGCATATTTACAATTAAGAGCAAGAACAAAGGCTTGCTTGTTCTATATTCTAGAAAAGCACCAGATTTTCCTTTTATGTTTTCTGCTTCTATACTCATTGGAAAAAAATACTAATTATTTGCAAACAAATATATCCATCTACATGTGCAGGTAAAGGTGCAATTGGGTCTAATGTGCAATCCACACACTCATACCTCCCGCCATGCAATGTGTGGTGAGAGGTGTGCAAGGCAGGAGATGTGATTGTGGGATTGCACATTAGATCCAGTCATACCTTTATTGCTGGTGCAGGGGGAGCCTGATCCTGGTCTTCCCCTGCACTGGTAAGACTCAAGCTCCCACAACTGGGAGTCCCCTTTGCTAAGAGGGCTCCCAGCCTCAGGGCCATGAGCATCCAAGGCCAGGAACTCCATCAGTTGCAGAGCTCGTGGTCCCAACTGTGTATAAGGCGATCAAAAGAGGATTGAAATGGGCTTTTCTCTGTGGCTGCAGGGGACAAGACTAGGAGCAATGGCTTCAAGCTGCAGTGGAGAAAATTTAGGCTGGAGATTAGGAGGAACTCTGACTATGAGGGTGGTCAAGCATTGCAACAGGCTACCTAGAGAAATTGTGAAATCCCCATCCTTGAAAATTTTCAAGAGGAGGTTGGGTAGACACTTAGCTGGGATGTTTTAGTAGACAGGTTAGATTTGCACCACAAACTAACCAAAGTGTGTATACATATACATACACATAGCACAAGCTTCCATGAACTGAAGCTCTCCTCATCAGCTGTTTTAATCAAGGACAGTCCCTTGAGTAGGGAAGCAAGTAGGGTTCCTCCATCCTACTTTCCTATAACCCTAGTGCAGATTAGTTCCCCATGAAGCCTATCAAGGATAAAATACAGTAAGAGACCTTTAAAATGTATGACAAAGGTTGAGTTTACCAAGATCTCTACAAGGAATCTCTTCAAGCCGAGCCTTGAGTCTAGAGGTTTGAATTATATGACAATATTAACCTATGATTAGAAAATATGAAAAACATGAAGTCTGTGGTATTACATGGATCTGAGGACAGAATCTGGCCTGAACTTATACAACAACACCTTAAAGATTATGTACCTTGAACCAGTGTTTTTTTTCTTGGACAAGAGATTTCCATACACTCATTTTTATATTTCAGCACCTCCCATATTAATATGTTCTAACAACAAGCAGTAGCATAGCAGTGATACTGTAGCCATGATTGTCCAGGAAATGTGAGAGGCAAATAATTGTTTGTTTGTTTGTTTTGGGGGGGGAGCAGAGGGGCCTTGATATCTTTTATTGAATCAACTGTATAGTTGGGAGAAATTTTAGACTAGCTCTCAAGCACAAAGTACTCTTCTTCAGGTGTGAATTCTGAGGAGCTGACATAGCATAAGTTATGCAGCAAATAGTCCTGATCTGGGGAAGACATAGGGAGCTGGTCCTGGGGTTAGCAGTCACCCTGTTCTGGGGAAAGTATGAGGAGCACTGTCCTGCTCCTCCTGCTTCTCCTGTATATTGGCAGAGGGGGAGCAGCTGCATGCTGCTCTGCACCCTGTCCCCCAACTGAAGCCCCAGTATGGGGAGCACAGCAGGGTTTTGCCTACAACTCCCAGTGATGGGAGCAGAGAGGAGGAGCAGCTGCTGCTTGCCTCTTGCTCTGTCCCCAGACTGGGAGCTGACATGGGGTTTGCCTTCCTGCTCCTACATTCCTCTCCTGGACCAAGCCAAAATGGGACTGGAACAGCCACCAAATGTGTGGTCCATGAAGGGACTGGATGATGATCCCTATCTGGGAAAAGCCTAGAAAGTAGGGCTATTCTATCTCCTGGGAAATTTCCCAGCAGTGGAAATTTCTCAGAAGGCCAGTGAGTCCAGGAGTTCAGTCCAGATGGTGAAAATATTAACTATGTAACTTCAAGTTTGGTGGTGCATTTTGGGAAGATAGGGAAGGGGCATCTTAATATCCATAGCTGTGCTCATCATTTGGAGGGAGTGTTGTTTGTCACCAGCAAGTGACCTGCTTTGGGCTGAAGAAATAATTTAGGTTGCTGATGTTGGGCTCTATTTCTAGTCATCATTTCTGCACCTCTTAAGTCAGAAATGGTTTCACCAAATTTTCTCAAGTTTGTGGTGGGATCAAAATAGTGAAACTGAATAAGAAAACATAATGTTACACTCGCTTCATATTAGGGCAAATCCTGGCATTAAATTATAATACATGGACAAGTGTCATGTCTCCAAGAAGTTTTATTGCTTTCAGTGGACATGGTCAGAACAAGGAACCTAGAAGACCTGCTTCCTGAATTTTTAGTTACGGCATATTCCCAGTAAAACATACTTAACTATATGTCTGTCTGACACTTAGGGCACATCTGTGCTGTATCCCTGCCAAGCCAAGAAACAAGACCCTGCCCACTCCGTGTATCCCCAACCCTGACAATTAGACAAAAGAGATGGCATAGAGAGGCGCTGACAGTGTGCCACATGCCATACTCAGGCTCTCCTGAGATACTTCATTGTCATTAACTACCAATAAGTATTGGGTGTCCAGATCTTTTAGCTGACTTCAAAAATCCTAATTAACATGTAAGTGCACACCCTCCCCTCCCCGCAACATGCACATATATCATGCCCAGCAAAGGGAAGGAGGAAGAGGACTGAAAATTAAACAGGGGGTCCCCAACCAGCTCATCACTGGACCTAACTATAAAATTCTCCTGGCTGGAAAATAGGCTCGTTCTTTAATGTCTATTGATTTTATTTCCATTATTTCCTCACAGGAAAAGCTCTGAGATATGTGGGGGAAAATATATCATGAGTAAGATTTATTCTCAACCCTAACTCTGTTTCAACACAGTTCTTTTTCAGTCTATCTGAACATGCTCACTACATTTCAGTCTGCGAGCTGTTAACATCACACTCTGTCACTTTGCTGGAAGATCTGAAACACTAGCAGAAGGAGAACTGGAGCAGCCAGAAGATAGGGAAGAAGCTGGTGCAATTAATTGAAGTATCTTGAATTGATGAGAGCTGTCAAGAGCTTGCTAAGAGGAAGGCTACCAAGGGAACCTAATAAAGTGACTGGAAGAGATCAAGGATATTATGGGATCTCAAGGAAATGGCTAGAAGCAATATGAAACAATAGGAGAGCACAGTTTTGTGGGTGGAAGAGCAGAACAATACGTGTAAGCCCCAGTTATGCTTTCAGAAGTGATTAGGGTGCCAGGGGGATTAAAACAATCTTGAGTAACTACCACTTGCTGCAGATCGGTGATCAATTACCTTCACCTTGAGACAATAAAGTCAGTATTTTTAGTTCTATTACAGCATATTCCCAATAATTCACTTACATGAATGTTACATGATGCTATTTTCTTTTTAGCTGAACTTTTGAGATGAATAAAAATAAACCATATTTTATTTATTTTGTTTCTAAGGATACCATGCTGAGTATGCCCCTAAACTGTGTCTAAGCAACTGAGCTTTTACTGGAAGAAGGTGTTTGGCTGAATAAAAAGTAAATAATGTGTAGTCATAAAAAAACAATTAAACAGAAAAAATAGGCAATAGGTATAGCATTATCATGAACAAAGATTTATCAAATGCTTTAATATTTGTGATGTTTACTAACATAAAACTCGTTAGCATGTTCTACAACACTGAAGACATAATTTGTGTCTGATTTCCATAGTGCTACCAGTGCTACTGAAATTATTATTATTTTTTAACAGATGATTTTATAGTCCATAAAGTTTCTGAAGGAGGACTTAGTAATGAGTTACACATAAGCCTAACAGGTTTGGAAAGCACCCCAAGAAAGCTTGCTGCTCTCCAGCACTACAAAAAAGTAGCAGTAAAACTACTTGGTTCATAATCAGTAACTCACTCTATGTAGGACATCATTGCAAATATGTAGGCACCATCCGAATTCATGGTGGAAGTAGAGTACACAATGGCTCCTTTAATCTTGCATGCTCCCACACATGCCCCTTGCCCCTTGCCCCCTCCCCTCCATTGCTGCCGATTAGCAGAGGAAGCCACCGCTCCCTCCTGATCAGCAGGGAAGCAGTTTTAAACAGGGTGCTGTTTTTGCCTCCCTGCCAGTCAGCAGCAAACAGTAGGGCTGTCTGGGACCCCCTCAGCCAGCCAGTGGTGAGAGGCAAAACTGGCTGCATATTTAAAACAGTTTTCACCTCCTTGCTGATCAGGAGTGAGCTGCAAGCAGGGCCCCTCCCCCAGTCAGTGGGAGAGGTGGGAGACATTAAAGACTGAAGGAGCCATAGTCCACCCCACTTCCATGATGAATTCGGTAGGTCCCTACAAATATGTATTTTATATAACAATGAGAGCCAACAAGTGTGAAGATAGAGATCCCTGAATCATATTAATTAAAATACTGTATTAGACGTATTTTGTAACTTATTAAAAAAAAGCCCTGTAGACTGAAAAACAAACATTTTTGTGCAGTTCTTGGGATGGATCACGAGCCAGTATGTTGTTATAGCACCAGTAAGAATAGTCGCCATAAACTGTCCACATGGACAATAGTTATGACAATTTGCAACAGCCGAGGATTTGTCTCGGTAATGTGTTTCTTATTATTTAGACAATTTATTGAATCATTAAACATATCCATAACTGACAATAACATTTGATCCCTCTTACCTGTTTTTCATGGATTTAAATAGTGGGATACATCATCAGAAAGATTGCTTCCCTCCTCCCCACAATAATCTCATTCTTATTTTAACAACATAGCACTTAACCTGTTAAAACAACAACATTTTGGGTAAATTTTGTAACTGTAAGTACATTAAAGAAAGTTTTTGAGATCCTGAGTAAACTTTCTGGATACTGAAAGTTGAATCAAAAGCCTGACCTGAATGATTCACGAAAAAATGTCTATGTTTTCCACAAATGGAATTGCATTTTAAACATTTTGATTTTGTTCCAATGCAGAACAAAAAATTAGCATCAAAACCTCAAACTTTCAAAACCTCACACTTTAAAATGTTGCCACAAAACTATATTGTTGCTGGACAGTTTAAAACGGTACTTTTGAGACTCTGCAATGTTAATAGAAAGTAGAAGTTTGTTAGCTGTCAATTACAAGACTTACTTGTAGTACAACTTACAACATGAATTAAGTTTTGAGTCTGAAATTAGATTTGTCCACCAGTTTTGAGTATTTGTTGTATAGACACACCTACATGTAACAAAGTAAAAATTTAAAAGATTAATCAATACAAAATAGATTGCCTAGAGGAGATAAGAGATACCTTTGAGTAAAAATCAAACAACTTTTTTTTAATCTTTGTGGATCTTAAAATACTGTTGCTTAGCAGGGGCTTCTACCTAGGTAGAGGTTTGGTCAAGTGTATCCCTACCTTAATTCTACTAAGCTCAATGCAATTGTACTAGAAATGCAGCTGGCTCTTTGATTTGAGATAGAAATAAATTAGCTATCTAATAAGTCTGTTTCTGCTGTCCAGTTTTAAATACTGCATAATATGATTAAATGCTTGTGTGACATCTTTTATGGAAGTACTGCAGTTTGATTAAGGACTTGGTCCAAAGGCTGCTGAAGGTAGTATAATGATTCCCTTTGGATGGTTAAGGAACAATAAAGAAAATATTAACATAGTTCTTGAGCATCATATTTAAAGCATCCTAGTGTTTCACTTATTTGCTTCAAATTAAATTTTATTATGGAGCCACTGGCTTGTTATCACATGAAAATATGGTTTCCAGATGACTCTGGGGTATAATGCTTTAAGAGTCAATCTGAAAATACATGCAAGAGCACATAGAAAAAGCTTTTCTGTAAGATAAATGAGATGATGGATAATCAGTGCCTTGTGGATTAACTACTTCACTGCTGCGAGGATGTATTATAAGATTTAAAAAAACCCCAACAAACACACCCCTCAGGAATAATTGATTGCAATACTTTCATGTTGTGTTTTCAAATGTATGATGAGTAGAAACATACTAGTTCAGCAAAGAATTGCTCTGAATCACAAGTGTAAGTTCGTAAGAGAGATTACAAAATTTGAAGATGTCAAAAAACAATAGCACTCATGTGCAGTCTACTGTACAGTGGATAGACATGTAAAATATGCTCTCTGACTTCTGAGACTGGTTTATTGGGAAGCTGGGAATGTGGCAGGATGGGAATCGAAAAGGAAACATCAATAAGAAATTAAGCTTTCTTAAACATTCAATTATATAACAGTGGTAATTGGGTTAGATTTAAGATTTAATTTAATTTCATATAACCACAAGGCATGTGCAAAGCAGCAAGTATTCACTACAGATTTGGATTCAACTGATTCAGAGGACAGTGATTTGATTCACAGATTTAAATCACTGTCCCAATTCAACTCAGCTGAATCAGATCTGAAAGATTTGGCACCACTTCACAGATTCATCTATAGACTAAACGGGCAGTTGACACAGCTGCCTCCAGCTGGTAAGTCTGTTACGGTTGAAGGAAGGGGAGGGAAGGGGTGTGGGGGAGGGAAGGATTGGGGCTCAGACAAGCTGCCTAGCTGGGGCAGGGGAGTGCGTTACTCAGGGAGGGGGGCGGGGTGGTGTGGGATGTGGGCATGGAAGCGCTGGGAGTGGGGACTCTGTCTTGCTGCCACATGCCCAGCTGACATGGCGGGGAGCACAATGCAGGTGTGGCTCACTCTGGGCACAAGGGGCAAGTGGCAGCAGGGCGTAGCCTCCACTCCCAGCACTGCTGCGTCTGCTTCCCACGCCTCTCTGCAATGACTGGCAAGCGGCGGCAGAGCAAAGTCCCTGCTCCCAGTACTGATGCAGGTGCAGCAGCACTGGAAGCGGGAGCTCTGCCCACCCTCCACTTGTCCCCTTCCACCCAGAGCGAGCTGCACCTGCATTGTGCTCCCCGCCCCTTGCTGCACCAGCTGGGCAAGTGGCACCAGGGCAGAGCCCCTGCTCCCAGTGCTGCCACACCTGCATCAGTGCTGGGAGTAGGGACTCTGCCCTGCCGCCACTTGCCAGCCAGCACAGGATGGCGTGAGGGGGAAGGTGCTACTGCCACTTGCCAGCCAGCATGGGGTGTCACAGGATGCTGGCGTGGCAATGCTGGGAGTGGGGGCTATGCCCTTCTGCCTCTTGCCTCCTAGACCTTCAGTGAGCCATACCGACATCCCACCCTCTTGTCCCGACTGGGCAGCTTGCCCCAGCCCCAATCCCTCCCTCTCCCCTCCACCAACCCCAGACTTACCAGCTGGAGGCAGTTGTGTCAGCTGCCTGTTAAGTCTATGGCTGAATCGCCAAATCTTTTCCAAATTGATTTGGATGCTTTGACTTGATTCAGAGCTTTTAATTGGGCTCCTGTTTCAATTCAGATTCAGAGATTTGGTCCCTGAATCGGGCCAAATCTCCTCTGAATCAAATCGACCACCAAAGCTTCATGCAGCCCTAATAACTGCCTCTGATTATTTCCAGCTCTCCAATGCCCAGTTTGCCACAAGACCTCGCGCACATGGTACAAAACCCACAGAGCCTCTCTATAGTTTTCTTGGTTACTAGAAAGGCCTGAGGGCCCTTCCAATGGCCAAAAGAGGGAAAGGGCAATTGTGAGTCCACAGAAGTAGGTAGGAATACAAAGGAGAAGGAATAGCGATACCACTGGGACAGGACTGAGACAGCACTGAATAGAAACAAAACCTAATGAAAGGTAGGAGTCAATGGGAGGGAGAGGTCAGTAGTATAAGGTGCGGGATGAGCATTTGGCAGGGGAAGTGGGGAGTAGCAGACTAAAGAAACACTGAGCCTGAATGTCCTGCAGGTGCCCAGCATAACAGGGATAGTGAAAAATCAGTGTAGCTCTTACAGAAAAGAATAGGTGGAAGTGCTGGAGGTAGCAACTGGTTTTGTCAGGAAATGTTCAAAGAATGAGAGAAAATGGGAGTTACCTGTAAGTGGGAAGAAAGAAATGAGCTGTGCATGTAGAATGGTAAGGGAAGTTGGAAGGGGGTAGCATGGAGGTATATTAAAAAGACAGTTTGATTTGAGTGGAACCAGTACCCTACAGGTTCTGAGTGCCCTACAGTGTCATATCTCAAAAGAAGTTGCCTTGATGAGTCCTTCATATCCTCTAGCTTCAGTTGATCATTCCAAGTTCATCATCTAAAGGGTGAAGGGGAGGTGGGGATTTAGTAAAAAATGAGAGCAGGTATAATACTTTTATTGAGATATAAACACCTTTATTGAGAATATACAATCTGACAGAATACTACAGCATATGAGGTTGGCAGGTTTTATAGCCTGCTGGGAGGTCTGTTGGGGACATACCCATCAAATTAATTCTATTCAGACACCTCAGTTTACCTGATGCAGGCCCTGTTACAGAACCAACCCTGGACTGGTTTTGTAACCGCATGCATTATAGGTTTCTGCCTAGCAACATTAACTTTAGCTGGAAATAGTAAAATGTGCCTTTAAAAAAAAAAAGAGAGAGAGCCTAAACATGGCTTCCTAATGCACTGACGATTTTTTATTAATTACTTTTCCAAGGGTACCTCCTCTTGGTACTACAGGATTATATAATAGATGTGGCCCTGACACAAAACTGCACTGTAAAAAGGTAAAAATTATCTTTGTAGTACTGGAAAGTTGTAAAATAGTGGGGGGCAAATAATTCTTTATAGCAATCACTCAGCTAATCACTGTAGTTTGTGTCCAGGACCTTTAGTTCCACAGCACAGGCCACTCCTTGGGCTGAAAGTATAGTTTCATAAGCCGGTAGCAGTAGCTGGCTGTTGTCATTTGGTAGACCAGTGGATAGCAAGGAATTCAATACACACTAATACTTATGTTATCCCAACGACCTTGTTCAACTCAGTTCTATTACAATGAAAAAAATATAGTCAATTTCCAGGGGAAAAACACCACCACCACTTCACACATACTAGATTCTTGCACTTCAGAAGCTAATTTCAACAGCTGCAAAAAGTTTTGCAGTGAAGTTTGGTGATATGAAAACCTAACTGTGTCATGAGCAATTTTTACTCTAGCTCCATAGTTAAGTCCAGATTATGAATGTCTGAGATGGGTAGACAAGAATTGTCACTCAAAAAAAGAAAATTCAAGTTGTAAGAAAATGCCTGTAATTTGATGCCAGGTACACACTAAGAACAATTCACATTTATCAACATTAGTTTTAAACCAATTCTGAGATACACAGTTTGTAACTCAGACCAGCAACTTGACAACAGAGATTGATGCATCTTTCTGCAGAGAATAAGAATATAAATCTGTGTCTTTTCATAAGGAGAATGCTGAAAGAAGATAGGGATGAAGCAGTGGACACAATCTATTTAGGTTTCAAAGAGACAATTGACATAGTATTGTAGAGTGAGATAATACATCTCAAAGTAAGAAATAAGGCACACAAAACACTTATACCCTCTAATGTCCTAATGTTGCAAAATACTTTTTCTCCAATACTTTTCCTTTCATTCCACCATGTCCCTCAATTTTTTACTTCTTTTCTTTTGCCAATTCCCTTTGTATCATACCCCTTCCTTCTACATCCTGCTCTGTATTTTCATTTTTCTTCTCTTTATTCCCTTTGGATTTCTGCTTTTCTTTCTATTCTTTACTACCTGTCTCCTCTCTCATTCTTCTCCCACTTTGAGTTGGACCCACTGTACTTTACTGATTAATTTATTATACTCTTAGCAGTATAATAATGTCCCATGATCCAGGATGGGGAGTGACCTTACATGAGACTCAAGGAGCTTCAAAAAAGTGTGTTCTTGTGGTAGGGCTGTGGCTTGTTTATACTGAGCACGTATTTTCACCCAGGAGCTAGCCACTATACAATGGTGCAAAAGGGTACTAGTACTTGGGCCAACTCCAAGAAGCAAGTACCATGAGAAATTTTCTTTTCTACAGTAGAGAATCAAATAAAGAAGCAGTTAGGCATTAAAAATGTACAAAAAGGAAGTGAATGACTAATATAACTGAGAACTGAAATTGAACTTCACTTCTGTCAGCATAAATAGACTGTCAAGGGGGCATAAACTGCATTTACACACATCTGTTAAAAGCATCCACCCTATTCAAAGAGAACTGGGTAAAGGTACCATTTTCACCAGAGGAATTTATGCTTTCTTAAAATTGAGGTAAACTGCAGCAGTGCAAACAGCTTTGCCTTCCAACACTGAATTCTGTAGCTAAACTGATTGCTGGCCTCTAGTGGGCACATCCCCAAAGTAGAGAAGTCATGCATGGATGCGTAGTGCTATTGAGATTTGGCCATAAAAAGAGCAGCAGAGTGATACATCCTGCCAAAGGCAGAGGATTTGATAGGTATGAGAAGCGCTTTTCCTACATAAACAATGTACTGGGTCAAGCTGAAATGGAAAAAAGGTCTTGGGGGTTGGGGCTAGTATACTGGGAAGTATATATACAGAACCAGGATGAATGTATTTGTGAGTATCTAGCAGGTGGGATGGAAAATGTCCAGACCAGTACAGGGAAGTTTTGGGAAAAGATACTCAGCTCATTACTACTACGTTTTTTCTCGTAAGTAGAATGTAACTAGACATAATAATAACAACAACAACAACAACAATAATAAAGTTCACACATGGCTGGAATCTTCTTTAGCTAGCTGAGTTTTATTAAGAGAGCTTGTAGCCACCTTTTAAATTTATAACTACCAGCAATCAAGCTACTTCAGTAGATAGCACATAAGGTTGGCTAAAGACAATGCATACACCTCAAACACTTCAGAAGAAGAAAATGCCCAGTTCTGCAACAACACATCAATCCTCACAAGTGAGTTCATGGTCTTGTACTGCACATAAAAATATGCTTTTGACATATGTTGCTGGAATACAAGCACCTCATTCCTTAAGTTGCATTATAATTCAAACCATTCACCTGGACCTCAGCAATGCAACCATTAATTTTTACCAGAGATCCATTTTCTCCCAAAGAGCATATACAGTCTATTTTACCCCAAGGACAAGTGAGGTACAATTTGAGGATTAATTAATCACTGTGTGACATATTGTGTATGGGTAACGTGATGGAGATTGTAGTACCTTTATGCTATGTTCTACATATAGTCATGAAATTTTAAATGTTTTGTTTCGAATTATATTATGTTCTTTTTTTCTCTGAGATTCAGGATTTGACAAGGAAAATCATTTCTGGATCTCCTGGAAGAGGGGGTGATTGATAACTCTGTTATCTGGGGAGATCAAACCTGGCAAGTGTCATTTTGTTTTAGGTGATTTGAATTTTAATTGTGGAACATAATTATATAGATACATTTAAGTTGCTGTTTTATCTAAAGTTGTCTAAACTGGCAATGCAACATGGCCAGAATCACCTTTGGCCTTGAAAATAATTCCTTAGAATGCTATCATGAAAAACAAATAAAACGTGAGTTATAAGCGATAGCATTTGACAAGGAAAAAATGTAGGCTTTTTCTTAAATAATGCAAAAAAAAAAAATCGCTTACTCTCAAGCATCTCTTAAGTAATGAAAACCACTATAGAATCTATCATAGGAATTTCCCTCAACGTATTAAACCTGCCCTTTAAAAATGGTAATTGCTAAGTGAGATAAAATTCATATGAGTTTGCCCTTTCCACTGCTGTCTATCAAATGTTTGTCAAAGAGTTTTATGTAATGAGATGAGCTTGGGGTTCCTCTGTTACAGCGTAATAAAAACAATAACCTACTTAAAGTTTCTATTCCACAAATTATACAATTAAGAATGGCTACTATACCCTTTTCTCATATTTCTTGTAGCTAAGATATATTCTTCTACATTCACATGCAGACACTTCAACTGGATTTACAAAACTGAGAAAAGTACCGAAAGAGATTTTCTTTCCTAAAGTACAGATCAAATGAAGAAGCACTTAGATATTAAAGATGTGCAAAAAGAAAGTGAATGGCCAACAAAATAAAAATAGAAGCCAAGAAAATAGAATAGAAACAAAAAAATAGAGTAAAAACTAGACTAGACACCCTAGCTGGCATAAGAAAGATAAAAAAGAATAAAGTCTCAGAGAAGAGTTACAAATCTTGCTTCCAGTACTGAATAAATGAATAAAACAATTCAAAGTCCAGTTTCAGTGCAGATAGGTCTCTTCATTTAGCAAAAAACAAAGTTTTCTTAATGTGGAAGATGGAAAGTTATAAGCAGTACAATAAATGCATAAATAAATGCATTATAACAAATACTAGATTAACGGCCAAGCTCCACTTTCAGGTAGATTTGTTGTACCTCTGTAATAAGAAATTGAGGAAGATATCAGCCAGCTTTGAAATGCCATAGCCCCACACATGCTCTAAATCTGAATATTAATAGTGATTTCACTGACTCCAATTGCTTTGAATTGTACTAAAGCATACATGACAGAAAAAAACATAACCACTAATTTGTTCCCTGGATTACTAGAAGATCATGTAAAACAACCATGCTATTAATATACATTTTTAAAATAAAGTATTCAGGCTAGGCACAATTCAGGCTAGGTCAATTTTAATAGGTTGGCTAGAGGTGTAGATTATAAAAAGTCATAACTGTAACTGGGGTGCGGAAGATTTATGGTAACTGAATTGTAAGAGCTTTACAGTACTGCTTTTCCTGGATGCACTAGGTTTTGTTTTCTTTAGGTGAACAATTGCCCCATTATACAAGATTATAGTTTTAAGACCCTTTATAAAAATCAGGATTGGAGAGCTGATCCTAAATTCCATTTTAGAGTAACTTTACCTAGTGTACAAACCTTTATTTTATAGATCATTCATGAAGAATTACAGATAGGAGGATTTGGGATTAAATAGAATCCACGGCCCTTTTAACATGATTCTTAGCTTGATACTCAAATAAAAAAAGTAGTGCACCACAGAAAGAAAAACTCATAACTAACTTATACAAAGAAGCCAGTTACTCAAACTGTGATGATGCTTACACTCCTTCAAAGCATGCAGCATTTCAGTCTGTAAGCATGTTTGCCACAATGTAAATAAGGAAAGCATAAGCTAAATCAGGAGACCAATGTAAAAAATATAATAGAAATACTGAACTCTGTAACCCAGTATTAAAAGCACAATTAATTTTACTTCTTGCTTTTGTGGTATATCATTTTGGAAGCATTTAATTAGTCAGTATCTTTTTTAACATGTTGGGCCATGCAAGATGACCCAACTCTTATTGCATCTGTTTAGGTATGAGTTGAATTTAGCTCATTACAGTTGCCTTGACTGTATACAAAGTTGGGAAAAGACCATTCAAATGCAAATACCAGAATCCCTTGGAAGCATAGGGCACAAATCCATTCCTCCAAAGCTAATGACTTCTTCGCTGGCCCATAGTCATTCATCCACTTAGGGTATAGACACTTGTGCATTTGGAGACATTTCAAAAGGACAGCAGCTGTTATGTTATAATTGTTCCATGTGGACAAGCTGGGAATAAAACAAGTGTCGTATAACCATGCAAGCTTAACTCTGGATGAGGCAGTGTTAGAGGTGGAGTGGTTTCAGTACATTGTGCAGCTTGTCTGCATGGAACAATTAGAGTGTAACAGCTGCTGCCCTTTTGAAACAGCTCTAATAGTATGTGTACCCATATTATCACGTTTCCTTCTAGCCCCATGACCCGTTGATTCCTAGGCACCCAATCACTCAAGTTCAACAGTAAGAGGGAAGGGTCTTGGCTCTGCCTAAGGCACAAAGTAATAGTTAGGAAACTTTGCTGGGAAGGAAGACAGGCATGTTCAACTCCCCCTGTAGCTCAAGAAGTCCTACAACCAAAAATTTCTCCCTAGTCTATTGAACTAAGCACTTCCCTCCTCTTCCAACAATCAATCATTATTTTTCCTGTAACAAGAAATCTGAGGATCTCTGAAGAATTTAAATGATTCCCAGTCAGTTTAAGATCACAGATGATACCTTTTCAACTATGTGCGGTAAGTCAAAATACAAATGTGTAAGAAATCTAGTTGCCTTACGGGTAGGATTGCATTTAGAATCACATAAAATTAGGGTTGGAAGGGAACTCAGGAGGTCATCTAGTCTAACCCCCTGCTCAAAGCATGACCATCCCCAACTAATACATCCCAGCCAAGGCTTTGTCTTAAAAACCTCCAAGATGGAGATCCCACAACCTGTCTGGGTCCCCTGTTCCAGTGTTTTATTACCCTCCTCCTGAGAAAGTTTTTCTTAATTACTTACCTAAACGTCCCTTGCTAAAATTTTAGACTATCGCTCCATCTGCCACCACTAAGAACAGTCTAGTTTCATCATCTTTGGAACCCCGCTTCAGGTAACTGAAGGCTTCTATTAAATTCTCCCTGAGTCTTCTCTTCTTCAAACTAAAAAAGCCCAGTTCCCTCAGCCTTTCCTCATAAGTCATATGCCTCATCCCCCTAACCATTTTCATCACCCTCTCTGATTTATCTACATCCTAGAGGCCCAAAACTGGACACAGTATTCCAGGTGTGGCCTCACCAGTGCAGAATAGACTAATGCAGCCCAGTATGCTGCTACCCTTCTTGGCAGCAACAACAAACTGCTGACTCATATTCATCTTATTGTCCACTGTAATCCCCAGGTCCTTTTCTGAAGAGCTGATGCTTAGCCAGTGAGTCCCCATCCTATACCAGTACATGGGATTATTCCATTCTAAATGCAGGACTTTGTATGTGTCCTTATTAAATCTCACGAGATTTCTTTTGGTCTAGTCCCCCAGTCTGTCAAGGTCTCTCTGTATTCGAACCCTCCCCTCCAGTGTATGCACTACTCTCCCCAGCTTGGTGCCATCTGCAAACTTGCTGGGGATGTACTCCATCCTAGCTTCCAGATTCTTGATGAAGACATTGAGCAAAACCCACGCCAGGACCAACCATTGGGGCACTCCACTTGATACCTTCTGCCAACTAGATAGTGAGCCACTGACTACTATAATCTGAGCCTGATGATCCAGCCAGTTTTCTATCCACCTTAAGGTCCATTCATTTAGCACATACTTCTTTAGCTTGCTTCAAGAATGTTGTGGGAGTCTGTATCAAAAACTTTGCTAAAGTCAAGGTATATCACATCTACTGGTTATCCACAGACCCAGTCACCTCATCATAGAAGGCAATCGGGTTGATCAGATATGACGTCCCCTTGATGAATCTGGGCTGACTGTTCCTAATCACCTTTTTCTCCTTCTAGTGCTTAGAAATGGATTCCTTGAGTACCTGCTCCATGATTTTTCTGTGGACTGAGGTGAGGCTGACTTAGCTGTAGTTCCCTGGATCCTCCTTCTTCCCCTTCTTAAAGATGTGCACTATATTCAGGCACTTCTACAGATGGAAACAGATTTGGATTTGGGCTGTAAATTCCTAGTATCTCAGATTTCACATCTGAGAAACAATGAGTTAATCCTGGTTCAGTAAGGGCTGGGAATATTCATGAAGATTTATAAATCACTATTAATGCATTAGGCACCACATGAAAACCATATGTATTTTAAGCTAGAAGCAGCAAAAGAGATCAGTTTTTAATGAAAGGAAACACAGTTGTAGGCAGCAAAAGCTGGCTATATCCTCAGATAAGTACCAATAGAGAAGTTATTGGATATATTAAACAAGTGAATACATGAGATCTGGGACAGCCAGTCTTAAATTGATAAAATAAACCAGTTTCTTGAGACAGCTGAGAGAACATACAATATGGATTTGCCTTTATACCTTATTCCACAAAGAAACTTACACTGAGCTGTTCTGGTATATGACAGTGTAAATAAGAACTGAACAATAGCACTAGAGAAATGAGCCATATTCTTAAGTTTTATACCCTGCCAGGTGTTCTGTGGTACTATGAAACATATGAACCTATTTAATAAATTCAGATTAAGTCACATGAAATTTTTAAAAAATTGGAATCCTTTGCAATATTTCAACAATGGAAAGACAGGAGTCCTTCATACCTAAAATAATGAATCATAGTCCTATTAGATATTTGCTCTTTAATTATGAATTCAAATCAAGATAAATATTGAAAGCATGGTATAAAATCCATTTGTGCATCATATGACTTTAAACAACATAACGAAAAATTAAAAGTTCATGGAAAGTTGTATGTACACACATCATAAAAATATAGGGCTGGATGTGGACCTTAAGTAAGCATCTGGTCCAAAGCTTTGCTCTAGTAGAATCGTTCGCTCTATCCCCCAACAAATGCTTATCTAACCTACCCTGAAAGGATTTTGTATGACACTGATTGCTTAACCACCCTCACAGTTAAAAAATTCTTCTTCATATTCAACCTCCAACTATGAAGGTGGTCAAGCATTGGAACAGGCTACCTAGAGAAGGTGTGCCATCCCACCTACCTCCTTTTCTTTCCCCCACAGGAAAAAGGCAACTGTATTAGTTGGTTTTTGGTTGGCAAACAGAATCTCCATCCCAAAGCAAATTCCAACATTTCAATAATTATTTTCATATTAATTGGAATAAAGAGCTAAAATTAGAAAATACCTGGCAAATGAAAAACAAAAAAGTGCTTTGGAACTATCAAAATATTTTTAAAAATAGGGAAACTATATAACATCAAATATTAAATTAATAAAATAGACTCCCAAAATATTTTGCCATAACATAAAAGTAAATCATGCTGAAACAAGGAAAGAGTCATAAAAACATGTTTTAAACATATGGAAATGAGAATGTAAACAATTAATTTAACCTGTTTCTTCTTCCATTGATCATTATCGGAACTGACATATTCCCATGAGACTTCATTTTGATGAACCTATCTTTTCCAATGGAAAATGTTCTGTTAAAAAATTTTTAAACTAAACTCTGATGGTTAAGAGCCACTGCATGAATGATAGTACCAGCAAATCCTGAAGCTCCTCCTCCAGGAAGGTTTTTACAATGCTAACCAGATCAGCCCAGAAAACAGTATTTCCTGTTAAAACAATTAAAATAGATATACATATTCTATTCCCAAATCTAACCCCAAATCTTACATAGATTTTTTGAAAAGAATATATTTTAACCCCACATTTTTTAAAAAACCTTTCCCCCCATTTTTTATAAGAATAACCTATAAAGAAAATTAAAAGGAATGTGAGCTTCCTACTACAACATATTCCAAAAAATAATTTTTCATAGGGAACAAAATGTAATCACCCACCCTCTGTAACAGGGGGCCTGCTCAGGGCCAATCTCGCTGTGGCCTGCCCACCTGTTCCTGGGCTAACCACCCGCATTCTCATCCACCACACCTTGTTCTTAATTAATTAGTTAAAGGTGTAATTAAGTGGGAGGCTGCCCATTTCCTGCCCTGATACCAGGGAGCACTATCTCCAGCTCCATTCCTCCCATACACCGCAGCCCAAACCTCACTGATGGCATCTAGATGGTATCATAATCACCGGCCCACACACTGGGCCCTAGAATCCTCCTAATTGACCCCCACCTGGATTCCTCTCTTCAGGCAGTCTCATCTGCCTTCATACTGGGCAGCATAGCTCCCTGTACTGCTTCCACTTTGGGTGTGGTGCCTCCCCTAGGACCTTTGGATCACTAGCCCTGGCCCACCTCCAGGCCAGTCAGAACCCCAGGTGCACAGCTCTTGGTCATTCCTCACGGTGGGCCCCTGGCCCTTCAACCCTTCTGGTCCTGGCCCCAGCATTGACCAGTCAGGGGAATTTCAGACAGGCATGAGTCTATGGCCTCACTTGTTCTCCATGTGGTCCAACTTCCCAACCCTCCAACAAGGTGTAACCCACCCAGCTGTGGGGGCTAGGGGTTAAGGTGTCCCAACCCACCTTTCACCAGAGTGGTAACTGGCCTGGCATTTCCTGTGGGCTCCTGCGCCACTGGGAGCCCCACCAGACCAGCCACTCCTGGCAAGGTGCAGTTTTAGGTCATGCCCAGGACCAGGAGCCTCCTGTCCATCCCCTACAGCTCCTCCCTTACCTCCAGATGATATCAGCAGCCCTCCAGCCAGGCAGTGGTGTTGCCTGGCCCCCAGCAGCAGAACTGCCATGTTTATATGGGCACCCCCAGATCCAAAATGGCTGCTCTCATCAGGCACCTGGCAGCTGCCAGCTCCGGGCCCTTAAAGTGGCAGGCACAACCAGTGCCCTGCCGCACCATCATTAGGACCTTCAGATCTATAACACTGAACTAACTAGTTTATTTATTCCAGTATTCAATACTGGAAAGGAAAGAGGAACCAAGAACAGTAGTGGGTTCTTATACTCCATGTATTGCTAGAGTGCAAGTTAGGTACACTTTTGCCAGTTTGTTCCACCACTATTTGTTCAGGAACAGCAAGTTATAAATGCTACGTTCTGGAGAGAACTGACTCTCATCCCATCATCCCTAAACCCAAGCCATCAAATCTGTGTTTACTTCACCTGTCCCAGTCAGTATAATTTATACTAATGTAACAAGAAAACTGCAAGTGAAGTCTGCTGGACAGTCAGTGAATCTGACTTTTGTCTTTATTTCTTCTTCAGACAAGAAAATATCCAATAATGTTTAAATCCATGGTCTATATGTTCAGCCTATCTATAATACTCTTGTACAAATAAGGACTAGAAACAGTTTTTAAAATCTTACATTTTTTGTAGAAACTGAAACCAACTAGAGATGCTGCTAAACATCTATTGGATTTTCTTTAGCAACAGTATACTGGAAAAAGTATATATTACGTTACATAGAACAACATGTTAAATCTATGTCTTGTGCGAATTCCCATGCCCTTCATTTCAAAAACAAAAATAGAAAGAAAGAAAGGCTGCTGCTTTCATGATTGTAACATATATTGGTATGAGTCCCTTGTCCTTTCCTGCATTTAGGTTTGTAAAGTGGTCATAACAACAGCTGTTCTCTTCTACAGAAGATGCCTGTGGTGTTTTAAACCAAGCATATGTTTCTAATGCTATTGTCTCACCTGAGTCCAACTCCCTTACAACTGGAGTTGTCATGGAAGGTTTAGGTTTATGAGTTATTGAAATGGTCTATGCATCTTCCTTTGGATATACTCCAGGATAGTCATAAACTCTCTGGAGCCTAAAGAATCAGCCTTCCCACTTAGTATCTGAGAGTTGTTTTGAGTAATGAGGAAGAAATTTACCTCCTTCCCTTCTGTTAAGCCTAGTATGTGCCAAATTACTTATTATGTTCTCCAGACAAGAATCACTCAGCAACAAACAGTTCTTTCTATTATGAATAATTGTGGTTGGAGCTCCCTGTAAAGAATGCATTCACTGCAAATTTTCACTTCTAACAACATACTCCAGTATCTTTTCCTGATGTTAAAGAAACATCACTTGTTGCCAGTCCTAACAATACAAATGAATAGCAAAACTAAAGCTAGCAAGTATCTTTGTGCTCAGAGCAGTAGTGCAGGTAAACTCAGAGGTTACATGTACACATGAAAATTCATAATTCAGCTCTCTATCTCCTCACAAGACAGTACTGCCTATGCATCCTCCATGGGTGGGTATATTAAGATGGTGGAGCATCACTACATTATTTGTATGGAAATCAACAGATTTTACTTCCTTGGGAGCCCATGGGCTTCTGAAGTTATTCCTCTAGGAGCCCAATCCAGACCCTGCTGTTTTTCTTTAAAGGTCATGTAAAATATGCATGTCATGTTCACTTACATCACTGTTATATTAATTACCGTAATTACCCAAATCCAAGATGACTCTGAATTTAAGATGCTTCCCTCCCAATAGTTAGATTCTATACACAGAAAAGTAATATATTTGTTATAGTTTTTCATGTATTTTGCAGAATTTGTTGTAGTTTTTCATGTATTTTGTATCTAGCTATTGGAGGGTTGTCTTAAATTGGTCTCTGCAATATGCATCGGTACCCCCTAGTGGTTGTGTTGAACAAGGCTTCTAACTCCAGTTCTCTAATCTGGATCCTTCCACTTCTTCCTGCCATGTCTTGGTGTTATAACTGAAGTGTTGTTTCAGGAGGCTGCCTTTAGGCAACTGAAGCCTAGCCCATAAGCGCTTTGCTTCCCCCTACACATGCCCTATCTGCTGATCTGCTTAGGGCAGTGCTAGGATCTGCCCTTCACTTTTTTTTCTTGTCCTTTCTTCATCTGTGGGCAAGGTTCAGCCCCTGTTGGGTTCCAGCCTGCCTTAATTTAGTCAGGGCCCTAGCCTGTCTGGGCTCTGACCCTCTCCCAGGCTTTCCATCTAAGGAGGAGCTTTTGCTTGCCTCCCACTCCAAAACCAACAAAAGAAGTAGAAAAGCACAGACAGAAAAACCACGGTAGCCCAGGTAACTTGGGCATATACTCATCTTCTCCAATTGAAGGGGATTTTTGGCTGGCAAGTGTGCTGTGGGGGAACTGCAGACCGCTCAGTTTCCCTCCATCCCAATAAGATATCTAAACAAATAACATAAACAATACCCTCTGGGTAAATGCCATAAAACCTTATACCAGTGCTCCAGATACAGGTAAGTCACAGGTAACTATCTGATCTGAAACAGATAAACCCCAAAATAAACATAGATAGCTAACAGATAAACTACAGATAACTATGGGTAAACAATAAATCAGCCACAAATAAACAACAGTGAAATAATAGCAATAGGGGGTCCCAGCAGAGCCCTAGGACTCTACTCATGTACTAATTTACAAACACTGGAGTTCATAAAAAATAAGGCATGATATCACATCACTTATGGCACAAGAACCCCAAAGATAAACTTAATCCCAAGGGGAAACCCTAATGGCCTTGGGCTTTTCCCAAGCCCTACAAAGAAGCTGGTTACTTTAGGTGGGGACCTCCCAGCAGGACCTCTCCTTTCAGGAGCCCTTAACTAACCAGGGGGGACTCCTCCTCCCCTGTGGGAATATTCTTTTCCCTGCATCTCATGGCTCCCAGGCCTGGAGGGTGACCCTTGTCCTCTGCACCAAGCTGTTCTTTCACCTACAGTGGTCTTCATGGTTGTCAGTGTCCCCTGGAACAGGGTTCCGCTATGCAGGGCTTCTGAGGCCTCTGTCTTGGCCCTGTCTGCTGGCTCAGTAGCCCGATCACCATCTGGCTCTCTGGACTCAACCTTTTGCTATGAGTTGGAGGCCTGGGGTGCTTCATGCAGCACCAGCCTCGGTCTGCTCCTGGACCCTCTGTGCAGTGTCTCCTGCACCAACCTCCCAGACTCGTTCTAGGGGTTGAGGACCTGAGCCACCCAAGTGATCCAAAGGTCCTACTCCATGCACTGGCCTATGCACCGTGTCTCTGGCCTCATGCCAAAGGTTGCAGACCTGAGCCGCCTCATGCAGCTCCCAGGGTCTGGACGCTGTGCACTGTGCTGCACCAAGAGCCCAGCTGCTGAAGCTGTCCACTATTCCTTGCTGATGGAAGTCTTCAGGGCTGCTTCTGGGTTACTGCTTTGTCCTGCTGAGAAGCTCTCCTCAGCTCTTCTAAACCCTGCTCTTCTCTCTTCTCTGTCCCAGATGTGTTTTTCTCATGCTGGGCCCACAGCTCCTTTTATACACTCCAGGGCTCCATCCCTGAAGTCTTCCAGAGATGAGCGTTGCAGTCTACAGTCGGGTCCGGGAGGGGTGGGGAACTCATCCACCTCTCCCCTTAGGAAAGGGTCGTGATTTAACTCCTTTTGCTGCCTCATTGATGGATGGGCTCCACCAATCAAAACATCAAGATTTCAAGCCTGGGACTCAACCCAAGGTCCAAAAAGCAAGTCTGCTACACCACAATGAAAAATGGCAGGTTCCTGGGTATTTTTCGATATGGTGTCTGTACCAGTCCTCACAGCTGTTCTGATCCACTGGGTGTTACTACCAAAATAAGCAGAGAGTAAAAAAAGGAAAAAACCACGAAAAACAGAAGTGTATCGGGCACTCATAAACAGTCCTTGATTCTCAGGGTTCATCCACACCCTGGGCTCTTCCTGTGCAAAAAAACCCAAACAAACCAGTCTTCCTGGGTGTACAGAGTCCCCTAGGGCTCCTCTGAGTTTAACATAAACAGTTCTCAGTTCTCTGTATACCCCTTCCCCAAGGCCCTCCCAGGTCACTAAACAAAAGTCCTTAGTATGTGCTTGGTCCTTCACTCTGCTGACAGAGTTTCCCCATCTCAGGCAGAAGTCCTTCTGGCCATGCATGTGTTTACCCTTTCCTCCCTAGCAGGCTCCATCTCCCTCTACCTCCGGATCCAGCCTCCCTTCTCTGCCCTGAGGAGAGACCATATCCCAGTCAGCCACTCCTGCTTGGTCAGTTAACTGGGTTTCCTGCTCCCCTGGCACAGGCATGGCTTATCTCTGTCTCCCTTCTCGCCACTAGGTTCTGCAAACAGCTGACTGCAAAGTGGCCTTGTCAAGGTGGTTTTCATAGCCCAGGGCTTGGCATTTTCCCTCCACGGGACCTTGCTTCCTACTGTTCAGCAGGGTGTCTCTTTTGGTGATGGAGATGTCCTTCATGCTCACAATGCTTGCAGGGTATTTCTTTGCAGTAAGCAATCCCCTCCAGGCTACAAAAGTTCAAGCCATAAAGGGGCCCTGCTGACTTTCCTATCTTCCCCATAACAGGACTAGGGAAAGGATTTCCCTATAACAGGACCCTGTTACAGTCCCCACACTGTCACTGCTGCAGCAGGAAAAGTAATGGCAGAGGTAATGGCCTGACCCCTTACTTCCCCCCACCCCACACACACACCTTGCCCTCTGCTGTCTGTCCCCCTAATGTCTCCATTCACATACCTGAACACCCCAGTATCAACCCCTCCCTATGGTATCTTCCTCCCCAGTGCCTTCTCCTCCATGTACCCCATGATACTTGCCCCTCCATGCCTCCACTTCCTGGCATCTGTTCCCCCACAATGCCTGCCCTCCACTTAACCCCCCTGCTGCTTGCCCTTTCCTGATGTCTTTGCCCTCTCTCCAAGCTTTGTCACCTCACTACTTACTCTCCAGCTCCACCTCCAGCTCCAGCACTGGCAATGCTTTTAGGCCTGCTTCAGCCATGCTCCAGCCCAGGGCATGGAGTACATGACTGGTCTGGCACCAGCCTGGCATGCAGCCACTGTTGTGGCATGGCACCTCTAGCATGGCCCTGGATCAAGAGCTCAGGCCAGATCTCCTTCACTACAGCTGCCAGCTCCTCTGCCACCTTGCACTTGAATCCAAGATAAGGGGCTTTTTTCCCCTATGTTATGTAATGGGGGGAAAGCCTCATATTGGATTTGGGTACCAATACTTCATCTTGATACTAAAAAGAATAAAAATAAAAGATTACCAACAATAAAATATTCCTTTTTTTGGCCCGTGAGACACCGCTAACCTAGGCAGCTTAATCCAGGGTGATATAAACTCTCATGTATATCCAAGTCATTCTTAATGGAGGAAAGAATACTTTCTGCTATGTGGAGTAGCTCTCTTCACTCCAGGATTGGGATATTGGGAGATTAACTCAGTGATTAGAGCCATGGTCCATAAATGGCACCTGCTAGGATCAGAGCATGGGCAGTCCAGACACAGGATGCTATCAAGGGCTAGGCAAAGAAAATTAAACTGTGGAATTCAATTCAGTAGTGAGGATACATTCCACACAGGTCAGGAGATAAAGCCAGGAATCAGCATAACAGACTGAGCTTGATAACCAGGAACCAGAATGCAAAGCTAAGATCAGAAGCCAGAGGCAGAAACTGAAAGGACTGAAAGTAGTACAAAAACAGGAGATAAGGGTTCTAGATTTCTGTGGGGGTACAGATTTGCAAGCACAGTCCAGGGGTTTGAGCTGTCCTTAGATATGAGCTATAGCAAATCAAGCAAACAGGTTAAGAGGTGGGGAGTTCAAACCCAGGTGATGAAAAATAGCTCATTAAAGTGCTCAGCACAGTGTTGATTGGTCTCCACACCAGCTTAATCCCTACACATAACTCTGTTAAGATGTGGGTGTGGATGTAGCTGCAGAGAACCAGCATCATTCTTTATCTTGGGGTTTGAACCTAGGAGGCAGAACAGATTGTACAGATTAAGGCATGCTATTTAATGTACAAAGAAAAAGAATTTTGTTATTCAAACCAAATCACAACACTTATTACCATGTCTTTCCAGAGAAGTAGCAGGTCTACAGTATCAAACCTTCACCTCAGGGAGAGGTTTTGAGAATTCTTCTCAAGCTTCCTGGGGTCTTCCCACCGCAGCAGCAATACAACTTCTTTATGAGCACCAATATAGCAGAGTCCATGATGTTTGGAACAATATACTCCAGGCCGTTTATACTGCATAATTTCCCTGAAAACAACACTGGCTTTATTAAATGTACCAACTTATAGACAATGCTATATATATTGTTACATATAGCAGTCAATTATGTTCTTTATATTTACATATGTACAGACTTTATATTTACATATGTCTTTCAAAAAAAACACCCATGCTGTCAGTCTCATTACCTTTCAAGAGCACTGGTACTTGCAGTTGTGGAAGTAAATATAACTTTATTTCAAACAACAGTACCTTCCAGATGTCTTGTAAGTGCGTATGGGATCTACTTGATCAAGTGTCACTCTTCCCATTCCCCTTGAAGTTCATAGCTCAGACCAATGGGGTAATTTTCTGTGTGACAGGGAAAAAATTACCAGATGAGTTTCAGCACTTTTCAGAAGCCTTTTGCAAAATAGGAAGTAACAAGTGAGCTCCCTGTGCACACTTCTATTTCATTGGACTAGTTATCTTGCTAAGTATCTCTAAATCAGTTGCCCAAGATACTGTTCCTCACATTTTGTGTGTGCATCCTTGTGATTTCAGAACTACTTACATGTTTTCTTGTTTGTGATTTAGCTCCTGGGGCAATGTAAAGCAATTCATTAAACTACCCAAATGATCGTTTTGGGGGCGAGGGGAAGGGGGTGGGGGAGTTTTACCTATTCAGTGTTTAGCAAGTTTCTTTCTTGTTTACACTAATTGCTTTATTATTATTGTATATTACACCAATATTTATGGTACACCAATACAAAGCATGAACATTGAAAAATGTGTGTGTAAAGTATAGATATATTTGAAATATATGTAAGTATGAGCCAACTGGGGCAGCAAACAGGGAAGTTTGCAAATAGTTCACAGGTCAGTTCACCACTTCCCTCTAAAGGAGAGCCTTTAAGGTAAGTGTTTCCTTTAATTAAGAGTAGCTAATCTACATATAGCTAGTGTAACTAGAGAAAACCCAGCAGTTAGACCAATACTTAAGTCCCTGGCTTAACTAGAATCCTAAGCCAGTGGGAGTTTGCTAGGGAGCTCACCTCAAAACTCTTTCTTTCACATTTCTTCAGTGTAAGCTGTATGAGAAGAGGAGGGAAAAAGGGAACCTTTCAGGACCAAGGAGCAGCAAAAAAGCCAGCTTACAGGAGAGTTCACTAGGGAAGGTGTGCTTAGAAAGAGGGGCAGAAAGAGAGAAGTGGTGGATTAAGAGACCCAGAGAAATGGCTGGAGGACATCACAATACCAGAACCACCCCTGCTGCCATCTCTTCCTCAGCTTGAACCTCTGAGGTGACTATCCGGGCAGGATTGCTCACTGTTGAAACTTCCACCCAGATCCTGGTTTGATGCTGTAGAGACTGTAGGTTGTAGGTTACTTCCACTGACAGCCAGGTGGGAAACTGCCTGCAATGTGAGTGGCGTCTCTCAGGGAGTGACTGCAGAGCTCAGGCTGTAAGATAAGGGTCTCCCAGCCCCTGTTCCCCAGTCATGATCTTGGAGTGGGGGACTTGAAGTTTCCTCCTGCTGGGACAGAGGGACATAGTCCCCACCCAGGCTTCTGTGGTGGAGCCTGCCCCAGCAGCAGCTCCTGGTTAGGTGTCTACATGAGCTCTATGGTGCTGTTACTAATCTCATGTAAATTTGCTCCTTGCATGTGCACATGTAGACTTACATGCTTATTTTACAGTAAACTATGCTAATGCAAAGTTAAGCATCTCATGTAGATAAGCCCAAAGAGAGGGAAGAGCATTTTTGCAGACAAGCTTGCTAACCTAGTGAGGAGGTTTGCCAGGAGATGGACACCAAAGCCCTGAGATGACCAAAGCCCTGGGGAAGTGGGAAACCTAGAAGTGGCATGAGCAGGAGGGAGAAATAGGAGATACCTTTTTGTTCTTCATGAGAAAGTAAGGCAATCAGATAATTACCTCAGGTGTCTGTATATGGATTCATGGAGCCTGGGAAACAAGCAGGAAGAATTGGAAGTCCTTGCATGGTCATGAAACTACATCATTGGAATTAGAGACTTTTTGGGATACCTTGCATGATTAGAGTACTGATATGGATGGGTATAAGCTGTTCAGAAAGGATAGACAGGGGGAAAGAGGAGGAGGAGCTGTACTTTATGTAAAATTGCTGTATAATCGCTCAAAGCTCCAGTATGAAACTGGAGATAGGCCTGTTGAAAGTTGCTGGGTTATGGTCAGAGAGAAGAGCAACAAGGGTGAAGTCATGGTAGAATCTGCTATAGGCCACCAGACCAAGAAGATGAGGCTTTCATCAAACAGCTAGTGGAAGTTTCCTGATCACAGGCCATGGTTCTAATGGAGGATTTAATACCGTGACATCTGCTGAAAGAGCAATATAGCAGTGCACAGGCAATCCAGGAAGTTTTTGGAGAATGTTGGGGACAACTTCTGGTTGGATAGGCCAACTAGGACCATGCTCTTCTTGACATGCTGCTCACAAACAGGGTAGACTTGGAGAAGATAGAAGTGGATGGCAACTTGGGAAGCAGTGAGCATGAGATGAATGAGTTCAGGATCCTGAAGAAAGGAAGGATGAATACCAGCAGAGTAAGGACCATGGATTTCAGAAAAACAGACTTCAAGTCATTCAGGGTACTGATGGGCAGGATTCCCTGGGAGGCCAATCTGAGGGAAGAGGAGCCCAGGACAGCTGTTTGTAACTTAAAGAAACCTTACTGTATGCATAAGAATGAACCATCCCAATGCACAGGAAGACTAGCAAGTATGGCAGAAGACCGAGTTGGCTTACAAAAGAACTCTTCAGTGAGCTACAACACCAAAAAGGAACCTCAGAAGAAGTGGGAATTTAGACAAATTACTTTGTCTAAGGAGTATAAGAGTATTTTTTGGACAGGCTAGGATGAAATCAAGAAGGTCAAAGCACAGTTGGAGTTGGAGCTAGCAAAGGACATGGAGGGTAACAAGAAGGGTTTCTACAAGTGTGTCAGTAACAAGAGGAAGATCAGGGAAACTGTGGATCCATTCCTGAACAGGGGAGATAAACTAGTGACAGAAGATGCAAAAAAGGATGAAGTATTGAATGTCTTTTTTACCTCAGCCTTTACAAGCAAGGTCAGATCCCATCTACTGCACCAGGCAGAACAGTTTGGGAAGGAGGGGAGCTTCCAATAGTGGTACGATAACAGATTAGGGACTATTAAGAAAAGCTTGACATGTACAAGTCCATGGAGCTGGACATGCTGCACCTGAGGGTGCTGAGGAAATTGGCTGATGCAAAGTGACTGGCCGTTACCTTGGAAAACTCAAGGCAAGGGCGAGAAGTCCCAGGTGATTGAAAAAGGAGAAAATCTAGTGCCCACCTTTAAGAAAGGGACGGAGTTTAGCCTCACCTCAGTCCCTGGAACAATCATGGAGCAGGTCCTCAAGGAATTCATTTCCAAGCCCATGGAGGAGAAAAAATAGATTAGGAAGAGTCAACATGGATTCATCAAGCGCAATTCAAGCCTGACCAACCTGACTACTTTCTATGATAGAATGACTGGGTCTGTGGATACAGGGCGAGCAGACGACGTGATATACCTTGACTTTATCAAGTTCTCGAGACAGACTCCAACAACATTCTTGCAAGCAAGCTAAGGAAGTATGGGTTGGGTGAATGGACTGTTAGGTGATAGAAAACTAGCTGGATCATCTGGCTCAGATGATAGTAGTTAATGGCTCAATGTCTAGATGGCAGCCATTATCAGGTGGTTAAACAGCAGCTCTATAGAAAAGGACCACAAGATTACAGTGGACTCTACACTGAATATGAGCTAACAGTGTGCCTTTATTGGGAGGAAGGCTAACAGCACACTGGGCTGCATTAGTAGGAGTGTTGCCAGCAGATTGAGGGAAGTGATTACTCTCCCCCCACACACACTATTTAGCACTGGTGAGGCCACATCTGCAGTAGTAGGCTTTTATATATGTGTTCTAGGAGGTGGGGTGCAGGGCACCTTAATTAGAGTGGCTCTGAGAGCCACTGTAATTAAAGTGCCTGGAGTGTCACATGTATCAGAGTCCTTGTGCTGAAAAATGGTGATGGGGGCTGCTTTAACTAAAGTTCATTGAACCAGCTTTAGTTAATGTGCCCCTGCTGCCATTTTTCAGAATGAGGACACTGATACATGAGATGGTGGAGTCTGCTGAAGCGCGGTAATTACTATCCAGCAGAAATGATTAATTGAGTCTGCTCCAATGGGTTGTAATTACAACCCATTTGGAACAGCCTCTCTGCACATGTATAAGTGAGGAAACTGGGTTTATTTAGCCTGGGGAAGAGACGACTAAAGGAAGATTTAATTGCAGCCTTGAACTATTTGAAGGGTGGTTCCAAAGAGGATGAAGTTAGACTGTTCTCAGTGGTGGCAGATGACAGAAGGAATAATGGTGTCAGGTTGCAACACGGAAGTTTAGATTAGATATTACAAAGAATTTTCTCACTAAGAGGGTAGTAAAGCACTGAAAGAAACCCAGGAAGATTGTGGCATCTCCATCCTTGGAGAGTTTAAAGACCTGGCTAGACAAAGCCCTGGCTGGCATGATCTAGTTGGAGATGGTCCTGCTTTGAACAGGGTGTAAGACTAGATTCCTTCCTGAGGTCCCTTCAAACCCTAATTTTCTATGATTCTAAGTTGGGTAAACATTTTAAAAAGAATCAACCTAATTTCTAATTTTCCTAAATTGTAAATCAGTTTCCTTTTTAAATGACATTAAGCATCTAGATTTCGCCAAACACTATTACTAGAATTTGAAATTAGTAAATAAGGTATTACTTTTCTTTCTTTTCCCTTTTTCAGAAAAAATTGAAAGTATATGTTAAATAATATAATTTCTAAATAAAATCACTAATAGTTTTAGAAGCTAGGTATTGTCTGTGTAGTTCTGTATTTTTTACAGTGAAGTAGTAAATCTACTGTGCTAATGTAACAAAAATATTCAGTGCTGGGATGACAATGCCCTGATCTTATTTGTCAACTGGCTCCTACATCCTCACCCTTGCTTTTGGACTCTTAGGGGCCTTCCCCTCTTTCATTTTTCTTGCACTCCAAGTCTTAGTACCATAATGTTACAGGGAGGGTGCCCCAGAGGCAGGTGCAGGTTTGGGATAGGTTCTTATCTGAGCTAAGGGCCTTCTGCACCTTGGCTCACTTCTGACTGGGTCCTCTCTACTGGGTCCATTGTACCTAGTCCACTGTAGCAGGACCTTGGCTCTTGGGTCCTGTCTTCACCCAGCAGCCTCACCCCTCCACAGGTTCTGGGCAATTCAGTCCCTAGGCTTCTTCCCTGTGGGCATGATGCTTGCTCCCTCTGTCTTTTCTGCTAGATTCCCAGTCTTATGGCATGCCACTGCCCTCCTTCTGAAATGTATTTGGGCTCCTGACCATACTCAACACCCCAGGGCTCTGGGCCCTAGACTTGCTTTGAACTGGATAGTCTTGCCACACCCCAGGGGCTTTCATACATCCTTTACAGCAGGGGCAGGCAATTATTTGAGGCAGAGAGCTGCTTACCAAGTTTTGGCACACTGTTGAGAGCTACATGGGCAGCCCCACACCTTGACAGGTGCCCCACCCCCTGGTCGTCATCTTGGGACCAGAAGTCCTGCCCCTAACCACTGACTTTTGCCACTGGAATTCCTTCCACTTGCCCCTAGAAGAAATCCTTTGGGGAAGAGGGATTTCCATCTTAGAGGGGGAAAAATTATATACTAAAAATCAAGCAAGCATATTTTAATTTAATTTAAAAAATATTTTATCCTGATTTGTGTGCATTTGTGCTGTATATTTGGAAGTGATTGCATAATAGCTCAAAATGCAGTCTTACTCTTATATTGTGTGGGATGTGCAGGGGTGTTGAGGGAGTATGAGTGGGTGGGTGGGGGGGTTGTGTGGATGTCTGGATGTGTGCATATGGGTATAGCATTGTGGGTATGGGGGCATCTGCTGTCAAAACACAAAGATTGCCATGTAGTGCATAACGGCTGAACTAGCATTGATACAGTAGCCATCAATTTATAGGAAGGCAGTGTAAAACAATAAATGCCCCTTTGCACCTCTTAGTCCTACTTGTGCTTGCTAGTAATGAGTTACCTTTGTCCCCTTCAGGAATGTAAGGACTGCTTTTCACCCGTGCTGAGCAACAGTTTGTTCCCCACCACCACTGCTCAGCCTGGGCCCAGCACTGGCTCCAGGCTCCCCCATTGGAGCTGAGTGGCAGCAGCAGCAGAGTGGGTAGAAACTGCTGCTTGGCGTGGAGAGAAGTCACCCCTCCCCCACCGCCACCAAGCACTGTTTGCTGCAGCTGCCTGCCTGGTGTTTCACTACTGCTTGTGAGCTGCCCTGTGGCTGCTCCACGTGGCCACTGCTGCTGCACTGGGCAGCCCAGAGGCAGTGGTGAAGCAGCTGCACCAGCGCCTAATGTGACATGGGATCTGGGAGGACAGCCATAGCAAACACTTCCCAGTGGTGGCGAGGGATGGGAGCTGCTTTCCTCCTTGCTGAGCAGCAATTTGTTCCCCACCACTGCTGCTCAGCCCAGATGGGTGAACAAAGGGTTGGGGCTGTGTGCTTATCCCCACATATACTGTGAGGCGCCAGGGCAGCAGGAGCACAGGATCCCATTTGGCAGGGGCTCTATGGAGCTGGATCAGGTCCCCCTTCTCCCTGCTGGCACAGCCCATCTCAGTTCCATAGACTCCTGCCAGCCCACAACTCATGCTCCTTTCATCCCACTCAGGGCCCCACCAGTGCTGGCCCCAGGACATTAGTGCAGGCCCTGCGCTCCTGCATGCCCACTCACTTCCACTCTCCCTGTCCCCACTGCCACTTTCCTCACTTTGCTGCCTGCCTGCTGGCCAGCTGCTCTGCACTACATGGCTCCCAGCTGCATGGCTGGACCATGGGGCTCAGCAGGAGTTGACCAGGCCTCAAAGACTGGCATGATCTCCTGTGGTCCTCTCCTGTCTCCCCTCCCCCTTCTTACCTGAATTTTCTGCACTGGTGCAGGCACGGACAGCACCATGGTCCCAGGCCAGAAGCCTCTGCCAGGCCCTGCTGTTCAGGGTCCTGCCATGGCTTCCCCTGGGTCCTAACGCAGAAAATATTAATTTTCTAAATTTATAGGGGCCCTGTGGGCTGAATACAATGGCCTGGCAGGCCAGATTCAGCCGGCAGGCCGTATTTTGCCCACCCCTGCTTTACAGCCACCCTGGTCCTCCAGCATAAACATAACTCAAAAGCATGAGCATCTGCTCTCAAAACACAAAGTTCACCAAAACTTAAGGCTTCCCTGTTGGAGTTAATCTCACCCACAGCAGTACCAATATAAAGGATAGAGGTACTTAACCATTGCTGCTCCAGGTGCAGGGTTTCTTCCGTCCTTCTAAGGTGCAGAGTCCTTCTGCTGTGTGTGGTTTGGTCAGGCTCTCACCCAGAGCACCACCTCCTTTAAGTCCTCCAACTAGACTGTCCCTTCTGGACTAGGTCCTAGGCTTATGAACCTCTTATTGAATTACCTAACCCTCTATCTGTGCCTCAGTCCTGTCAATATTACGCTCACCTGGGATAGGGGGGCATTTTATTTAATACTCCCTCTGTCATTCTGAATCTGTGCAGAAAGGCTGAGCTGGCCATTGGGCCCCGGGCTACCTCACCCTCTCAGTAATGGGGCAGGAGCCCTGTTACAGCTAGTCAATGCTGAAGAGTTCTTACATGGTATGTTTTACTTCAAGGACTGATTTAAAAGGATCAGTTGGGGGCACTATAATTCCAATTTTTCTTCTCTGAGTTATGAATAAAGGAAATAAATGAACAATAGATATCTAAGATGATAAAATCATTTGATTACTATATTCAGCATGGAAATCAATTCTCTTGGAGATATCTGTTCCATTATTTTCCCCCAAATCTTTCAATTAGCCTTTGAGCTTGGGGCATCAAAACAAGCAAACCATGAAACAGAAAAGTGTTCTCTGTGACTGTCATGAAGTTATACAGTGTACTGGAATATGGCTATTAGGTAATCCAGGGGACAAACTAAGACCAAAATTTCAGGTGATTTAGTGACTGCCTGCATCAGTGTTTGTGAACCCATTTGGAAACAATTTAAAAGGCCATATTTTGAGAATATACTGGTTGTTCTGCATATTCTCCAAACCAGGCCCCTCAGAGCAACATAAGTTTGACACTTGTATATGGAGGACTTGAGATTCTAAAGTTACTTTTGAACATTGTGGGTTTTAATCAAATTAAGCTACCAGAGAAATATTCTGTCCATAACATTCCAAGAGAATGTTTTCTTTCTTTAGATAAAATATATATCATATGAGCTTGAGCAGGTTCTGTCTAAATTAGAAAACTGACACCCCACTTGGGGATTTGAAAATAGTCTCTTATTTTATAAAAGGTTATTTTATTAAGTGATCAATTGTTCTTCAGGTACATTGGAATAAGACAAGTAATCATCTTAATTTTCAAGGGGGAGGGGGAAGTGAGGAATTAGGTATTAAGAAAACCTTTCATACTAAAAGAATAACAAACAAAAACCAGAATAAATTTTCATGTTTTAAAAGAAAAGCCTCATTGATCATTTTGAAAAACGGGTTAGACAAACTTCTCTCAGGAATGGTCTAGGTATATTTTTCCTGCATCAATGCAGGAAGGATGGGCTTGTTGGCCTTTTGAGGTCCCTTCCAGTCTGAAATGTTTTATAATACTATACACTTGCATACACAAATGACAGTGGGGCAAGGATGGAAAATAAAAACATTTTTTTTTTTTTACTGTTTCTTCAGTGAAGGAGGATGAGAAATGAACAAAATACTTTGCCTGGTACAAACCATTGGAACTGGAAAATTAATATAAAAAATTGAGTAGTGAAACCACAGACAAAATGAAACTATAAACACACACCATTTTATTCCAAACCAAGAAGCAGAAATGGAAAGCGATATGTACATTATAGATTTAAGAACTAGGGTATCATTATATGACTTCAGAGACATAATTCTCTAATTAGGATCATTTGTAGGATACCCGATTATAGCTCATGGCAGAGAGTGCTGAAAGAAACTGACCTAACCCTCGAGAAATGCTTCCATCTAACAAGGTCAGCTGAACTGTGTAAGGAAATGATCAAAACAAAGGTAATTACTATTGCAGAACAAGTACACAAAGTCAGACAAAAGCAACTTGATAGTGAACAGAAAAAGACAAACCAAGAAAGCAAGTATTATGGTCCAGTGAATGTTCTCTGAAAAAGTGGTATGAAAGGCAGACAATAACGTGCCAGTTGTGTGTGTAATGGGGCTAGAAATATGTGAAATAGAACCATTTTGTGCTCCAGTGCCACATCAAATCCAGGAAATACAATGCAGTACATGCAGGGAGCAAGGATGCATGGGAGGATAGCTGCACTGTGTTTTTAGCATATCTAAAGATTCTTAATATGTTTCATCAGTAGACTGACAACCTATTTGCAACTCTGCTATTAAATCTATGATTAGTTGGCTATCAGGTGAATTGTAGAGCCAGCTACAAGGTAATCCCACTAATATTGATTTACAGCAATATTTGACACCAGTGGAAGAGGGGAGGGAGAACAATTACTGTGGGCCAATGTTTAAATCAATATTTTAGCCAAATACAATGACATACTTCAAGGACATGGAAACACAAAGGGCAAACAAATGACCTTACAAACAAATAACATTTTGAAGGAAATTAGACCGCCATTATACCTAATGGTGCCACTAGTAAGAACAACTAGTAAGCCTGCAGAGAGACATCTTTTACACCTGCTGAAACAGCAACTGAATAGCTGAGAGAACCCTCAGGGTCAATCAAAGATTTTACCTGCCCCTACATGTTGGAGCAGAACATTGGAAAGATACACTATCTGTTACCCATGATGGAGGAAATGCTACCTAGCTTACCCAGGGCAAAATAGTTTCCTGAGATCATTTCAAGAATGGAGCTCTATGAGCTGTATGAGCTTTCCAGCTACTGGGCAACTTTTGTGACACCTTTTGGCACATATTCCCGGGATATGAGAATCAAGGGGCATGAATCTGGCCCAGGCATATTCCAGTAAACACTTAACCACTTATTAGACATACCTATATGTCGTGCCCCTAACGCCAGTGCACCCTTGACCTGCGAGCCTGGGTCGGCACGACCAGCTTGGCGCGAGGAGGGGGATTTATGACCGGGCAGGTGGGTGATAACGGTGAGCAGGAGTCAGTATGATTTAAACACAGCGTGATGGTTTCACAAAAGATTTATTTTACTTACAC